>NC_142463.1:102579647-102902009 GCF_049115385.1 Moschus berezovskii
CAAGTTTCCTGCATTGCTAGTGAGTTCTTTATGATGATCGCCACCTGGGAAGCCCAAGCTAAAGAACTTCCAGATGTTCAAGCAGGTTTTAGAAAAGGCAGAGGCACCAGAGATCAAATTGCCAACATCCGCTGGATCATGGAGAAAGCAAGAGAGTTCCAAAAAAACATATATTTCTGCTTCATTGACTATGCCAAAGCTTTTGACTGTGTGAATCACAATAAACTGTGGAAAATTCTGAAAGAGATGGGAATACCAGACCACCTGACCTGCCTCTTGAGAAACCTGCTTGCAGGTCAGGAAGCTACAGTTAGAACTGGACATGGAACAACAGACTGGTTCCAAATAGGAAAAGGAGTGCGTCAAGGTTGTATATTGTCACCCTGCTTATTTAACTTCTATGCAGAGTACATCATGAGGAACGCTGGAAGCACAAGCTGGAATCAAGATTCCCGGGAGAAATATCAATAACCTCCGATATGCAGATGATACCACCCTTATGGCAGAAAGTGAAGAGGAACTCAAAAGCCTCTTGATGAAAGTGAAAGAAGAGAGTGAAAAGGTTGGCTTGAAGCTCAACATTCAGAAAACAAAGATCATGGCATCTGGTCCCATCACTTCATGGGAAGTAGATGGAAAAACAGTGGAAGCAGTGTCAGACTTTATTTTTTTGGGCTCCAAAATCACTGCGGATGCTGATTGCAGCCATGAAATTGAAAGATGCTTGCTCCTTGGAAGGAAAGTTATGACCAACCTAGATAGTATATTAAAAAGCAGAGACATTACTTTGCCAACAGAGGTCCGTCTAGTCAAGGCTATGGTTTTTCCAGTGGTCATGTATGGATGTGAGAGTTGGACTGTGAAGAAAGCTGATCGCCGAAGAATTGATGCTTTTGAACTGTGGTGCTAGAGAAGACTCTTGAGAGTCCCTTGGACTGCAAGGAGATCCAACCAGTCCATTCTAAAGGAGATCAATCCTGGGTGTTCATTGGAAGGACTGATGCTAAAGCTGAAACTCCAGTACTTTGGCCACCTCATGCGACGAGTTGACTCACGGGAAAAGAGTCTGATGCTGGGAGGGATTGGGGGCGGGAGGAAACGGGGACGACCGAGAATGAGATGGATGGATGGCATCACCAACTCGATGGACATGAGTTTGAGTGAACTCCGGGAGTTGGTGATGGACAGGGAGGCCTGGCGTGCTGTGATTCATGGGGTCACAAAGAGTCGGTCACGACTGAGGGACTGAACTGAATAATAATAATGTATCAATATTGGGTCCTCAACTCTAAGGAATGAACTTCCCAAGGTCAAGATAGTTAATAAGAGGGGAAGCTGAGGAGTGAGGGAGAGAGAGGGAATGGGGGATACCTCTCTGCACTTTCCACCCAGACTTCTGTCAACCTGAAACTGCCTAAAACTAAAATCTTGGAAATGAACAGCTACTCTCCATGACTGCAGTGTGGACGGGCTGAGCTCTGGCCCCGGGGGCTCAGCGGTGCTGGCGGGGGCGGGGAAGGAAGGGACGGGCGTGGCCCTGGACCCACGGCTGGGAATGGCAAGTGCAGGCAGCAGTGCGGAGGCCCAGCCGGAGCGGCCAGAGGTGAGTTGGGGGCCTGGGGCTCGTGACCGCGTCACCCTGCGGCCCCTGGAAACAGGTCCAGCTCCTCTCACCACCCGGAGGCGTCTCCTCCCTCTCGGCGGGCCCGTGTTTCCCCGGGAGCGCTCCTGCCGCGCGTGTCTGTGCGCCGCCCTCCTAGCGTCCTGCTCCTGCTCACGCGGCGGGGCCGTTCAGTCATCATGTCACCGCCTCCCGGAGGAGGACCCGCAGCCCGGACCCCACAGCGCTCCAGGGTTGTGGAAGCATTCCAACCACACCTAGGAAGAGTCTCGGCCCTTCCGCAGTGTTGGGGGCGCGTAAGGCACAGTAATTTATTCCTGTGAGCCACATTT
Source organism: Moschus berezovskii (assembly GCF_049115385.1). Taxonomy (NCBI): domain Eukaryota; kingdom Metazoa; phylum Chordata; class Mammalia; order Artiodactyla; family Moschidae; genus Moschus; species Moschus berezovskii. The sequence goes on from NC_142463.1 coordinate 102,581,601, forward strand.
CCCGACCCGAGCGGGGCCTCCAGGACAGGAGAGCCGGGCCCTGGCGGCGTCCAGCCGCGATGCTGTCTGCCTGGACCACGGGCGCCGGCACACAGGCCATAAAGGGCCGCGATGGGGAGTGCAGGGGGGCGCGGAAGGCTGGACGGGGGACATCATTTAACAACATGGAACAGGGCTTCTGCTCATCTGTCTTAGACTCGTGCCCACGATGGAGACAGGGAGAGCAAGAAAAGAGCCACCTCCGGGCTATGAGAGACTCGTACAGACACTGCGGCCACCCTCGCCTCCCTGCCTGGGCTGAGTCACGTCCCCAAGGTGAGAGGAACTCCAGGAAGTCCAGTGAAGACAGGGCAAGGTCTTGTTCTGTGTCACGTGATATCAGTGTAACATGGGTGCTTCTGAAAAAATGCGACCACCCTCGGGAAGCAGCAGCCCAGACCAGTTCTGTGTAACTTGCAAAGGCATCTAAACTGGCTTAGAGCCTTACGACATGCTGACTCATCCCCTCTGCCGACAGTTTCGTTTTGACTTAATGCTGTAGTTACACTCCTCAAAGGAGAGGCAAAGGCACCAGGCAAAGGCACCATACAATCAATCTTTGTTTCTTAAGCTAATGTCATTGGCCATACAGAATTTAATACAAGTTAATAAAGAAGCTGACTCATTTGAAAAGACCCTGATGCTGGGAAAGATTGAGAGCAGGAGGAGAAGGGGACAACAGAAGATGAGATGGTTGGATGGCATCACCGACTCAATGGACATGGCTTTGGGGGGACTCCGGGAGCTGGTGATGGACAGGGAGGCCTGGCGTGCTGCAGTCCATGGGGTCGCAAAGAGTCGGACATGACTGAGCGACTGAACTGACGTGAATAAAGGAGAGGAGAAGAGGGGAGTACACCGCCGGCTGGACCGCGCTGTCACGGGGACGAAGGGGCCCCCTGGGGACAGGGCTCCACGTGGCTCCTTTGGGCCGTGTATGCAGGTACAGCCCCTCAGCCTGTGGACCCTGGCCCCGTCCCGGGCACTGGGCAGGGCAGGTGGCATGACCCGGGCTGGGAACAGGCCTGCCTCTGCCCCAGAGCTGGGGGTCCTGGTGACGCACGTGGGCTGACTCATCCACCAGTCCCGGCAGATGGCAGACCCAGCAGGCGGATGCCCACTCCTTGAGCAAGCAGAGCAAGGAATGGTCAGTCCCCAGCTGCCACAGTCCCAGGGTAGTTGCCCCCGGGATGGACCGAGGCCCCTGGAGCCCCTGAGGCCGCCCCCTCGCTGTGCAGCCCGCTGACCCTCTCTCAGGGCTGGCCCCCCTCCTGCTCCAGCTCTGCTCACAGTACAGGGCTTGGCTCTGCTCACTCCTGTGCTGGGAAGCCAGAGGAAATGCAGGATACCAGGTATATCTGAACCCTAAATAAAATGGAAATGCTTTTAAACAGTATGTCCTGGTTTAGTTCAGTTCAGTTCAGTTGCTCAGTCGTGTCTGACTCTTTGCGACCGCATGGACTGCAGCACGCCGGGCCTCCCTGTCCATCACCAACTCCCGGAGTTCACTCAAACTCACCCCCATCGAGTCGGTGATGCCATCCAGCCATCTCATTCTCTGTCCCCTTCTCCTCCTGCCCCCAATCCCTCCCAGCATCACAGTCTTTTCCAGTGAGTCAACTCTTTGCATGAGGTGGCCAAACTATTGGAGCTTCAGCTTTAGCATCAGTCCTTCCAATGAACACCCAGGACTGATCTCCTTTAGAATGGACTGGTTGGATCTCCTTGCAGTCCAAGGGACTCTCACGAGTCTTCTCCAACACCACAGTTCAAAAGGATCAGTTCTTCGGCGATCAGCTTTCTTCAAGCTGGGCTTCAAATCCTCTCTGAAGACAGGATTCTCTGCTCCTCGGATTGTTGGAGTCCATTGGACTTGTTGTTCAGTCACTAAGTTGTGCACAGCTCTTGGCAACCTCATGGACTGCGGCATGCCAGGCGCCTCTGTCTTGCACTATCTGCTGGCGTTTGCTCAAACATATGTTCATTGAGTCTCTGATGTTATTCAACCATCTAATCCTCTGTTTCCCCTTTCTCCTCCTGCCTTCAATCTTTCCCAGAATCAGGGTCTTTTCCCATGACTTTGCTTTTTGAATCAAGTGGCCAAAGTATTGGCACTTCAGCATCAGTCCTTCCAGTGCATTTTCAGGGTTGATTTCCTTTAGGATTGACTAGTTTGTCTTCTCACTGGTTTGATCTCTAAGGGTCTCTCAAGAGTCTTCTCCAACACCACAATTCAAAAGCATCAGTTCTTTGGTGTTAAGCCTTCTTTATGATCCAACTCTCACATCTGTGCATGACTACCGGAAAAACCATAGCTTTGACTAAACAGACTTTCGTCAGCAAAGTGATGTCTCTGCTTTTTAACACATTGTCCAGGTTTGTTACGGCATTCTTTCTAAGGAGGAAGACTCTTTTAATTCCATGGCTGCGGTCACCATCCACAGTGACTTTAGAGGCCAAGAAAATAACACCCACTGCTTCCACTTTTACCCTTTTATTGGCCATGAAGTGATGGGACCAGGTGCCATGATCTTTGTTTTTCAAATGTTGAGTTTTAAGCCAGCTTTTTCACTCTCCTCTTTCAGCTTCATTAAGAGGCTCTTTAGTTCCTCTTCACTTTCTGCCATTCGAGTGATAACATCTGTATCTGAGGTTGTTATTTCTCCTGGGAATCTTGATTCCAGCTTGTAATTCATCCAGCCTGGCATTTCTCAAGATGTGCTCTGCACAGAAGTCAAATAAACAGAGTGACAGTGGACATGGAACAACAGACTGGTTCCAAATAGGGAACGGAGTACGTCAAGGCCATATATTGTCACCCTGCTTATTTAACTTATATGCAGAGTACATCATGAGGAACGCTGGGCTGGAAGAAGCACAAGCTGGAATCAAGATTGCTGGGAGAAATATCAATAACCTCAGATATGCAGATGACACCAGCCTTATGGCAGAAAGTGAAGAGGAACTCAAAAACCTCTTGATGAAAGTGAAAGAGGAGAGTGAAAAGCTTGGCTTGAAGCTCAACATTGAGAAAACAAAGATCATGGCATCTGGTCCCATCACTTCATGGGAAATAGATGGGGAAACAGTGGAAGCAGTGTCAGACTTTATTTTTTTGGGCTCCAAAATCACTGCAGATGCTGACTGCAGCCAGGAAATTAAAAGACGCTTACTCCTTGGAAGGAAAGTTATGCCCAACCTAGATAGTATATTAAAAAGCAGAGACATTACTTTGCCAACAGAGGTCCGTCTAGTCAAGGCTATGGTTTTTCCAGTGGTCATGTATGGATGTGAGAGTTGGACTGTGAAGAAAGCTGATCGCCGAAGAATGGATGCTTTTGAACTGTGGTGCTGGAGAAGACTCTTGAGAGTCCCTTGGACTGCAAGGAGGTCCAACCAGTCCATCCTAAAGGAAATCAGTAGTGAATGTTTATTGGAAGGACTGATGCTAAAGCTGAAACTCCAATAGTTTGGCCACCTGATGAGAAGAACTGACTCACTGGAAAACACCTTGATGCTAGGAAAGATTGAAGGCAGGAGGAGAAGGGGAAAACAGAGGATGAGATAGTTGGATGACATCACTGATTCAATGGACATGAGTTTGAGCAAGCTCCGGGAGTTGATGATGGACAGGGAAACCTAACGTGGTCACAAAGAGTCGGACACAACAGAGTGACTGAACTGACTGACTGTACAAATATCGGAAAGAATGTGGAGAAATTTACTTGGTCATTGTTCATAGGAATGTAAAATAGTGCAGCAGCTATGAAAAATGGTAAGATGACTGTTCCAAATATTAAAAATAGAATTACTATACATTGAAACAATTCCACTCTTGGATATATACCCCAAAAAACTGAAAGCAGTGACTCAAAGAGAGGTTGCTACACACAAGTTCATGAAAGCATTATTCACAGTAACCAAAAAGTGGGAACAATGTCTGTCAGCAGACAAATGAATAAACAAAATGTGGCGAATCCACACAATGGAATATTATTCAGCCTTACTGCAAGGAGATCCAACCAGTCCATTCTAAAGGAGATCAATCCTGGGTGTTCATTGGAAGGACTGATGTTAAAGCTGAAACTGCAATACTTTGGCCACCTCATGCGACGAGTTGACTCACTGGAAAAGACTCTGATGCTGGGAAAGGTTGGGGCGGGAGGAGAAGAGGACGACAGAGAATGAGATGGCTGGATGGCATCACCGACTCTGTGGACATGAGTCTGAGTGAACTCTGGGAGTTGGTGATGGACAGGGAGGGCTGGCGTGCTGCGATTCATAGGGTTGTGGAGATTCGGACACGACTGAGCGACTGAACTGAACTGAACTGAAACATGAAGGAAATTCTGACACAAGCTTTCACAGGCTACAACATGGCTGAATCTCAAAGACATTACAGGAAGTGAAATGTCACTTACTATCGGACAAGTACTGGATGATTCTACTCGAATGAAATACAGTGTCACCCACTTTTCGGAAGTCCACATTATGACTTTGCTTTGCTGCAAGACCTGCGTTAGTACGTATTCCTGCGAATCGAAAGACATCACTGTCATGAAAAGAGTGAGAACGGCACTCCCCATTTCTTTGCAGCAGCCATTGCAGAGGTGGCACACGGTGAGCAGTGAGGGAGCCCCCACCAGCCTCCTTCCCCGGGAGCACACTCGGTATCTCGGCACCCAGTCGCTAGAGCTGCGGACTGTGTGTCTGAGCATCTGTGCTCTCTCTCCGTTTGTTTTGTGCATCCCTTAGCAAGATGGGTCCTGGGGTCACTGTGCCTTCTCTTTCTACCATTTCGGCTTCTGACAGGTTTCGTCGGAGTGCTCCGCTTTCAGACATCAGGGGAAACCTACGCTTCGGGTTAGCCCACCTCGCAGAGACAGACAGCAGAATGGTGACTGCAGAGGGCTGAGGACAGCGGGGGTTGCGGGGGAGGTTTTGTTAAACTGGGACAGGGCTTCAGTTCTGCAAAATAGAAAGAGTTCTGGAGGTGGAGGGTGGAGATGTTGTGCATGGTAATATACACTAATAAATACCACCGAACAGGACACTTAACCATGGGTAATATGGGAAATTTTATGTTATCCATATTTTACCAAAAACTTTAAGATAAAAAAGAGATGTTTTTAAAAGAATTGGAGACAAGATGAGGGACCAAGAGATGGAGGAACTGGTGATGCCCCATTTCTTGGGCCTGGCTGGTTCCCACAGGTCTGCAGTGGAATGGTGGTCTGTCCAGCACAGAGCAGCCCATGGTGCCACGGGCTGCATGTATTCAAAGAACACAAGATGTTTCCTCCCTGCTGTTCTAAGCTTGTCTCACTCACCACGGTGACTGTCTGTCCTTAGGTTGCTCCTCCAGCTGGGCTCCTGGGTCACTGTCTCTTGCTTAACTTCCTCCTCCCTGGCCAATGGGCTTCACACACCTTGCCTGTCTTCCTTTACCCCACCCTCTTCTTAGTTTAACATTTGTGTCAAGTAATCCTAACCCTCACTCCCTTGTGCCACCTCCAGGCTTCAGATCTGCCGTCAGCTCCTTACCAGCCACGTGACAGATGACTTTGCAGAATGAATGACGAAGGAAGGGATGAAGGACCCAGACAAGGAACAAGGGAGGGTCTTCCCACTCCTGGCTCCTCTCGAGTCTGCTCTCATCATCAGCGGCCCAAAGTGGGTCCTCAGACTGTAGGAGAAAGTGAGGAAGGAGGAACAGAAGGACGTGGGAGAGGAGGACAAGGGCGCTGATCAGGAGAGGCTGGCTCTCGCTCAGAAATAGCAAGGAGCTCAGCCAATACTTCCTAAGAGGTTCATGCTCCACACATTGAATACTGAACAGTCGCTCTTAATTTCAGACCATGTGGATGCAGGGCTTCCCTGGTGGCTCAGATGGTAAAGAATCTGCCTACCGTGCGGGAGGCCTGGGTTCACTCCCTGGGTTGGGAAGATATGCTGGAGGAGGGCATGGCAACCCATTCCGGTCTTCTTGCCTGGAGAATCCCCATGGACAGAGGAGCCTGGCGGGCTGCAGTCCATGGGGTCACAGTCAGACATGACTGAACGACTAAGCACATGTGGATGCAAGGAAAGCACCTGCCTTCCTTTACTCTCTGGGGCGTGTCAGTGAGTATACTTGTGCCATCTGTAGATCTATGGGAACTCTTTGAGAAATAGTCCAAGAACTGGGTTTCCACACAGGGTCTCAAGTTGTGTAGTCTGAGTTACTGATGATGGAGGAGTGGATTAAAATAGCCAATACATTTGTCTGATACCAGCGTGTGAAGGTTAATATGTCCACCTGACTGGGCCACAGGGTTCCAGATCTTTGGTTAAATGTTATCCTGGGTGTGGCTGGGAAGGTGTTTCTGGAGGAGATCAACATTTGAATCAGCAGATGGTCCTCTGTAGTCTGGGTGGGACACATCCAACCTATCAAAAGACTGAAGACAATATGTCCATCAACAGAGGAATGGCTAGAGGACATGGTACATACATGCAATGAAATACTACTCAGACAGAAAAAGGAATGAAATTGGGTCACTTTTTAGAGACATGGATGGGCCTAGAGATTATCATACAGAGTAACGTAAATCAGAAAGAGAAAAATAAATTTCATATATTAACACATATATGTGGCTTCTAGAAAAATAACATAGATGATCTTATTTGCAAAGTAGAAATAGACACACAGATGTAGAGAAGAAATATATGGATAATATGGAAGAAAAGAGACAATGGGAAGAATTGGGAGATTGGGACAGACATATGAACTATTAATACTATGTTTAAGTGGATAACTAGTGAGAATCTACTGTATAGCACAGGGAACTCTACTTAATCCACTGTGGTGACCTGAATGGGAAGGAAATCCAAAAGGGAGGGGATATGTGTATACGTATGGCTGATTCACACAGGAGGGATTGAGTGCATGTCCTTCTACTCTGTCATATTGAATAGAAATGAATCCATTTTTCCCACATCCAAGGGCAAAGGAGAGGCCCCAGTAAGACAGTAGGAGAGGAGAAATCACATTTAGAATCAAACCCCATACCTGTCAGAGATGCTTTGAAGCTCAAACAAAAACTTATGTGCACCAGGAGACCCCGCAGAGACTGAGCCAGACCTGCCTTTGAGTGTTCGAGTGTCTCCTGCAGAGGAACGGGTCAGCAGTGGCCTGCCGCAGGGGCAGGGGCTCTGGGTGTGGCATAAGGCCTCTTGGAGGAGGTCGCCATTAACCCCACCATAGAGCCGTCGAGCAGACGACCCACAAACTGCAGAACAGTTATACCAAATAAATTCTTGCACTGTTAAGAAGGTTCTAGGACCTAAAACCATCTTTCCAACCTGGAGATCTGGCAAAGAGACTGAGAACCTCTAGGGAATTTGACTTTGGAGGCCAGTGGGATTTGATTACAGAACTTACACAGGACTGGGGAAACAGACTCTTGGAGGGCACAGACAAAACTTTGTGTGTACCAGGACCCAGGAGAAAGGAGCAGTGACCCCACAGGAGACTGACCCAGACTTGCCCGTGAGTGTTCAGGGATCTCCAGTGGAGGTGTGGCTCTGGGTGGCCTGCTTCAGGGTCGGGGGCACTGAGCCTGGCAGTGCCTGCATGGGACCTTTTGAAGGAAGCCACCATTGTCTTCATTACCTCCACGATAGCTTGGTCTCAGGTCAAAGAACAGAGAGGGAACAAATTGGATTAAAGATTTACTGAGCATGGCCCCACCCATCAGAACAAGGCCCAGTTTCCCCCACAGTAAGTCTCTCCCTACAAGAAGATTCCATAAGCCTCTCATCCTTATCCATCAGAGGGCAGACAGAATGAAAACCACAATCACAGAAAACTAACCAATCTAATCACATGGACCACAACCTTATCTAGCTCAATGAAACTATGAGCCATGCCATGTAGGGCCACCCAAGACAGATAGGTCATGGTGGAGAGTTCTGACAAAAAGTGGCCCACTGGAGAAGGGAATGGCAAACCACTTCAGTATTCTTGCCTTGAGAATCCCACAAACAGTACGAAAAGGCAAAAAGATATGACACTGAAAGATGAACTCCCCAGATCAGTAGGTGACCAATATGCTCCTGGAGATCAGTGGAGAAATAAGTCCAGGAAGAATGAAGAGATGGAGCCAAAGTGAAAGCAATGCCCAGCTGTGAATGTGACTGGTGATGGAAGCAAAGTCCGATGCTGTAAGAGCAATATTGCATAGGAACCTGGAATGTTAGTTTCATGAATCAAGTTATATTGGAAGTGGTCAAACAGGAGAGGGCAAGAGTGAAAATCGACAGTTTAGAAATCAGTGAACTAAAATGGACTGCAGTGGGCGACTCAGATGAGCATGACATCAACTACTGTGGGCAAGAATTCCTTAGAAAAAATGAAGTAGCCTCATGGTCAACAAAAGAGTACGAAATGAAGTACTTGGGTGCAGTCTCTAAAACAACAGATGATCTCTGTTCATTTCCAAGGCAAACCATTCAATATCACAGTAATCCAAGTCTGTCCCAACCAGTAATGCTGAAGAAGCTGAAGTTGAATGGTTCTATGAAGACCTACAAGACCTTCTCAAACTAACACCCCAAAAAGATATACTTTTCATTATAGGGAACTGGAATGCAAAAGTAGGAAGTCAAGAAACACCTGGAGTAACAGGTAAATTTGGCCTTGGATTACAGAATGAAGCAGGGCAAAAGCTAACAAGAGTTTTGCCAAGAGAACACACTGGTCATAGCCAACACCCTCTTCCAACAACACAAGAGAAGACTCTATACACGGACATCACCAGATGGTCAATACCAAAATCAGATTGAGTATATTCTTTGCAGCCAAAAATGGAGAAGCTCTATACAGTCAGCAAAAACAAGACCAAAAGCTGACTGTGGCTCAGATCATGAACACCGTATTGCCAAATTCAGACTTAAACTGAAGAAAGTAGAGAAAACCACTAGACCATCCAGGTATGACCTAAATCAAATCCCTTACAATTATACAGTGGAAGTGAGAAATAGATTTAGGGGACTAGATCTCATAGACAGAGTGCCTAAAGAACTATGGACAGAGGTTCGTGACATTGTACAGGAGACAGGGATCAAGACCATCCCCAGGAAAAAGAAATGCAAAAAGACAAAATAGTTGTCTGAGGAGGCCTTACAAATAGCTGAGAAAAGAAGGGAAGCAAAAGGAAAAAGAGAAAAGGAAAGATATACCCGTCTGAATGCAGAGTTCCCAAGAATAGAAAGGAGAGATAGGAAAGTGATCAATGCAAAGAAAGAGAGGAAAACAATAAAATGGGAAAGACTAGAGATCTCTTCAAGAAAATTAGTGATACCAAGGGAACATTTCACTCGAAGATGGGCACAATAAAGGACAGAAATGGTATGGACCTAGACAAGTGGAAGATATTAAGAAGACCGTTGCAAGAATACCCAGAAGAACTACACAAAAAAGATCTTAATGACCCAGATAACCACGATGGTATGATCACTCACCTAGAGGCAGACATTGTGGAATGTGAAGTCAAATAGGCCTTAAGAAGCATCACTGCAAAGCTAGTGGAGGTGATGGAATTCCAGTTGAGCTATTTCAAATCCTAAAACACGATGCTGTGAAAGTCCTGCACTCAATATGCCAGCAAATTTGGAAAACTCAGCAGTGGCCACAGGATTGGAAAAGGTCGGTTTTCATTCCAATCCCAAAGAAAAGCAATGCCAAAAAATGTTCAAACTACTGCACAATTGCACTTATTTCACATACTAGAAAAGTAATGCTCAAAATTCTTCAAGCCAGGCTTCAACAGTACATGAGCTGTGAAATTCCAGACATTCAAGCTGGATTTAGAAAAGACAGAGGAACCAGAGATCAAATTGCAAACATCCGTTGGATCTTTGAAAAAGCAAGAGAGCTCTAGAAAAGCATCTACTTCTGCTGTATTTTCTACACCAAGGCTTTTGACTGTGTGGATCACAACAAACTGTGGGAAATTCCTTAAAGAGATGGGAGTACCAGACCACCTTACCAGCCCTCTGAAAAATCTGTATGCAGGTCAAGAAGCAACAGTTGGAACTGGACATGGAACAATAGACTGGTTCCATACAAGGAAAGGATTTCGTCAAGGTTGTATATTGTCACCCTGCTTATTTAACGTGTATGCAGAGTACATCATGAGAAATGTGGGCTGGGTCAAGCACAAGGAGGAATCAAGATTGCCAGGAGAAATATCCATAACCCCAGATACCAGATGACACCACCCTTATGGCAGAAAGCAAAGAAGAACTACAGAGCCTCTTGATGAAAGTGAAAGAGGAGAGTGAAAATGTTGGCTTAAAGCTCAACATTCAAAAAACCAAGATCATGGCATCTGGTCCCATAACTTCATGGCAAATAGATGGGGAAACAGTGGAAACAGTGGTAGACTCAATTTTGGGGGGCTCCAAAATCACTGCAGATGATCACCGCAGCCATGAAATTAAAATACACTTGCTCCTTGTAAGAAAAGCTATGATCAAACATGACAGCATATTAAAAAGCAGAGATATTACTTTGCTGACAAAATTCTGTCTAGTCAAAGCTATGGTTGTTCCAGTGGCCATGTATGGATGTGAGAGTTGCACTATAAAGAAAGCTGAGCACCAAAGAATTGATGCTTTTTTGAAGCATTGAACTGTGGTGTTGGAGAAGACTTTTGAGAGTCCCTTGGACTGCAAGGAGATCCAACCAGTCAATTCTAAAGGAAATCAGTACTGAATGTTTATTGGAAGGACTGATACTGAAGCTGAAACTCTAATACTCTGGCCACATGATGTGAAGAACTGACTCATTGGAAAAGACCCTGATGATGGGAAAGATTGAGGGCGGGAGGAGAAGGGGACGACAGAGGATAAGATGGTTGGATGGCATCACCGACTCGATGGACATGCGTTTGAGCAGCTCCAGGAGTTGGTGATGGACAGAGAGGCCTGGTGTGCTGCAGTCCATGGGGTCGCGAAGAGTCCGACATGACTGAGTAACTGAACTGAACTGATGGCTGATTCAGTGCTGTACAGTAGAAATTAACACAACATGATAAAGCAGTTATACTCCAATAAAAATTAATTAAAAAAACCAGAAATGCTGAGAAATGAGAAGTCCTCCTTCTGCCTGCCTGTCTTTCAGGCTGGGCACTGTTCTTCTGCCTTCAGACTGAGATTCAGGCTGGAACTACACACCATTCGCTCTTGGGGGTCTCCAGCTTGCTGACTGCATGTCTTGGAGCTTCTCAACCTCGGAAGTCTCATGGTCCAGTTATACATATGTAAAGATACACACATACATATATACACACACAGCATAATTGTAACAAGTGGGGGTTTTATTTGGTTGTTAGCATTAATTTCCCAGTTCTCGTAATGTTAAAATCTTGATGGAGAAAAAGAGGCATGTCCTCAAAGGACATGCTTTACATGTTTTAAAACGAAGAGTTGCTTGCGCCACCATCATGGTCTGAGCTCTACACGCTCATTGCCCAGGGATTTTTATCGTCGTGGTCAAGGTGGTGTCAGGCTGGCAGAGCAAAATCATTGCTATTTGACTTTCAACTGTGCAATTTTGCAGGAATATTATCAGTTGCTCCCCTTAACAATTGTCTGGCTTACAGACTCCTGGGAAGGTGAGAATGATTCAGAGTTTATGGGGAGAAGTGTAGTTTAATGATGAAAGTGGGGCTGCTGCGGAGGCCAGGGGGGTGCTGACAGGCTGTGTTCTCGTCTCCCGATCTGATTTTCCTCATTTTCATCCCAACATCTTTTTTTAAAAATAGATTTGCTTTGCATTTTTGTGCATCTACAAAAACTATTTGAAAACTTGCTGGTTGGAGAATGGAAATGATTTTATGGTTGGGAAAGATTGTCCATGGATTCTTTCTGAAAGTAGTGGTTTCTGATTATGGACTCTGAACGAACTACAGTCTTCGTATTAATAAGTTTGCCCAGTTTGAGAATAATTTGTTGTTTTTCAGTCACTAAGTCGTGTCTGACTTTTTGGGACACTATGGACTATGGCCTGCTAGGCTCCTCTGTCCATGGGATTCTCCAGGCAAGAATCCTGGAGTGGGTTGCCATTTCCTTCTCCAGGGGATCTTCTGGACCCAGGGATCGAACCCCGGTCTCCTTCATTGGCAGGCGGATTCTTTACCACTGAGCCACCTGGTAAGCCCTAAGAAGAATGAGAGGAAGTCAAAACACAGGACCCAGAGGTGGAGGGCATGTTTCTGTGACACTGTCTTCCTAAGACATTCTCTCCTAAACAGCAGCTTTTCATCTGTGTTGGCCTGACAGGCGTCTCAGTGACAGCAGACACCAGCTCCAATAAACGAGCCTCCCACTGCCTGATGGAGCTGCCATTTTCAGATCGAGTCCTGATTTCATAATGAAACTTTTTTAATATAAAAATAAATTAGGGCCGATCATCACTGTTTTACTACAGCTGTTGTATCCATATTTCCCCCATAGACTTGATAAGAAAAAAAAGTTTTTAAACACTAGCTGTTCTTGGGGAGAAGGAAATGGCAACCAACTCCAATATTCTTGCCTGGAAAATCCCAGGGACAGAGGAGCCTGATGGACTGCTGTCTATGGGGTCGCACAGGGTTGGATATGACTGAAGTGACTTAGTACGCACGCATTTTGGAGGTCTTTTCCTGAAGGTTCCCCTTGCCTATGGGAATGAGCTGGCTACTGTCCATGTCCCCTGGGATTTGAAGAATCAGTCCTGTCCTAAGTGAGATATAAGGGGGCCCAGCCAGAAACCAGAGGCTTACCTCCCGTCTCCTCCTCCCTCTCAAGTCCCTCCGCGGGCTCCCCCTGGCCCCCACCAAGCACTGCATCACGCCCAGTGCTTGTTTGACTGCCTGATCCCTGCACGTGCCCCTTCCCCACCTTCCCACTTCCATTCTGGATAGATTTTCCCCTCTCCAGAGCTCCCTGATCCCAGCTTAGTTTCCTCTTTGCTCCATTCTAAGTCCTGACTCCATCAAGAAGCCCTCTGCATGCATGAGTGCTAAGCTGCTTCAGTCATATCCGACTCTTTGCAACTTTATGGACTGTAGGCCATCAGGCTCCTCTGTCCATGGGATTCTCCAGGCAAGAATACTGGAGTGGGTCGCCATGCCCTCCTACAGGGAATCTTCCCAACCCAGGGATCAAACCCTCGTCTCTTACATTTCTTGCATTGGTAGGCAGGTTCTTTACCACTAGTGCCACCTGGGAAGCCCCAGAAAGCCTTCTGAGACCATCTCAACACATGGATTCAGATTTCCTGCTCTTCAGTAGAATTATTGGTTCCTGGGTTCATTTGCTCATTTGTTTGTTTGTCCATCAGATGTTTATGAAGCCCCTCAAGCATCAGACACTATTCCAGCTGTCAAGGACACATGATGAACAATCACAGTCTTGCACTTTCAGAAGACACAGCCCCATTCCCACTCAAGTCAGAATAGGGAAGGACAGACACCATCACAGCAGTGGGTTGTCTTGCTTTAGGGTTTGGCTGGAGCTCTGAGTCCTCTGAGGATGCTTGGGTGGTAAACTTGCCAAGGAAATCAAAGGTAAGTTTGGACAGGGCCTGGATCCTTGGCTACACTGAGATTTCATCAGATTGACCTTGGGCACATCACCTGGGTTATGAAAGGGAAATTGGTAGCAGAGACCAGGTAGAGCCTCCTGTAGTCATCCAAGGAGGAGATGGTTCAGATTTAGATGAAGGCCCTGGTGGTAGGGCTGGAGAAAAGGACAGACCTGGTACTTCTTCATATATTTATTTAGAAAGAAACCACAACAGTATCAGGACAGGAAAGAAGGGGATTTCTGTTAGAAATTATGTTTTCAATGTTGTCTAAAAATGAAAATGACCATATCCATCTTTTTGTTCTTTTATATAAACAGTTAATTCTTACTATTTATTGCTACTTCTGATGTGCCTGAGCAGCAAAGAGTTGATGGTTTCAAATCATGGTGCTGGAGGAGACTCTTGAGAGTTCTTGGGCTGCAAGGAGATTGAACCAGTCAATCCTAAAGGAAATCAGTCCTGAATATTCACTGGAAGGACTGATGCTGAAGTTCCAATACTTCAGCCACCAATGTGAAGAGCCAACTCATTGGAAAAGACCTTGATGCTGGGAAAAATTCAGGGCAGGAGGAGAAGGGGACGGCAGAGGATGAGATGGTTGCATGGCATCACCAACTCAACGGGCTTGAGTCTGAGCGAACTCCAGGAGACAGTGAAGGACAGGGAAGCCTGGTGTGCTGCAGTCCATGGGCTCGCAGAGAGTCAGAACTCTGACACACCTGAGCGACTGAACAACAACACACGATAGTAATGTGAAGGTCACTTAGGGTTCAGTGAGCTCTGCGTTTATGAACTGAGCCTGAGTCTTTCAAGAAGTAAACAAATCCCAGCCATTTTATTTCTTGTCTCTTTCAGAGAGGTGCAGTCATTTTTAGTGCATAAACCTCTACTACATAGCATTTTTCAAATCCTCATTGGTTCATTTTCTCTCAGTTCTGCTATCTCAAACATTTCTCCCAAAGCATCTTTCCTGATTATTTGTCCCTTCATACATATGCTACAACCCAAGCCCCCTGCTTGCTGAACACTGGGAAGGGCTGAGGACAGGGATACGGTAATATTCAGGAAGGAGAGAGCCAGGCTCTTCTAACCTTGGTAGCCACAAAAAGATTTTCAGTTTCCCATCGACTTAGAAATGCAGTGATTGGAACTGGGTTCAAGCCTGCATCTTGCATCAGTGGAGATGGGTATTATGATTGCTGTGTTGCAATGTGGCCTCAAATACACTGGGGGTTTTATATTATTTTTCAAACTTCCAAATAGATAATGTCAGAACATTTCTGAAATGGGATACTAACATCAAGATATACAGCACCAATCACCGAGTATCAGGCCAGCAGAGTGGAGGAGGAGCGTCTGGGAGACTCCTGGAGAATTTCCATTTCCATTCCCTGTGTCAACAGCTTGGCAGCTTACCTCCTAGATTGCTTTATGGCTTTGGGAGAAATTCTCCATCGGCCCTGTGCTGTACTCAGCTCAGTGTTCAGAAGCCAAGGAATTAGATATGCTGTCATTGATGAAGCTGTTTATGAAAGTATCTTTTCTGAATTGTTCAAAAATCCAAAACGAGTCAAACTTTGACGGTTTAAGACAATGGCAAGAGGGTCCTGGGGATCTCCCGAGTGCAGCCTTGGCTGTTTGAAGCTCTCTTGTTGAAAATGCAATTTCTTCTGGAGGATTTCTTCCAGCCCGTGATGCTTCGTTGAAAACTTTTGCCGTTTTGAAAGGATTTCTTCACTATGAGGCAGCCGACAAAGGTCATATTACAACTATGTTTCTGGGATGATAACATTTTGATTAGATACGCAAGAATCTTCTAGCCTTCCCTGGGATGTCATATTCTAACATTTTTCATTATTTTAAGAGAATCATGAAGGTTGATACTATTCCGCAATAAGAACTTGAATTTTGTGGATTATTTTCTTTTCTTGTAATGTGCCAGCACCGTGGGCACCGTTGCCGGGAATAAATGACTCTTCCCCAATAAACCAAATGCCTAAAAAAGCCCCTGGAGGAAGCAGGGATGTCCATAAAAGTTGAAATAGATTTCATAATATGGTATAATAAGTAGAAATGAAAAATAATCCAATACCCCAAATGAAAATACCTCTGCTGCTAACCAAAGGGAGGTTGATTTTATACCAGAACCATGGCATTCTCCAGGCAAGAATACTGGAGTGGGTAGCCATTCCCTTCTCCAGGGGATCATCCCAACCCAAGGATTGAACTTGGGTTTCCTGCATTGCAGGCTAATTCTTTACCATCTGAGCCACCAGGGAAGTCCAGATATGGTTTAAAATGTGCCAAAGTAAATTTATTAAATTATCAATTTTCCTTATTAGTTACCTGAAGAGGAAACTTAGAAATCTCTCTATTTCTGTCTCTCTCTCAGCTTGAAAAATTAGCTCCTTAAAGATGACTACCAGAAAGCACTTATTAAAAGCTGATTTTAGTTCCGGAGTTTCTCATGAAAAGGTCCGTGTGTGCACTTTTGTCATTCTGCCTCGAAGATGCTCAGTGACAGAAAATATTTCAAAAATGGCACAAGTACGTGGACGTCATGAATTGTTCTCTGATACTGGTGTTGCTGTGAAAAACAAAGCACTGATGCTCAGCATTAGAAAGCCAAGTGAGAAACTCTTTAGGGTTTTGACAGATGACATCATGGTGCAGAGAAGAAAAAGTGGGCACTAGGAAAGAGAAGGAAATGCCCAGAGGGTGGTAGAAACAGGTTCTGTGTTCCTGTTCCTCTGGGTTCGATGAAAAATCTGCACAAAGACAAGAGAGCAGGGAAAAGGAAGAAAGATAAGCTGGCTCTCAACGCACAGAAGTGTTAAACGCCCGTCATTTCAAAACATGCGATGCTTCTCAGTGATGTCCCAGAAATCAAGATGATCTAATAGATGCCGCAAAATACACGTTTACCAACATAAAACTTACAAGACTCATTTTGGAAACAACTTTTGGGAATTTAGCTTAAATTATTTTTTATTTTATCCCTAAATTCTTAATAACATAGAAATGAAAATAATTGGCACATAATCTGAGGCAATTTAATGGTCATGCTTTCATAAAATGTTCCTGCATCCACATTTTATTTCATTCTTCAGCAAAATGTTCCTCAAGCAGTAAGTACAATTATTTGAATGTCGAATTCAAAAGAGATGTTAATAATAAGATTTTAAAAAATTTCTAATTAGCAAATGCCAGTATTTTTAGATATGCTCTCCCCCTCCCCAACCAGGGTCTATGGCTACACCCAGCCTTTTCAGGGGGTCCCTGGATTCATGTCCAGTGATCGGAACTGATGAACTATAGCTGCCTTCGAGCCAAACTCTGCCAACAGAGATTTCAACTCGTGTTTTGATAAGGAACCAAAAACAACCTTTAAATAATTGAATTCCTTAGTTTGCTTTGGTGCCTTGAGAAGAAAGTAGCTGCCTCGCTGCCCAGGATGGCTCCAGAGAGGCGTCCCTGCGCTCGCCCTGGCCCCCGCGCTCCTGGTCGCCGCGCGCTCCGGGCCCCGCGCCTGCGCAGTCTCGGTCTTCCTGTCTGTAAAAGGGAGACCCTGGTGCCTGACTCCCCGAAGCTCTGCGACTGACTGTGTCCTGTGAGCGGGGCTGCCCACCTCAAACTCCCCGGCCCGCACCGGGCGTCAGTGCCTGACTTCCTCCGTCTAGCGGGATGACGCAGTGCCAGCTGTCCAAATGCTTTCATATCAGGCGTAATTACCTCAAGGGCCAGTTTCCGGGCCTCTCCTGACTCCAGGCCTGGTACCCAGAAGTCTCTACCGCATCTCACCAGAAGTGTCCTTCCTCTGGACTGCAGGTCTCTGTCAAGTGTCACCAGCAGCCTCCCCACCCCCTGCTCCCCGGGCCCGGGCACATGATGCAAGCTTCTCTTTGCAGACATCAGATTGCAGTGTGATTATTCCTGCAACTAGACCTAACTGGTCTTATTGACTTTTGGATCTCTGGCCCAGACACATATATTGTTGTTCAGTCACTAAGTTGTGTCACATCAGGTGGCCAAAGTATTGGCGCTTCAGCATCGGTTCTTCCAATGAATAGTCAGGGTTCATCTCCTATCATCTAGAGAGTCCATTAATCTAGGAGCCCAGTATAGTTGAGAATTAGCCCACGGTCTCCCAATTGTGCTGTGTCATGCTAAATCTCTTCAGTCTTGTCCAACTCTTTGCAATGCTATGGATTGTAGCCCACCAGGCCCCTCTGTCCATGGGATTCTCCAAGGAAGAATACTGGAGTGGGTTGCATTTCCTCCTCCAGGGAATCTTCCCTACCCAGGGATCAAATCTCTGTTTCTTAAGTCTCTTGCATGAAGAGGCAGGTTCTTTACCATTAGCGCCTCCTGAGAAGGCCCAGATTCCCTAGTATGGAGCAACAAAAACTGCAAGACTAATGATTCTAGAATCACCTATAATGTCATGTTTACACTTCCTCCAATTTATTTTTTATCATACAGGCACAGTAGATGGCAGAGTGAATATTCAGTTACTATTTCTAACTTGGCAATAACCAAGTTTCATGTTTCCAATCATCGACATTCTCAAGTGCTACAAATGAAAATCAAATTTGCAAGATGCAACACATTCAGGAAAGTCATATCTGCTCTTCTTCTCTCCGACCAATAAAGACAAGTTTTTAATCAGGAGTCAACTCTGCAGTCTTTGGAGTTGGTTTAAACTAAGTCAGTGACTCTGATTCTTTTATTTGAAGAACAAATAGCAGGATAAAATTCCTAAGCCTTAGAAACACACCATCATAACTTGCTGCCAAAAGATTTTAAATGCCTCAGTTCAAAAAAGCTAACAGAGTGCTTTCTCTGTTTCTCTCTCTCACTTCCTCCCTCCCCTCCCTCTCCTCTCTACTTTTTCCTCCTTTCCACCATCCTACATTCTTAAGAATTGGGAAAATTCTTAAGAATTTTAATCCTTGGAGGATCAATAGCTCTCTGCAAGCTGTACCTCTGCCATTTCATATCTGAGTGGCTTTGCACAGGTAACTTGACCTCTGAAAGTCTCACTTTCTTCATTATACATTAAATGTAATGATGTTTGAGTCACAAACTTGAGAATTCTCAAAAGGATAACACATGTACAGAACAGCATCTGTAGGATGCTTGAGTCTTATAACAGCCAAGACTTGCGATTACAAAAAAACAGAAACACAACTCAAACTTGCCTATTCAAACAAAAGAATTCACTGTCACACAACAAAGTCCAAGGGTGGCTACTACCTTCAGATCTGGCTGGATCCAGGGGTTCAACAGTGTGGTCTGGGCATTTTTCTTTATCTTGATAGGATTCCTTCCTAGCAAAGATGGCCAAGTCACACGGTCCCTTCTTGGTGCCCCAGCAGCGAATAACTGAACATCTACCCAGGCAAGAATCTAAGTGGTCCAACAGGTGGTCTGATGGGAGATTTGCCACATACAGTGGAGACAGTAGAGCTTGAAGGAGAGAGCCAGCAATGTCCCCCCATGAAACCCAGTGAACACAGTCCCTATTCTGGTACTGCTTCTGCAAGTCAAGACACAGTAAACCAAGATGGAAACAATACTAACACTCACTGCTGTGTGGCCTCGGCAAATTACTCAACTATTCTGTTTCCTCATTTACAAAACTGTGATAATGATAACTATCTATACTACCACCCTATATGGTTACTGTGAGGATTCAAAAAGATGATGAGCATCAAAGACCCAGCCCAGGGTCTGCTACCTAATAAGCCATTGATAGTATTCAGCTATCATTATTGTATTAATCTCTATGAGTCTTATCTTTCTAGGGTTTGAATAATTTAATGAATCCAATAAAGTGCTAATGAAGATAATCCCTAAGATGAAGGCACCTCATCTTGGATGAATTTAGGCACCATTTGGTAATGCTTTGCTTGGCCTTGAGTGATGGGGGTTCAACTCGAGGATAGCACCAAGTGGTCTCCATTCGTAAGCCCCATGAAAAAGGTCCCCTTGTCCACAGACTTTGTAGAAGATGCCACTGCACAGGGCCAAGCCCATCTGGGTACTTATTTGGTGGCAGAGAACACCTCTACTCCTCAGGAGGAGAAGGGGCTGTAGGAAGCCCAGCACCTCCCCTCCGCCACCCCGGCCGCCCCACCCACCCACCCACAGACAGTGATGGAGAGTTATGATGACTGAAGAGACAGCATGTGAGCTGATGTGCCAGGGCCAGGCACACAGTAGGTGGCCCATCCCCGCGAGCAGGCAGGGTACAAGCAAGGTGGCTCCCTACCTCTTGGCAATCCCGCCCTCATCACATCTGTTCTCCTGACCACACAGGTTCATGTGTCCCCTGGAATGGTGTCTCATCCCCCAGCTGCTGTGATTGGTCCAGAATGTGTCATAGTTACCTGTGTTGGGCCAATCAGAGCCCTTCCCTGTGATTTTCTTTTCCCAACCAGGGGAAGCTGGGAGAGGGAATTTGTTTCATCTCTGAGGAAGCAGAGCTGAAAGGAGGTAGTGCTGAGGTCAAGGTAGAGATGAGGGTCCTGCCTGGAGCTGAAGAGGAGAGGAGAGCTGGCTTCTCTGTTGCCCCGAAGCCCTCCTTCCTCCACTTCTCTGAGCTGGACTGGCTGGCCTCCTTTTAAAAGCCCTTTATTTGCATGGCTTATTAAATGGCTTCCGAGTTGCATCAGAAAGAGCTCTGACAACTGGTACAGGCTCCTCCCTGGGGAGTGACCTTCTCCAGCTTCACAGCTCTCCTCCCTTTCCCACCAGGAATGAGAACTCTGTCTCTTCCTGCCCAGTGGCCTCCTGGACCAAGGAGGGCTTCATCTCTAGGGGCTGCTGGTGAGACAGATGGAGAGACTGCTCCCAGGACCTCACTCTCGTCATTCCTGACTCCGCAGACTCGGCTGGGTCACCTCATGCTAGCAGATAAAGGGACAGCTGGGCAGGGAGCCCCCCACACCACCCTCACCACCAACCATGCCTTGCATGCGGTTATTAATCTTTCCATCTTTGCCTAGTGTGACTTCGTATCAATGGGCTTCCCTGGCGGCTCTGATGGTAAAGAATCCACCTGCAATGCCAGAGACCTGGCTTTGATCCCTTGGTTGGAAAGATCCCCTGGAGGAGGATATGGCAATCAACTCCAGTGTTCTTGCCTGGAGACTCCCCATGGACAGAAGTGCCTGGTGGGCTACAGTCCATGGGGTGTCAAAGAGTTGGACACAACTGAGCGACTAAGCACGGCACTTTAAATCAATAGCTCAGTGCACTGGAGATAGATTGAAGATGTCCCCCTTAGAGGGAAGACACCACTTTTCCTTCTTCAGATTAATATTTTGAAGGCTGAGACAGAACGCTTGGTATGGCTGGTTTTCCTGTCTGCATTCTCCTTTGCAGTTTCCCAGGAAGATGAGAACGAGGACAAGTCACCATCGCAGCATCAGAATCCCCATGTCTCTGGCTTTAATTTCCAAGTCACAAAAACCCAGGCGCTTCCAGCTCATCCCTTCCAGAAGGGCAGAGGTGGGGGGAGACCTGCCTCCTCCTGGCAGCCCAGGTGCATACTCCCCAGCACTTCACACCACTTAAAAGATTCTGCCCAAACTGCCAACAGTGTGTTACCAACTGAGCCCTACCCGAAAATGGATCAGAAACACTTTGTAATGAGTGAAGGAGCTGCTTTCAAAAGGGCCAGCATCTAATGAAATCCCGGGTCCTGAGTGACCCACACCCGATGGCCGACTCAGGGTGGGAAAACTCCCCCCACCACGTTCACACCGGCAGAAGTGGTTCTTTAAGCAACTTATGCAAATGTATTCTTCAGGAAGAGCTGACTTGTATTCACTCATTTACATATATATTTAATTACCTAAAGTCACCACATTTTGGAAGGAAGTGTATGTAAGATTCAGATGTTCTCTGTCCAACAATCAATGGACAACTGGATCCAAAGTCTGCAAAAAACAGCGGTCCTTCACCTGTGTGTGTGGGGGGTGGGGGGTGGGGGTGGGGTGGGCAACGAAAATGTTGTTACTCACTGTCTTCCAGGCCTTTCCTTACATCAAGCCTTCAACCCCATCAGGGACCCTGGCTGTTTATCAGTTCTGCTCCACGTGGGGCCACCCACTGCTCAGGGCCAGGCCCGCAGGGGATCTTTGGTGCGGGGAGGGGCCTTGCGGTGCCGGCCCACTGTCCCAGCCGCTGTTCCAGATTGCAAACCCCATTTCCTCATCTGTCTGCCCCACTCAGATGTGCGTGTGTGTGGGTCATCCCATTAGACACCGCGTCTCCAGCGCTGCAGCAAGCAGGCCAGCTGACACAGGTCTCAGGAGGCGTCTTGAACGGAGGCCTCCTGCTGCCTCCGGAAGAGCCCTCCCGAACCCAAGGTAAGCCTGAAACAGTTCCAGATGTCAACAGAAGCAACCAGGGGCCCCTGGGCAGAAGGACTTTTCACCTCTTTGTAGGAATGCAAGAGCTGAGCATGAGGAACCTTCCAGGTAAGGCTGCACCTGCCTTCCTCCACCTGCTTCCCTCCCCCCTGCAGAAGGATGGAGCCCAAGGCCCCTCCCCCTCTCAGAAGACTTCCTTGCTGCAGCCATACCACACTGGCTCCAGCTGTGCTGACCACCAGTGCAGAGCAGAGTGTAATCAGAGACAACCAGAGCCCACCCCCAGGGCCTGAGGGTCTCCTTTCCCCCTTCCAGAACACCCCGTGCTCCTGTCCTCTCAGGCTGGTTGACCACATCACCCAGGCCCAGGATGCTGACTCTGGCCAGCTTTTGGCTCCGACCTTTATAGAACACTGGGGCTGAGAAAATCAATTGTGTTAATAGGCAATGCTCTCCACTGGAGATGAGGTCCTAAAGAAAACCGTATGTAAAACAAAGTGGCAAGTGGTGAGCTCTGTAATGTTTCTTTTGTTCCAAGACTTTCACACGTTTGTCCGGAGTTCAGGGCTTTCAAACCACACAAGGTTTTAAGTGATCGTTATAAAATCCTTTCTTTTCCCAAAGGCAGGGTAGTAAGGATTAAGTTTGACTACTGAAGACAGCTTTGTTGTAAATGGTCTCTAATGTCACAAAGCAGCTTGTAAAGACAGGCTTATTAAACAAGTTTCTTGGGTTGCAAATCATTGGAAGCAATCACATGCTGTGTTCATTTGTTCAACCCAGTATCCATTTGTATGTTTAAAGAAGTGATGCATATGAACACTGTTTCCAGTGCCCACAAGAAAGCTGGCTTATGGTAAAGGACATCCCAGGAGGTCTGTGAAGAAATCAGAGTGAAGGTGAGCGAAGGCTTCTGGGGTTTTCCACATCTTTTCTAAAAAGTCATTCATGGGAACCCGTGTCCAGAGAAGAATGGATATGATTTATTGGCAAAGCCCAAAGGAACCTCACCCAGCTGTGCAACGCTGTCATCCTACAGAGAGATCAGGTGGCCTGCATAGAGAGACGGCATCCTGTGACTCCCCCCCCCCCCCGCCCAACCGTGAACCTCACACAGTAGGCTAGCTCTCTGATTGGGAGCCATTCTTGTGCTTGTAGATGAGGCTCGGGTGTGATGGGACAAGGGCATGTGGTGGAGGGGAGCTTTTGAAAAAAACTTTTTGAGTTTTTGAAAATTATCGCCAAGAAGGAAAGAACTTACCAGGAAGAACAGGGAATGCAGATTGTAGTTCTGTTCAGGGGAGAGTCATATTCTAGATAGAGTCTTAGACTCTGGGACGATCAGTCCTTGGTGGTGGCCTTTCCTGTGTCCTCCCTTGGCTTCTGCCCCTGGAGTCACCCCCGTGGAGGCGGCTGGAACATCTCTCAGCCTCCCCAGGAGGGGGTCCTGCTGAGCATAGCCAGGTGCCCGCCTGTCCCCTGGATGCTGCCCTCCCCTCACTATTTCTCACCTGTCTTCCCCAACGCCACATAATCCACTCCAACAGGCACTCTTTCCTGGGGTGGAAATCAGAGATGCTGATAATGGAAAAGTAGGATACATGTATGACCTGTCCAGCTACATCACGGTACACTTGTTAGGATGTTGGTAAGCATCTTGATCCAACTTTTGTGTTATTTTCCCTCTTCAGTTCTGTTGGGATCCCAATTCTGATTGGGTCCTGGTAGGTACAGATTATAGGAAGACTGGTGTATTCTTGTCCCTGATATTTATTAGCCCTATGCGCTTGCCTACATACAGAGGATTATTACAAAGATCCTCTAAGTCGTGTCCGACTCTTGCCACCCCATGGACTGTAACCCACCAGGCTCTTCTTCTGTCCATGGGATTTTTCCAGGCAAGCATACTGGAGTGGGTTGCCATTTCCTCCTCCAGGGGATCTTCCCGACTCAGGGATGGAGCGCAGATCTCCTGCATATCAGGTGGAGTCTTTACCGACTGAGCCACCAGAGAAGCCCCACAGATGATGACTTCGAGGATTAGAGAAGCTGAAAACACGTCCTAAAGTTTCACAGTGAGCTAACAGAAAAAAACCAGACAGCAAACGTGCCTCACTTTGCTGGTCCTTCCTACCCCGCAGGAGCTGAGATAGCACCCAGGGGGCACAGGTGGGAAGGCGCTGCGGCCCAGCTCTTGCCGGGTAGGAAGGACCAGCAAAGTGATCGCGAGGCCCTGGCAGCCAGCATGAACCTGGCCAGGCGACACTCCCGGGCCAGCGAGCCTGCGCAGAGCGGGGTGTCGGCCCGGACACCGCCGCCGCACTGCGCATGCTCCGACCTGGCCAGACGCGCACCGGCGGGGAGGCGGGGCCCATTCTCGGCCCCGCCCCCGCCAGCCGAGGTCCGGCCCCGCCGCCTCGGGCGTCCCGTCAGGCGGCCCTGGCGCCGAGGCCCCGCCCCCGCCATGGGCCCCGCCCCCAGCCTCGGCCTGGTCCCGCCCCTCCGCGTCCTCGCCGCGCTTCCGCCGAATCCCGGCTCGCGCGGGTCTCGAACACTCTGCCAGGCCCCACCCCCAGGCCTCGGCCCCATCTCCACCCCGCCCCCGCCCAACGCCAGGCTCCCTCTGCGCCTTGAGGTCCTGCGCTGCGAGCTCCTTGTGGTTGGCGGCTTCGGCAGCACGGTGAGTTGTGTGGGTCACCTCCGGCCGAAGTTCGGGGCTCTCCCCGGGGACAGCAGGCGTCTGCAGCCCGTGGGGCAGACCAGCCCCCAGTGGTCCTTCGGGCCCTCCCCCGCTCCCCTTGCCATGGTGGTGGGGCCCGCTCCGACCCCCAGACGCCCCTTGCTAGCCCCAGGAGCGACCAGGTGTGCCCAGGGGTTCCCAGCCTTCTCCCAGCCTGGGGTTCTTCTTCCAAGTAGAATGACAGTGGCCTGGCTTGGGAGTTGAGCTGCTCCTGCCAAACCTCTAGTTGGTCAACACCTGCAAAGCCCGCCTACTCTGCGCTGCTCCCCAGCCTTCTGTTCCCAGGAAGCTTCCAGAACCCCTTCTCTGGCCCTCCTCGCAGGAGGCCCTTAGCAAACCCCCCATACAGAGGCCTCACGCCCTGTACCTTGGTGTGAGAGGAGGGCCCGCCTTTGTATACACTGTGCCCTCATTGCGTCTGTAAACACTAACACGTGGAGAGAGCAAGTGGAAGTTTGAGAGCCACATATGCTGGGCACGGTAATTCCCAAGCACGCGATTAGCACAGCAGAGCAGTTCTCAACTGTACTCCTCGCTGGCTGGGCTCATGAGGAAGCGAAGCGTGGCGTTTCTCTCTGTGTCTCAGCCCTGGCTGACTTTGTTCCGGAAGCACGCTTTGTATACGCGAGCACAGCTTTGGCTTGATTGTGTGGATGGTCACTGGGCAGAGGGAGACTCCTTTGTCCAGAGAAGGGTCACCGCTGCTATTTGCGGAAGAACATGGAGGTGTTGAACATAAAGAGCTGAGGGTTAGACTGGCTTTGAACTCTGCGCCCTCACTCCCAGTATGTCAGCCAGATGCGTCTCTTCATCTCCCAGCCAAGGACGTGATGGTGGGCGGGGGCTGAGTTGCTTTCATGAGTCCCACAGTGCAGAAAACACTCAGGGAGGCAGAGAAGACCTCACAAAGCTTAGCACGCCCTGGGGGGGATCGTCTTTAGGAAAAGGATGTCTGAGCTGCCTCATCCCACCCGCAGCTGGTGGTTGATAACCTTTTAACTCAAGCTTGTCTCAGGAGGCAGTGATGCCAGGTCCACGCTTGCTGAGGTCCAGAGCCCGCGAGGAGAGCTGGCCTGGCTCTGGGAGGCGTTTCATTTCTCCTTGGTTTCTTGGTTTGAGCTAGGAGAGTCGTGTCTCTTACAGTCTGGGGGCAGGGTGAAGTAGGCCTCAAGGGCAGAGCTATATGAAGGTACTTTTCTCGGTGAGCTTTCTTACCATTAAAACACATCCATATCACACAAACTAGACCTAACTGGTGTTATTAGATGCTGCTTTAAAAAGGCCTCACTGTCGGAGATGCAGGTTTAAAGAAATAAAAGCCCCAGGTGTGGACAGTGGTTAACGTCTTATCTTGTTCAGCCGCGAAGGTTCTTGAACCTTTCTTTTCCTGTCTGTCTTGGTCTTGCTTGAGTGCCAGTGGAGCCTCACCTGGGCCTTATCCTCAGCTCAGGCCTGCGCTTCCATGGTTTCCCTTACAGGTCCCACTCAGGGCCCCTCTGTCCTTCCTGCGGAGAGGAGGGCAAGGCAGGCCTGAGGAAGCGTTCCTGTGGACTTCCTCCTCCAGGCCTCTCCTCTTGCTTTTTCAGGAACACCAGTTTACAGTTCTCAGTATTTTTTAATAAACTTCCAAACTGTCTTTATTCTTATTTTGCAGAGGACAAACATTTAGAGGTCAGTGATTCAAACCAAGACTGTTGTTATTTCAGCTCCCTTTTTGGGGGGCATCGATGCCATTTTCAGCTTATATTCTCCTTTGTAGGAAAAGCAGGAAGCAAAACAGTGATTTCTGGATTCTCTTTGCCAGTAAATCCTCTCCCCGGGCCTCCCTGATCGCTCAGTTGGTAAAGAATCCGCCTGCAGTGCAGGAGGCCCTGGTTCGATCTCTGGGTCGGGAGGATCCCCTGGAGAAGGGAAAGGATACCCGCCCCAGTGTTCTGGCCTGGAAAGTTCCGTGGACTGTGTGGGCCATGGGGCCGCAGAGAGGTGGGCACAGCGGAATGACTCTCACGTTCGCTCAGTTTGCCAGGTTTGTTTTCTCTCTGAGCCCGCCTGCCTTCCCGGCCTCAGGGTGCAGTTCCTCTTTTCTGGCCACTCTCCCTGAGGCTTCTGACATCCTCTGGGACCCCTGGGTGCTTGAGGCTTGTGTCTGGGGTCCTATGGCTCTTGTCACAGTCCCCTCTGACCCCCTGTTTCCTGCGTAGTTTCTGGTACAACTGTTTACTGAACGAGCTTGGGTCTTACCACAGATCATCACTTAAATGAAACCTGAAGATTTAAAAATCAGAGACATATAAACATATACTATTGGGTTGGCCAAAAAAAATGTTCAAATGAACTTTTTGGCTAACCCAGTGTTCCATTGGAGGAAAGTGACCTTTTCATGTATACTCACGGTAAATGAACCAAGCCAGTGCCCATTGTTGGTCTGAAAGTGTTCCTGGTTTATCTGGGTGAGGGAATGAGGTGCGAGCTATGTGGGGTGGCTAGTTTTCACTTCTTTGACATCAGTTTTCCCATTCCGTCAGCTCTGGAGGCCTGACTTGGGCATGTTGTTGTTCAGTCACTAAGTCATGTCTGACTCTTTGCGACCGCGTGGACTGTAGCCTGCCAGCCTCCTCTGTCCATGGGATTTCCCAGGCAAGAATAATAGAGTGGGTTGCCATTTCCTTTTCCAGGAATCTTCCCAATCTGGGGATCAAACCTGTGTCTCCTGTATTGGCAGGTGGATTCTTTATATCACTGAGCTACCAGGGAAGCCCTGTATTCGGCTTTGGTAGATGAACATTTGACATCCACTGGTCGAGACAAAATACTGTGAGATGTGTGTTCTGCGGCATTTGGGTAACTGCTGCTTATCTGCTGGTCAGTGGAAAGAAATGGTCTAGTTTTCTTTTAAATTTTCTTAAAATACCAGTATTGTTCAGTCACAAAGTCATATCCAATTCTTTGCAACCCCATGGACTGCAACACTTAAACTTACTTATAGGAGGGTTGTAGGGTTTGGTGAAAGCCACATCAAGAATATACGGGATCCAGTGAATGTCTTACTCCTTTATAACACTGTTAAGATGAATTGCTTAGGAAAGGAATGAAGCATTTCTGTGACATTTTGTAACTTTTGAAGGAACCAGAGTGGTTTTGGCAGACGTGGCTCACGTGTAAATGGGTCACAGACAGTGTCATGTCAAAGTGCTCAGAATCCTTGGCAGTTCAGCCAGTCTGTGGCTGCCACCCTAATGATGTCTGCTCCAGCTGAATATCTAAACACATAGGTTGCCCCAGGGGCCGCTACACAGCAGTGCCGTCCTTGTGTGTGTGTGTGCTGAGTCGCTTCAGTCATGTCTGACTCTTTGCAACCCCGTGGATTGGAGCCTGCCAGGCTCCTCTGACCGTGGGGTTCTCCAGGCAAGAATACTGGAGCAGGTTGCCATTTCCTGCTCCAGGGGATCTTCCCAATCGAGGGATCGAACCTGTGTCTCTTATGTCTCCTGCATCAGCGGGCAGGTTCTTTTCTACTTGGGCCACCTAGGAAGCCTTTGACATCCTTGGCCACGTGCTAAATGTGGACACTTGTTTCTGATACTACAAGTTGTTTTCAGTGAGATTGAAGGCCTAGCAGAGGAGTGGGGGTCTCCAGGCTTCACGTCCCCCTTTTATACCCCGTCTTCCCAGCCTGGAGTAAACTCATGTGGTCTGTGACATAGCTGTGATATAAACCAGTTAAAAATTCTGCAGAAACATTTTCTTAGTGTTGTTACCGTATTGTCATGTGTGTATGTGTGTGGCCGTGAAACAAATTGTGAGAGAGCAGTAAATGCCTAGCATGCTTGCTCTCCTACTTGGAAAATTTTCTTGTTAGAATAATTTCCTACCTGGAACACTTGTGAAGTCAGCAGAGTATCAGCCAGGCTCTGCTGCCTCTTCCCAGAAGTCTAGGGGTGAAACTGAATGCATGGTCCACCAATGGCATGACTCGTAAAAGCCAGCACTTGTTAAATCTATTTGTTTTTATTATAGACATCTATCTGCCAGTCGCAATAATGCATTTATGGACATTTTTCTGTAAGCACAGCGCTGCTGGCAGTTTTTACTGACAAACTGAGTCATATGGATAGTAGTTTAGAAAACTCTTACCTTATTGACGGATCGGGCAATTCCAGCCCTGGACGTTCAGAGGTTTTAGCTGGATGGGAGAGGGAACTGAATCTCGGGGCAGAATATGGGACAAGGCATTTAAATGTTGTAGTTTAATTAAAAAAAAAAAAAACAAACTCATTATTTTTCATTGTTTTTTAAACTTGAGCTACAGATTACCCCCCAAACCAAAGGACTGTAAGGGGCTGAGGGTGTCCCATTCACATCTGGCCCTCTTGTTGGTGTCAGAAGTAAGAGCCACCCCCTGAAACGTGGGCTTTGTTGCTCCTCTTCAAATGAGACATTCATGAGCTGTAGCAGAGCATTTCTCAGAGGTGGTCTGAGCTCTGCTGTCTCAGAATTACTGAGGGTGCTGGTTAAAAAGGAGATTATTGGATCAGAACCCAGGAGGCTGTCTTTGCAAGCTCGCCAGGGACCCTAATGTTTGAGCATCTCCCAGGCAGTCTTTAGAGTCTCCACCACCCCCCTTATCACGGTGGAGAAGAGCTCTCCAGCCCACACGGGCTCCGGGCTCCCTCCCAGATGGGTCTGCCCGCAGCCGGCGTCACTGTTCTAAGTCGCCTGTGCTTGTGGATCTGTGTATGGTTTTGTAAGTCCTCAGAGACATGTGAATCTCTTCGAATTGCACACCCGACATGTTATCCCAGCTTTATAGTGTTCGGTCTTGTGGTTATGACAGAAGATGCAGATATTACCAAAACTTTGGCATTAGTTTTACAAACAAATGCTAAGCAGTGACAGCCGTATTATATTTCACGCCCATCTTTCCTTCTGAGTGGCTGGCCTGTGTTTTTCACCCTCTGGGTACAAGCATTTTTATGGTCTCAGGTCAGGGTTAACTTCCATATGTACAACCGAATACATTTTTGGGGAACTGAACTGAACTTTTACTGATGATGTGCTGGAGTTGTGGGTGGGAGAACCATGGGAGGGGTTCTGGTGATGCTGTTTCCTGGCTGGGTGGCTTTGGGTAGCTGCTCACCCCCCACTCGCCTCCTCTTCTGTGGGATGGCTGTGATCACATGGACTCGGCCCCCCTGGACGAATGTAAGCACGGGAAGTCATGGATGGCTGTTTGTGAAGCAGGAAGCACAACCTGGATGGAACTTTTAATTTGGAGCCGTAGACTCATAAGACGATGAGACTTACTGTGAAAAGGGCGAGGAACCGACCAGAACCCTTGTTTCCCTCCCGTCTGGTGAGCATCCTGCTTTTCAGTTCGGTTCAGTCGCTCAGTCGTGTCCGACTCTTTGCGACCCCATGGACTGCAGCACGCCAGGCCTCCCTGTCCATCACCATCTCCTGGAGCTGCTCAAACTCATGTCCATCGAGTCGGTGATGCCATCCCACCATCTCATCCTCTGCCGTCCCCTTTTCCTCCCGCCTTCTGTGTTTCCCAGCATCAGGGTCTTTTACTTTCGGTCCAGTCAGCATCCTTGTTTTCCCCTCATCCAGTCAGTATTCTCGTCCATATACCCCACCCCAACCAGTCAGCATCCTACTTTTACACGATTACACTACCTGAGCCCTCACTTGGGGTGTCACATGCAGGGTTAAGGTTGTAGCCACTGGGAACAAGACTGACTCAGTTTGGACCTGGTACTACGAGTTACTGTGTATGACCTGAGTGAGGGCACTTAACCTCTTCTAAGCCTTGGTTTCTCCAAAACCCAGGAGAATGGCACTGTCGTTCTTAGGGCTGTTGTGGGTTATTGGGAGAGAATTCCATCCGGGGGGAATCAGCCCAGGCCTGGCGCGTGGAGAACACTGAATGATGACCGTAGCTGGTATTTGTTAACTCAGCCACAAAACTGTCTCTGGTGGAGGCAGGACTGGGGGTAGGGTCTTGGTTGGGCTCCCCCTCCGCTGTGTCTGTGAACCCGCGTGTCTGTGGCCCCGTTGGATCTGGAGGGTCATGAAGCCTGGTCCTGATTTGCCAAGTCTCTAAAACCCCTTTCGTCTCTAAGGAGGTGGTTTGCCCAGCTGCCTGTTGGCAGTTTTTACAGTGGATGATTTGGGAGCCGCCGAGGTGGCTGGCCTCCAGGTGCTTCCGCTCAGTGGCAGAGCTCTGAGTGTCCAGAGGTGCTTTGCCGACAGCCGGCTTGTGCTCTGTGGGTGTGGAGCCGGCGGGGGGCTTAGCGAGCGCGTTCCCAGTGGGCACCTCCCGGCTGCGACGGTCCCGAGTCACTGTCTTCAGGAGGTTTGACCTAACCTGTTAAATTGAAAGAAATTCCTGGAGGACCAGACCCGGACTCCGACTCTATGGCCACGGCCGGGAACCAGCAGCGACACCAGCATATGACACTGTCTTCCTGCGTGGACTCCCCTGGGGGCTCAGATGGTGAAGCGTCTGCCTGCAGTACTGGAGACCCGGGTTCAACCCCCGGGTCGGGAAGATCTCCTGGCGAAGGGAATGGCAACCCACTCCAGTAGTCTTGCCTGGAAAATCCCATGGATTGAATGGCCTGGGAGGCTACAGTCCATGGGCTCGCAAAGAGTCAGACACAACTGAGCGACTTCACTTTCACTTTCCCGCGTGAAGGGTAATGAGGGCCAGCAGGTGAGCTTTGTCAGAGTTTGATCTGCAGTGATTTTTGTGTGCATGGGGAAGTGGGCCTTATTTTTGGGTCTTTTTACCCTCATGTTGGGTTCAGCCTGATAGAATACCATTCCAGAAGGTTCTGGCCAGTGCAATGGTGACACCCTCATACTTTTTTGAAGGCCTGCTGGGAACTTCACCCAGTCAGTCCCAGGGAATCCTCGAGGTCACTGCTGAGGGGGACACTCAGGGTCTTTGTCTTGCCTGTGAGTGTGTGGCCTGCACAGGGCCCTGGAGTAGGAGTGATCAGCCCAGGTTTATTTGTAACTAGTGCGGGCATTTCCCATTCCCCTTGCAAGCCACCTTTGCAGCCGTGAAACCGGGGTCCTGTCAGAAGTCCTTTTCGGGGTCAAAACATGGTGTAAAGATACATGCCTGTATTTCAGGAGGTGCTGTCACATGCAGTCTGTCGGGCTAGTGCTTTGGGGTCCACTTGGGGGCGTTTCTGGTGGGGAGTGTGGGGTGATGGAGGGACAGTGGGGGAGAGGCCCAAGTTAAGGATCCCCTTTGTTAAAGAGAGGATCCAGCGTTTGGTGTGTATGTGTTTTATTCCCATAAGACAGTCCTCCGGGAAGTGGGAAGTAGGGGCAAGCTGGCTGTGGAGGGGAGTAGGCCCTGTCTGTCAGGCCTGGCATTTGTGTTCTGAAGCTGGGAGATTGCCTTACTGTACCTGTTCGTTTGGGCAGAAATGTCAGTGGGGAGGAGTGAAGCTCATTAACAGGCCTCCCCATCCCCAGCCCGCATTCCATGGGGTTACCTGTGCTTTCCTGCAGGTAGTTTCAGAATCCGTACAATGAAACTGTCAAGCCTGGGGTGTGCAATCACATCAGAATGTAGATTACCAATAAGGTGCATGCTCAGCCTCCTCAGATGCAGGTCACAGACCGTGGGACTGGCCGAGTGGCCGGGGAGCCCACGCTGGAGGATGAGAGGCAGCGGCCAGGGAGGGAGGCCCAGGTGGTCTCTGCTGGTCCCAGTGGGTGTGATCAGGGAGGCGGGGGAAGGGGGAGAACAGGTGCTGCCTGGCGACATGCCCACAGCCAGACTCCGCCCGAGGTTGCCACGTGCCGCACTGGTCGCCTGGCTCCGGCATGCTGGAGGGGTGGTGCTGGGGGGACAGGGACTCCAGGAGCCGGTGTCCTGGAAGTGAACAGCGACCCTTCCTCCTGAGGCTTTCCACACTCAAGTGGAAGTTCCTTGAATAAAGTGCGAGGCACAGAAATGATGTATTTCCCAAAGTTACTGAATTTAGCCAGCCATCCTGAGCAAAGCCCATGTGTGCTATTCTTTATTGTACAGAAGAATCTGTTTCTGTCACCACTGTGTTATCATCAGATTAAGCTGTCGACTCAGATGGATGGTGAGTCGAGGCGGCCGCTGGCTGATTGCTGGACCCGCACCGACCATCCGTCTCCGGGCCGCCCTGAGGGCAGGGGCTGCTGGGGAGGAGGGCAGTGGCGGGCAGGGTGGGGGTTCACTGAAGGGTGGCTGTGCCCAGCAGGGGGCTGTTGAAATTTGTTGCAAGAATGGTTACTTAGAACCAAATGCAGGTTCTAAAATGAAATATTTTTGAAATGCAGCATTATCCACCCCTCTGACTACTGGTGTGGTTGCCTTCTGCCCCCAGAAGGACAGGCTCCGGAGAGCCGTGCATTCTGTCCGTCCTGGGCGGCCAAGGTTTAATGGGATGCAGGACTTTTCTGGGCTGACACTGGGGACCCTGGGCAGGCTGAGTGGTTGATAGCCCTGGACACGCTCAGTCCTGGGTTGGGGGTGACATGCTCGCTGTCGCCCCACCACCAGCTTGAACCCACGTGGGCCCTGAGTCACAATCAGGAGTTCAGTTTCCCTAAACTAAAAGTACGGGCTTTTTTAAAGGCTTCCTCTTAGGTGTTCCTAACCTGTTTATTTTTGCCATGAGTATGATGAGAACGTGTCCTGGAGCCTCTGTCCTGGCCTTGTGGACTGAGAACTTGCTGCTGTCCATGGTATCCTCTGGACCGTTTGTCAGGCCAGAAAAGCCTCCTAAGGTTACAGTTCTGATTTCCTCGTGGTGTTCTCTCCTGTCTATTCAGGTTTCTTGCTCAGAAACCTTCTTTGGGCGCGGGGTGCTTTTACACATGGCTGTGGACAATCCAGGCGGGGTGGATTCTGGAGAAGGTTAGTGAGATATTCTTTTGCATTGGCCGGAAATCATGTTTCCAGTGGTTTCAGATGTAGAAGAAGCTATTTGACGTGCCTCAGTCCTGCTCTGGTGTTCGTGTGGCAAAGCCTACTTCTTAGGGAAGCTCCGAGGCCTGGCTGTGCGGTGTCTGCTCCATTTTGCTGTCTGGGTGCCCACTGCTGCCCTGTGGCTAGGCACAATGGGGCCCTGGCACCGGGCTGCCCGGGGCTGAGCTCGTCTGGAGGGTCACCTGTTGGAAGCCAGGCTGTGCAGGCCAGGCTGGCTCTGTCAGCTCTCAGATTGGAGGCTGTCTCTTGGGGTGGAGAGAAAAGTCCACATGGACTCTGGGTTCATACGGCTGACCTTTCCCATCTCCTGTCCCTTCGCCACTGATGGAGGTGCTGCCTGGCTCCAGCCTCCGCTGCCTGGGTCCTTTCTGCCTGGTGCACCCCACGCCGTCTCCCTGCTTCTGTCCCTGAGCCCTGCTGCCCCACGGGGCCCTGTACGCTGGGCTCCCAGGCAGACACAGGGAGTGAGGACCGCGTCCTCCTCCTCCTGTTGGAGGCAGGGGTGTGGAGATGCTCCAGGAGATCCTCTTTCCCACCCAGGCCCCAGAGGAACACGAGCCTGCCTGGCTCCTGTTGGCACCACTTTTAGCCCCAAGGCCCTCCAGGTTTGTTCTGGCAGCTTCTCTAGAAACCTGTGCATCTGCTCTTTGATCTCAGAGTAAAGGGTGGGAGGCTCCAGAGACTCTTGCCTAGGGATCCTCTTCTGATTCAGCCTGATCATAGACCCTGTCTGTTCCCAGGCTCTCCCTGAATCCTTCCCAAGGCCCCACCCTTCTAGAAGCCTCTTCAGCCCCTGTAATGTCTGCTCCCCTTGGGCTCATCACACGTACACTCGGGTTTCTGGTTGACTTGTATTGTTCTTGTCTCTTGAAGCTGGCATTCTGTCTTGGAAACTCTCCGTGGCCTGGTGTGGGGTTTCAACCCGATGCACGGCCCAGCGAAGGATTCAGGGCACAGGTTCCTATGGATAGAACACGCCCCTAAGATTCACATGTTGAAGCCCTGACCCCCACTGTGACTGTACTGGGAGATGTGGACATTAGGGGATTATTTAGAATAAATGAGGGTTGAAGAAGGGGCCCTGATCCAAGTAGGATCGGTGGCCTTATATGAAAAGAGAGGGTGATCTTACTGGGCAACAGGTGGCTGCCTACAAGCCAGGAAGAGTGCCCTCACCAGAAACCAAATCAGCTGGAACCTTGATCTTGGACTTGCCAGTCTCCAGAGCTGTGAAAAAATAAATTTCTGTCTGTTAAGCCACTTAGTATGGGATATTCTGTTATAGCAGCTCAGTCTGACTAATACAAGGTGAGGTGCAGACTAAATAATGTTACTTCAAAAGCACAGAACTCATGAGGGGTTTGTGTATGAAGTTGGCATTTGGAGATAAAGATAACTTGGTAATCAGTGTTCAAAAACAGGACTGTTTGCAGGTTTAGCTCTTGGCATCCCCAAAAATGTGTGTATCAGAGTAAAAGAAAACAGGATGAACAGAAACCCAAGTCTTATTACCGGGATCCCAGAAGTTTCAGAAAGGAAATCTGGCAGATTTGGTCAAGACACCGGAGGGCCAGTGGACCATGGACAGGCCTGGTGTCATCCTGGTGCTGGGCAGACCCTGCTGGACTGCGGTCAGGACCCCAGGCCCTGAGGGCAGCTGGGAGGTGGGACTGGAGTAAATACTGGATGACTGGGTTTCTTAAGCACGAAGAGGGGTTATCGTACTGGCCTACAGCCTCAGCTTGTTAGTTGGGAGTTTCTGTTTCTTTTTTATTTTTTCTCGGTCCTGGGTCAGTTCGTACTCTGCTCCTGCTGGAACCGAGGAGCAGCACGTGGTCATTCTGTTGGGCTCTAGCGAGGATCCTAAGAACCATGCGGTTTGCTGCTTTTCATGCTAAGGTGTCTTGAGGATTTTTGGAGGACTCTGTAGAGTTGGGGACTAAGCAGGGCACTTCTCCCTGGAAGCCTGCCAGCCCACACTTCACCCGACTGGCCTACGTTAAAACTGTGGCCATCAGTGAGGGGATGTAGTAAATAAAGGTGGGAGACTTAGATTTACTCCTGCCCAGGTCGCCAGTTTGCCAGAAGCCACAGTGTGTGTTGTGGGTCTGTAGAACGTCTCAAACGTGTGGGTATTTTTACGATTGTTGCAAGGAATGCTGAAGTTGTGACCTTTCACCATTTCTGATCTTCGACCCTTTGCGTCTTCAGAGGGTGACCGGCGCTCTGCTCCCAGGCCCGCTCGGGGCCCAGCGGTGGCTGGGAGAGACTGCTGTGTTTGTCGAGGAGGGGCTGGGGTCTGGGGCGGGGCTGTGTGCTCTGCTCAGTGCCCTACTGTTAACACCTGAAACGTGGGTTTGGATCCTCAGTTATGTTTTATTTATCAGCACAGCTGTGCTTGTCGTTTAATTCCGTACTGAGAGTCTAATCATATGATTAACCTTGAGGCCCCTCTTGTAATTACTAGTGATTGATTCTGTTTAACCTTGAAATCAATAAGAGGAGCCTCGTGGTGTGGCGTGCAGTCCGTAAACAGGGTTCTGTAACAGTAGCAGTACCAGTTTGTCCCCAGAGCAGATTGGATGGAGCTCCACATGGGACCCGTTTTATATACCTGCTCTGGTGTCCTGTTCCTTCCGGGACTTGCATTGCTACCCCAAGTGCCGCCAGCGTGCCCTGGCCCCAGCCGGCAGGGCGGGACGTGCAGCCATCGGTCTGGGAGCGCCGAAAGGTGAAAACACTTCAGGCAGTTCAAAGTATATCTTACAAGTGTGCGTTGGGCCTTCGGGATGTTATATCGAAAAGCCCAATTGTACAGTTACCATGGGAACCCAATTAGAATAGATTGCTTGATTTTGGGGGGACGGCGGTCTTGCATCTTGACCAGAAATCTAATGAGTTTTAACTGTTTTCACGTTCCTATGCTGACTTGCTCCACCAAAGCATTATTTCTTCACCCTCCTCTTTGTTTCCAGCTTTAGCCGAAATAGGAAAAAAGTTCTCTGGTGGTGGTTTAGGAGGAAGTCTCCTAGAGAGATGTGACAGGTTTGTGTGGCAAAGTTCGTGCGGGTGATGGTGGCGGCAGGGCAGACAGGCATTTTCTTTTGATGACTCGGGTGTGCTCCTGTCCCTCCCTTTTGCCCTGGGCGTCAGGTGGGGAAAGAGGTGTGCAACTCTGTTCGGTCCCGTGTTTGCAGGCGGGCGATTGGCTTCTGAAAGGCCCTGGGTTTTCCTGATGGAGAGCGCAGGTGGGTGGGCAGGGCGAGATCACAGGACCCTTCCCTCCACACCTGTATTCCTGTCCCTGTCTGGGCTCAGCAACTGTGCACTCCTAAAACTTCCTAGAGACTCCAGAGTCATACGTCAGTACAACGTTGAAAATGTTTTAAATATTTACTATTTCATTTAAGCAACACTAAACATTTTTGTTGCTCAAGTGTTGTATTTAATATATTCTTACTGCTTTTCTGTCTCCCTGTTCTATAAATTACAGGAAAGGAGTGTTGAAATCACCAACTGTTGCTGGAGATGTGTCTGTTTCCTATTGTGTTCTCTGTTCTTGCTTCATCTGTTTCAAAGTCTTTTATTCGGTGCATGCATATTTAGAATTTTTACGTCCTTTTCGTGAATTAACCCTTTTGCTCTTAATGGCCTTTAGTCTTAGCAATTTCCTTGTTTTGAAATTATGTGTTTGATATTCAGATAGCCACTCCAGCTTTCTTTCCATTACCGTTTCTGTGGTTAATGTTTTCCCGTTCCTTCACATTTTATCTTTACATTTAATACATGTTTCTTATAGACAGCTTGCTAATCGTAAGGTCTTTTTAAAACTGAAGTATTCAGACTACTAACATGTTATGTAATTACCAGTGTGGTTGGGTTCAAGGGCACCACCTTGATACTTGTTTTCTCCTTGTTCTGTTTGTTCCTTCACTCTTCTCCCTCCGTTTTCCTGCCTTTATTCAGATTATTTGAATATATTTTTAAAATGATTTCAATTTACCATGTATCTACATTGGCTCTTATTGGCTCTAGGGTGTATAATGGTCATAATTAGCTCATCATAGTCTGCATTCACATTGTATTATTCATCGTCATGTAGAGTGTAAGAACCTTCCATGAGTATATTTCAATTTCTCTCATCCTATTTCTTGGGGGATTATATTTAGTTGGAATGTTTTATTTCTACATATGTTATAAACTCCAAAATATACTTTTATTGTTTTTGTTTTAGGCAGTCCATTGTCTTTTAAAGAGATTAAAATTGGAAAGGCACTTTTATATTTATTTGCATATTTACTATTTGCATGCCCTTCACTCTTGGGAAATATAAATTTCCATCTGGCAGTCCTTTTTTATGCTTATGGAACTTGCACCAATGTGTCTCAGATAAAGGTCTGCTAATATGTGAATTGTCTTACCTTTGGTTTTTGAATAAGGCTTTATTTTCACTTTCATTCTTGAAAGATATTTTGCCTCTCACAGAGTCTAGATTGACCCTTTCCCCGTTTTCATGCTTTAAGTATGTTCCGTTGTGTCCTGCCTTGCATAGTGTCTGATGATCAGTTTGCTGTCCCTCTTAATTTTGTGCCTCTGTG
This sequence comes from Moschus berezovskii, assembly GCF_049115385.1. Taxonomy (NCBI): domain Eukaryota; kingdom Metazoa; phylum Chordata; class Mammalia; order Artiodactyla; family Moschidae; genus Moschus; species Moschus berezovskii. The sequence continues at coordinate 102,619,960 of NC_142463.1, forward strand.
TGAAATTGTCTTTTCCCACCTCTTCTGACTGTTTCTCAGGTTTTTTTCTTTAACACTTCTTTTTAGCAATTTTGTTTATGATTTGTCTTGGTTTAGTTCTTTATGTTTTCGTCTGCTTTGGTTTCATTGAGTTTCTTGCAATAGTGAGTATAGGTGTTAATCAAATATGAAGAAATAGTCATTGTTTCTTCAAATAATTTTCTGCCTTTTTCTAGGACTCCCAATTGCATGTGTTAGACTGCTTAATGTTGTCCCACGTCTTCCTGTGGTCTTTTTCTCTCTTCCTGGATAGTTTCAAAAATGTTGTGTGTTCATTTTTGCTCACTTCCCCCCTTCTCTTGTATCTACTGTGTTCCTCACATCAGAGTTTTCAGTTTAGATAGTCTGTTTTCCGTCTGCACTCCATTTGGGTCTCTCTTACATCTTCTATGTTTTTCATCATGTTTCTGTTTTCTTCTCTCTTCTTGAACATAGGAGACATATTCATTGTAGCTGTTTTAACCCGGGCAGGCTGGCTTCAGAGTCTGGGACCTTTAGTGCATGGATTTCGTGACAGCATTTTGGCTGACAGAAGACTTTTCTGTTTGTTCTCTGATTCTTTGCTGTATTTAGATCATTGTGGTTGCCAGAGGACCATGTGCTAGTAACAAAAATTGAATATGGCAGGAAACCTAGACTAAGGAGAGCTTGAAGTGAAAGTGAAGTCGCTCAGTCCTGTCTGACTCTGTGACCCCACAGACTGTAGCCCGCCAGGCTCCTCTGTCCATGGAATTCTCCAGGCAAGAATACTGGAGTGGGTAGCCATTCCTTTCTCCAGGGGATCTTCCCGATCCAGGGATTGAACCCACGTCTCCTGCATTGCAAGCAGATTCTTTGCCATCTGAACCATCAGAGAAGCCCAAGGATAGCTTTTGCAGGTCCAAATGAATCTGAAATAGAGCTTACAGGTGGCCATGATGAAAAGGGAAGAGGATGTGATTAGTGACTATCACCATTCAGGAGAGAGAGACCTTTTCCTGTGGAGGAGTTTGTCTAGGAATTTTAGAATAAGGGATGGTAAGCGATTTAATGTTGGCTTTAAAAAAAATGCAGGAATGGTTTGGTTTGATTTTGTTGTGAGTCCTCACTGGAAGCCAAGCGTATCACATTGTTGCTCGGGGAACTCAGAAGGATGGTCCAGGTGGATCGCACTGCTGGCCCTCCTTGACGCAGGGGCAGGGCACAGGGAGAGGCCTGACTGCAGGGGGTGTCTCAGGGTGGGTCTGTGTCACCCGGCGTTCTGTGGAAGCAGAGGGCAGCCGCAGGGTGGCCGTTGGAGCCGTCCCTCATGGTCTTGCTCAGCTCTGACTTCTGCTGGATGTGAGAGGCACTGGGGGAGAGTGGAGCGCCCCAGGTGAGGGCTGCAGATATGGCTGTTCCTCGTCTGATCTCTGTGCCCACATGTCTCCGTTGAGAATGGCCCGGCCCCAGCAGCCCTTGGCCCCCTGTGGCTCTTGCTCCTCCCAGTGGCCCCACCTTCTGGGTTCTGGTGACACCTCATCTTCCCAGCATCCCCCGGGATGAAAGGTGGAAGCAGCCAAGTCCTGAGGGGGCTCACACTCTCCTGCTGGCCTCGTGATGCTCCTGTTCCTTGTGTGTCGGCCTGCTTCTGGTGTTTAAAGGGCCTGGGGGTTTTCCTGCTTATGTTAGGTAGATCCAGGTCAAGGCTGGGAGTGACTCATGGGTGAGTGACACATAGGTATTTGGAGATGTTGGTAGAAACAAGTTGTGCTTCTGTTAAGAAATTTAAAGCAGTTATTTGGGGTTTTACTCCCAAGGAGGGATTCCCAGGTGGCTCAGTGGTAAAGAATCTGCCCACCAATACAGGAGACCTGCGTTCAATCTCTGGATCAGGAAGATCCCCTGGAAAAGGAAATGGCAATCTACTCCAGTATTCTCCATGGGAAATCCCACAGAGAGGAGTCTGGTGGGCTCTTGTCTGTGGGGTTGCAAAGATTCGGATGTGATTTAGTGACTAAACCACCACCATCTCCAAAGGAGGATGATTCCAGCCAGCTCCATATGGAAAGGACAGAAATGGGAATTCAGAGAAAATTAAGGGCATTTTCAGTTCTTGTCACCGCTGTGGTTTTAAATGTGTAGTGTCAACAGAAAGGTAGTTTGCTGAGGGCTCTGACATTGGTGTTTCATGCTGTCTAAGAGGAGACCAGACCGTGGAAGAGTGCATTTCTCCCAGCTGAATGTACAGCCACTGCCGGTGTATCTCCGACCAGCCTGGACCTTCCTCGCTGATGTTTAACAGAGATGAAGACCGCATTACCCCCCGTGTTGCCCTCTGTCCAGCGATGCGGAGAGCTCTGCACGTGAGAGCTGAACCGCTGTCTGGGGGCGCGTGTGAGCCGCTCCGCACGTGGCGCAGCGGGCCGGGCTGTCTCCGTGCCATGTGCACACCCGGGAAGGTCAGCAAAGGCCAGCGCGTCCCTGCGCTGTGCTCCTGGACCGGCACGGCGCTGTCAATCAGCTGCGCTCCCGCATAAACTAGACGCTGGCAGAGCGTGCCCGTGTTCGCAGAAGCGTGTGCAGACGCGGGGGTTGCGTCGGGGTGTGCCCGCGCCCGCACGGGTGTCACACGTGCATACGGAGCGCGTGGCTGAGACTGTGCTGATGCTGCCCCGGGTGCCCCCGCTGGCCGGTGCCTCCTGTCGCGTGTGAGTGTTCACAGCGCCCCGGTGACGCCGCGTGTCTGCAGTTCCTGCGGAACTAAAGTCGAAGTGCGTTCCCTCAGGACGTTTGCAGTTAGGTATAAATTTTAGTCTGCACGTACAGATATCCATAGTGTGCTGGTTTCCAGCGGGAGACTGATCTGTTTTTGTTTTTGTTTTCAGTCTCAGATGATTGAGTTTCGAAAGTTTCTCAGCATAATATTCAGCTTCTGGGAAAAGTGTTCCTTGCTCTTTCCCATCACCAGGTACACATTTCCAGGTTTTGTCAGTTTTCCATTTTGTGGAATTTTGACTTCAGGGTTCTTTGCTAGATTAATTTGACCTTTCCTGTTCTTCTGATGCAGATGTTTTCTTTCCTTCTTTCTTTCCCTCCCTCTTTGGTCCTCCCCTTTCTTACTTTCTAAAATTTTGCGTTGTTTGAAGCCCACTGAGGAGTATATGAGACGCACGTGTAAGCCGTGGAGGGAAAGTCACGAGCATGACCCCTGTCACCTCCGCACCAAGTGGCGTTTGTCTGGGCGCCTCCTCTCCTTCCCCAGCCCCGAGCAACGCGCACACTCGGTTGCTCAGGATTTTGTTTCATCAGTTTAAACATTTCATTTCATTTTCTTCTGGTTTCTGAAGCTTCTGTGGAGACGTCAGCTGTCAGCCTTGTTGTTGCCCCTTTGACAGTAGTGGGAACATTTTACTCTGGTTGCTTTTAAGATTTTTCTCTCCATTTCTCTGTGGTTTGAAACTGGTTAACTGTGTGGTTAGTTGTGAGTTGTCTTCATACTGAACCCTGTTTGGAGTTTGCTGAGCTTCTTGAATCGCAGGGTTGGTATCTGTTACTCTCAATGTACTGATTCAGGTGTGTCTCTCCTTCCTCTGCCTGCTTTCCTTCTGGGGTTGAATCACAGGAGTTGGTCCTGTTTCCTGTGTCCTCAGGGCTCTGGGGCTCTTGTTTGCTGTTCTGTCTCCTGTTCTGTTTCGCTGCCATGATTTGCATTCCCTCTGGGGGCCTGTCTTGTCAATCACAGATCCTGTTTCCCACACTGTTCCATCTCCTGTTAATTTTATCCAGTGAGTTCTGAATTTCAGACTTTGTGCTTGTAGTTCTAGAATGTCCATTTCATATTTTAATAATGTGTTTCCATTTAGTATTTAAAATTCTCCAGTCTCATTCATTTTGTCTGTCTTTTCCTATTTTGAAACACAACCTCCATAATTATTTTAAAGTTCTTGTCTGTTAATACCAGTATGTTGGAAATACATTCTTCTGCTTGCATTTATGTTTTCTCTTCTCTTGACGGTTTGGTGTGCACATGCACACAGTTATGTACATGCACATGTGTGTACACATATGTGCATACACACATCACATGGGATAGTTTCTGTATGTGGGATAATCCCAGTTTTGTGTTTAACTCTTTTACCTGATCTTTTTTCATAAGTGCTTGTCTATGAATCTGAAAACTTTGCCAACATAATTTCTAGAGATGACATCAGTTCAGTTCTGTTGCTCCACCATGTCCGACTCTGTGACCCCTTGGACTACAGCACGCCAGGCTTCCCTGTTCATCACCAACTACCGGAGCTTCCTCAAACTCATGTCCATCAGGTTGGTGATGCCATCCAACCATCTCATCCTCTGTCGTCCCCTTCTTCTGCCTTCAATCTTTCCCAGCATCAGGGTCTTTTCCAATGAGTCAGTTCTTCACATCAGGTGGTCAAAGTATGGAGCTTCAGCTTTAGCATCAGTCCTTCCAATGAACACCCAGGATTGATCTCCTTTAGAATGGACTGGTTGGATCTCCTTGCAGTCCAAGGGACTCTCAAGAGTCTTCTCCAACACCACAGTTCAAAAGCATCAATTCTTCGGCACTCAGCTTTCTTTATGGTCCAACTCTCACATCCATACATGACTACTGTAAAAACCATAGCTTTGACTAGACATGTCTTTGTCAGCAAAGTAATGTCTCTGCTTTTTAAAACACTGTCTAGGTTTGTCATAGCTTTTCTTCCAAGGAGCAAGCATCTTTTAATCTCATGGCTGCAGTGATTTTGGAGCCCAAGAAAAGAAAGTCTGTCACTGTTTCCATTGTTTCCCCATCTATTTGCCATGAAGTGATGGGCCTGGATGGCATGATCTTCGTTTTTTGGAAAGTTGAATTTTAAGCCAGCTTTTTCACTCTCCTCCTTCACCTCCATCATGAGGCTCTTTAGTTCCTCTTTTCTTTCTGCCATAAGGGTGGAGTCATCTGCATATCTGAGGTTATTGATATTTGATTACAGCTTGTGTTTCATCCTGCTTGGCATTTTGCATGATTACTGTTCATAGAAGTTAACTAAGCAGGGTGACAATAGACAGCCTTGACGTGCTCCTTTCCCAATTTTCAACCAGTCCGTTGTTCCATGTCCAGTTCTAACTGTGGCTTCCTGACCTGCACACAGGTTTCTCAGGAGGCAGGTCAGGTGTTCTGGTTTCCCATCTCTTGAAGAAGGGATGACATGGTGTCCCGTTATAAAGGTCTAACATGATTTCATTGTTGGTTATTTAGGGCAGTTTCAAGTCTGAGACTGTGTCCTAAAGAAAATTTTGTGTGCAAAGGTATTTAACGTGGTATGCTTGAGAAGACAGCCAAGTAGGGAAGTCTTCCTGTATCTTAGAGAATTCTTAACCAGCCTCTGGGATTCTTGATTTTGAGGACTACATCTTGTAATTTTGGATCCAGAAGTATTACAGTCATTGATTCGTATCCTCATCCAAAGCATCACCTACCTGCCGTTTGTCAGGGTCTCATCTCCTGAGTGGGGCTGTGCTGGTTGTGTGTCTGACTCTAAACTCGGCACACAGGGCCCTGCCTGCGTGGAGCTTGGGCTCACGTTGGGTGTGGTGACTGAGGGAGCAGCCAGTGCTCAGTGGTCGGCTCCTGGTTTATCCACAAGTCGACCCGTGACCTCCTGGGTCTGAGTTTCTCTTATGTGACTGACTGGGCTGGCCAGCACTGCCGACAGAACTTTTGGCCGAAGCAGAATATACCTGCGCCAGCCAGTGTGGGAGCCACCGGTCACACGTGGCTACTGGGCACTTGGAGTGTGATGAGTGTAACTTATGAACTGAAGTTTAAATTTTTATTCTAATTCATTAAATTTAAACCAGAGCCCCCACCCTGTGACTCATAGCTGCTGTGATGGACATGACTACCCTCAGTTCAGTTCAGTCGCTGTCGTGTCCGACTCTTTGAGACCCCATGAATCACAGCACGCCAGGCCTCCCTGTCCATCAGCAACTCGCGGAGTTCACTCAGACTCATGTCCATTGAGTCGGTGATGCCATCCAGCCATCTCATTTTCCATCGTCCCCTTCTGCTCTCGCCCCAATCCCTCCCAGCATCAGAGTCTTTTCCAGTGAGTCAACTCGTCACATGAGGTGGCCAAAGTATTGCAGTTTCAGCTTTAGCATCAGTCCTTCCAATGATCACCCAGGATTGATCTCCTTTAGAATGGACTGGTTGGACCTCCTTGCAGTCCAAGGGACTCTCAAGAGTCTCCTCCAACACCACAGTTCAAAAGCATCAATTCTTCGGCGATCAGCTTTCTTCACAGTCCAACTCTCACATCCATACGTGACCACTGGAAAAACCATAGCCTTGACTAGACAGACCTTGGTTGGCAAGTAATGTCTCTGCTTTTTAATATACTATCTAGGTTGTTCATCACTTTCCTTCCAAGGAGTAAGCGTCTTTTAATTTCATGGCTGCAATCACCATCTGCAGTGATTTTGGAGCCCCCAAAAATAAAGTCTGACACTGTTTCCACTGTTCCCCATCTATTTCCCATGAAGTGATGGGACCAGATGCCATGATCTTTGTTTTCTGAATGTTGAGCTTCAAGCCAACCTTTTCACTCTCCTCTTTCACTTTCATCAAGAGGCTTTTGAGTTCCTCTTCACTTTCTGTCATAAGGGTGGTGTCATCTGCATATCTGAGATTATTGATATTTCTCCCAGCAATCTTGATTCCAACTTGTGCTTCTTCCAGCCCAGCATTCCTCATGCTGTACTCTGCATATAAGTTAAATAAGCAGGATGACAGTATACAACCTTGACATATTCCTTTTCCTATTTGGAACCAGTCTGTTGTTCCATGTCTAGTTCTAACTGTTGCTTCCTGACCTGCATACAGGTTTCTCAGGAGGGCAGGTCAGGTGGTCTGGTATTCCCATCTCTTTCAGAATTTTCCACAGTTTATTGTGATCCATACAGTCAAAGGCTTTGGCATAGTCAGTGAAGCAGAAATAGATGTTTTTCTGTAACTCTCTTGCTTTTTCCATGATCCAGCGGATGTTGCCAGTTTGATCTCTGGTGCCTCTGCCTTTTCTAAAACCTGCTTGAACATCTGGAAGTTCATGGTTCACATATTGCTGAAGCCTGGCTTGGAGAATTTTGAGCATGACTTTACTAGCGTGTGAGATGAGTGCAATTGTGCAGTAGTTTGAGCATTGTTTGGCATTGCCTTTCTTTGGGATTGGAATGAAGACTGACCTTTTCCAGTCCTGTGGCCACTGCTGAGTTTTCCAAATTTGCTGGCATATTGAGTGCAGCACTTTCGCAGCATCATCTTTCAGGCTTTGAAATAGCTCAACTGGAATTCCATCACCTCCACTAGCTTTGTTCATAGTGTGGATTAAATGTTTGTTTAATGTTACATAGTGGTCTTCAGAATCCACTCTGATTCTGACATTTGGTTTTCTTGTTTTTATTATTTTTTAAATTTGTCACTAAATTTAAAAATATGAGCATTAAAATCTCTTCTTTTTTGTTGTACAGATTACAGATTTTTCCTTCTTTGTGCTGTTTTAACAGGGACATCCCCTCCATGGGGAGAGGAATTTGAACAGGACACTAAAAATACAAAGTAGGCCAAATTAGAGAAGAATAAAGGGTGTTTTTGGAAGTTCGCCTGTCTTGCAAAACCATTTAAGTAAGCTGAGCCATTGCTGACACCACACGTGGGCTCTTCTTTCAGCTTCACAGTGTTCCTTTGACCAGGTTTTGGATTTTTGCCAAAACTAACAATTTAAATTTGCAATTCAGTTTTCTGTTATAAGTAATTGCTGTTTGTAAATGAGACTAATTTCTCTTTGAATTTGCGGTGCAAATAATGTCATTTAGAGTTACAGATCTCTTGATCCTCTGGGTGCAAGCAAAATAAATGTGGTATCGAATGCTGGAACTGGGCAGGGTTTTTCTATGAATCTTAAAATACGTGCTTTGTGAAACTGGGTTAAGTTATTTTAGCAACTATAGTCACTTGGTAATTAGGTGTTTGGGTTTATTTGTTATAATTGAGTGCTTATTAAAGTTCAGTGTGTTTTTTTTATCCCATGGATCAGAAGCTTTTATAGGCCAAGTGATAAGATACATCCTCTGCAGTTCATTTGCTGATTATGACTCATTACAAATGATGGATGACCTCCTAAACTTTTAAATTCCTGTTTGCTTGTAGAGAGCGAAATTCTCACCTTGCAGTCGGGCTTGCTCCAAAATTCTGGAGCCGTCTTGCGTAATAACCCCTTACAGTCGATCATGTTATGCGGGGGAGAAACGATAACGGGGCGTGCTGCCTCTTCCAGATGCAGATGGCGTTTGGTCTGCCCTGCTTATCTCTCTCCGCCAGGACTCCTCCCCCTTTTCTGGGCAGAGCTTCTGCACATCGTTAAAGTGACATCAGGGCCTCATCTGGTGTGAGTTCCTGCAGAAACAGCCCCGTGCCTGGTCACGGAGGGTGTGATGGCCTTCGCAGAGCCTTCCCGGGACCGCGCGGGTCTGCCCGTGAAGGCGCTGGCAGAGGGGATGCTCTGTCATTGCTCGGTGCTCGGGCATGACCAGGGCGAGGGGCAGACCTGCCTCTGTGAGTGGCCGGATCCAGAGAGCACGGGGTGACCAGGCGGTCTGGTTGTTTGGAGACTCCCTTTTAATTTTATCCTCATCCTTTTGAAGAAGAGAAGATTAATCATTTGTTTCTTTGGGGTCATGCTTTGTGTTTTATAAACATCTGTGCTATGTCGCTTTAGTCGTGTCTGACTCTCTGTGACCCTGTGAACTATATGTAGCCTGCCAGGCTCCTCTGTCCATGGGATTCTCTATGCAAGAATACTGGAGTGGGGTGCCGCCTCCTCCAGGGGATCTTACTGTCCCAGGGGTCGAACCCAAGTCTCTTATGTCTCCTGCATTGGCAGGCAGGGGAGGCACAGATGTGTGGGATTTTCTTTGTCACTCTCGCTGTTTCTCCAGCCACCCCCCACCTCCTAGTCTAGTTTGAGCCTCCTTATTTACGCGTACTTTCTGTTTGCCTTTTTCACATGATCCAACAACAAGTACATTTTAAAAGTCATTCAAGTTGAATGAATGGCTAGTGAGAAGAGACTGCTTTTGTATAATAACAAGATTAATACCTTGGCTCAAGGGACATAACATTTTAGTAAAATTGAAATTCGTATAGTTATCCTAGCTGTGCTCTCAACCTCTGGCTTCCTTATAAAAATGTCTCGGTAAAATACTGTTGGCCCTCTCCAGCCATTATTTCCACCCGAGTTACACGGCCTGACCCTGCACTCGCTGGGGGTTGTGAAGTTGGGCCAGCCCTCCCGGCTCCTGTCTCATCAGCTCATGCGACTGTTGGAGGTGAAGTGCTGGCGCTGGCTGTCTCCATGGACTGGGTGTTTCTGGGGAAAATACAGGGAGAAATTTCCTCCCCAAGTAGTGTTTTGTATTGTTTTACATATACTCATGAATAATCTGTCTGCCTTCCCCTTTTAATTATTCCCCTCTAACATGCTGGTCTTGATGGCCTCGTGTTTCCCTTTTCTTTGGCTGGAGAGACCTGTTGGGTTAGATGCTGAGGAGAAGATCTGAGTGGCTCCTGATTTTAAATAGGAGTCGCCCCATCTCTAGTCTGATTTATAATGTGATAGAAAGCTGTTGGCCAGCTGACTCTAATCTTAATTTAAGATCTGTTTAACCTTTTTATTTCCCAGCAACAGCTCACATCCCCCTCCCCAGACCTGGGTCTCTGTACCAACGCTTTTCAGAGGCAAACGTGCAGCTCATGGTTCTGAACCCGAGGTCGCAGGAGGGGTTTACACTGGGAGCGCTAATGCCTGTCCACCGGGCTTCCCCTCCCGGGGCAGTGGGGGTGATAAAGGCCTGCAGATGCCTGTCACCCTGCCTGCTCCCGTCTCCCTGTTTCTGAATGGCCAGGTCTTCAGGGTCAGGGTGGACCTTGTGTGCACAGTTGTCAGTGGAGTCGGGGGGCTTTTCTGACTTTTTATTTTGAATAACTTTAGCCTCGTTTCTGTACCCCGTCCATCTAGTTTTGCATAGTGTTACTGTCTTCCATGGCCCTCGTCCATAACCCGGTGCAGTTCCCACAGCCCGCGAATCAATGTACAAGGTATTAGCATATGAATCAGCATTAATTAGTGTTGTGTAATCCTGTAAGCCTTGTTGGAATTCCAGCACTTTTTCACTCGTGTCCGTTTTCTGTTCTGCCATCCAGTCCTGGATCCCACATGGCATTCAGTCGTCATGGCTCCCCCTTGTCTAGTTCGTGGGGTCCCTCTCTCCTTTTTGTGACCTGGACACTTTGGAAGAAGGCCAGTCAGTTATATAGCAGAATGTCTCTCCTTTGGGTTTGTGATGTGGTTTCTTGATTAGATCGAAGTTCACATTTTTGGTGAGAAAAGCACAGAGATGAGGACCCCCTCGGTCATCACGGCACGCATGAAGTCCACGTGTCATTTACAGCCACTGGGAGAAGGTGGCGTTGCTCATGCTTCTCCAGCTGTAGAGTTACAGTGTCCTTCTCTGTAGCTAATATCTTGAGGGAGGTGTTGTGGGACCGTGCACATACCCCGGCTCTCAGCTTCCACCTGCTAATTTTGGCACTCATTGTTGTGTCTTGTCTGCAACAATTATTGCTGTGTTGTTGGCCTGATGACGTGTGCCCCCTTCGTTTTTTCTTCTTTTACTAATTGGAATTCTTGTGAGTGAAGACCTCTGTGTTCTTTCCCACTTACTGCTTTATTCACTGAACTACCTATGTTAGTATGGACTCATGGGTATTTATTTTATATCATGGGTTGTCATCTGATACTACCATGATTTATTCTATTAGTCAGATGGCTTTCACCCCCTGAGATTGGCTCCTCTTTTTGACATGCTACCCTCTAGTACTTTTTGGCCCCACAGTGTAATCCAGGCTTATCGTGTATTTTTCCTGCCCCAGTCCTGGGTTTACCCACTTCTCCAGGGAGCCTACATTCCTTTTCCTGGAACGGGAGGTTTAGAAGCTGAGACCCGGGCACTGGTTTGCTCGTTGCTGTTGAGATGCTGGTGCCTCGACCCCTGTGAGTGGATGGAGCCAGGGCGTCTGTGTAGGTGCATTGGCCACACACGCGCAGCAGAATGCACTTGCGTTTATTTCTGCCCGTCACCTCTGTGCATATTAGAGGCTGTGTGTTTGCCCTGGTACCTGCAGTTTGGATCCAACCCAACAGATTGCAGTTTTGCCACCACCTGCCTCCGGCGGTGAGGAATCTGGCTCTTGTGATGGGCACGCACTTGCTTACTTATGGGTTCTTTTAAACAGACTCCGGTGAACCTGTGTCATTGTGTTGGCTGTTACTACCACAGGGATTACTTGGTAGATGAAGTCCCGTTTGCGAAGGAGGGTATTTCCTGTGCTTGCTTCACAAAAGGTAGTCCACAGAATTCATTTAATTACCTGTGTCAGCGTGGTTAGGAATTCAGGCTTGACATAGAGAGAAAATGAAGTCATTTTGTTTTCAGAATAGATGGCATGCTTTCAGGTAAACTGACCGGCTAATTAGTTTATTTTCAAATACATAAAAGTCATACATTGAGAAGAAATAAAACAACAGAGGTCCTCTGATACTATTTTATGTGAAGAATAGTAGTTACTTTTCATAGGATTCTCTATTAATTTAGGTTTTTTTTTTCTGTAAGCTTATTTTCTTTGAATTCCCATTTTTGTCAAATTGGTACATTTTAACTAAATTCATGAATCTTTGTTGTAAACATAAACATTAAAAATTAATTAGATAAGCAAGAAAACCTTCTTCAAGTTCTGATTCTGCATTAACATATTGGGGTCACACAGTGTTCATACTTTAAGGTGTGGAAAGTCAAGTGTTTTATGAAAATACTATATTTTTATTGTTCATTTGCTAAATTGTGTCCAACTCTTTGTGACTCCATAAACTTCAGCACATCAGTCTTCCCTATCCTTTACTATCTTCTGGAGATATATATATATATATATATAAAATACTGTATCAGTTCAGTCACTTAGTCATGTCCGACTCTTTGCAACCCCATTGACTGCAGCACGCCAGGCCTCCCTGTCCATCACCAACTCCCAGAGCTTGCTCAAACTCATGCCCATCGAGTCGGTGATGCCATCCAACCATCTCATCCTCTGTCGTCCCCTTCCCCTTCTGCCTTCAATCTTTCCCAACATCAGGGTCTTTTCCAGTGAGTCAGTTTTTTGCATCTGGTGGCCAAAGTATTGGAGTTTCGGCTTCAGCATCAGTCCTTCCAATGAATATTCAGGACTGATATCTTTGCAGATACTGTATCATGTAGGATCTTACACCTGACTCCTGTTTCATGATTATATATATATATTTTTTTTTTTGCTGGAATTGAGTTTGCTGGTGGGAAAGGACCATAAAACTTAGCTGATAGAAACCAAACTTTTTGTGAGTTTTCAGCAGATGAAGACTGAAAATTGCTGAGCATCTTTAGGCAATGCCTGGAAGCTGTTCTAGCAGGGCTGAAGCATTTCCATGCCCGTGCCTGATTCCCGCACACTCCTTCCTGCGTGGCCACCAGGTTAGTGTGTGACCTGGAGACACCTGTAGGCCCTCTGTGGAGGCTTCTGCTCTGTGAGCCACCTGGATCTGCAGGGGCTGTTCGGTGGTATCTGTCACTGCAGAGTAGCTGAGCCTGTCCTTATTAACATGGTGGAATGTGTCTGCGTCTGGGAGGTAGTTGCCAGTCCCGCAGAAATCCAGGCGTTGGAGTGTGTTGGATTTGACCTTGAATACTACCTGCTAGGGCTGAAACTGCAGTACTTTGGCCACCTCATGCGACGAGTTGACTCACTGGAAAAGACTCTGATGCTGGGAAAGGTTGGGGGCGGGAGGAGAAGGGGACGACGGAGAATGAGATGGCTGGATGGCATCACCGACTCTGTGGACATGAGTTTGAGTGTACTCCGGGAGTTGGTGATGGACAGGGAGTCCTGGTGTGCTGTGGTTCATGGGGTCGCGGAGAGTCGGACACGACTGAGCCACTGAACTGAACCACCGGCTACTTCTGTGCTGTGCCCTTGGGCTCGTTGCTCACCTTCCCAATCTGTTTTCTCATCTTCAAGTCATTTGCTCTACCTGAGGTTTGCAGGGAGGAGTAACTGAGATAATGTATGTAAAGCACCTGGCACAGTGCCAGGCATGTGCAGCTCCTAAATCTCGTTCCTACCCAGCTAGACCTTTGGTATCCAATGCCATGGGGTCACCTATGTAAACGTGCAGAAGTCTTCTTTTTGGGGGGTATTTGTTTATTAAAAAGGAAACAGATGATTACATGGTTATTTTCTTTTGCTCTATAAAAACAAGCTAAAGCAAGGTATGGTGACGGCATGCCAGAGGTATGGTGGGATGAGGTGGCTGTCTCTCCCTAAGGGAAGCTGCAGCCCAATCCTAAGGCCCCCGTGTGACAAGTGAGGCCCGGTCCACCTGCCTTCCTAAATGTCCTGAGCCACACGTCACCTGTAATTGACTTAAAGAAAACCACTGTGGGGACTCAAGGCTTTCTCCGTTTATTCTCGTCTTTAAAATCAAGTTATATTCTTTTTTTTTTTTTTAATGCAATAGACTTTTTGGAGAAAATGAGACCTAGAGAACAGAGGTGGCGACATGGCAGCATGGCTACACAGGCAGCCGCACCCAAAGAGAACAAAGATGCGTGCAGTCGGGAAACGTGCTTTTTCTCTTATGACTCTACTCCATATTTCATTTATATTTAAAACAGAGTTGATGAATATGAATACAGATATTTAGGGTTACTGTGGAGTCAAATTTGTTTATGTGCATGGACTGTATCTCACAGTGTAAAAGGGAGAGCAGTTAATGGTTTTGTCCGTGCTGCCTGGAAATTTTTCTTTCTTTTTTTTTATTATCCTCTAGCCTCTGTTCTCCAGGTGTGTAGCTATTTTAGTATTATGAAGGATGATGGATGAAGCTGGAAAGTTTTTTCGGAAGCACTTCTGATATTGTGCAATGCGCTTGGGGGTCAGCCACACTTGACTGATGGGTGATTTATCCCGTGTCCCTGCCTCTTCCCGAGATAAAGCTGCTGTTTTATCAAAAATGCCAGCAACTGTGATTTAGAATTTATAAACCTCCATTTTCAAATAATTGTTCTGATTACTTTCTGCCTGGGCAATAAAATGATAAAGGTAATTGCACACAAATGTGAGATAGCACCAAAATACAATAAAATTAACCCGAATTAGCTTGACTTGTTGATGAGAAGTATTTTTGAAATGTAGTGTTGCAATAAGGGAGGGTGATGTTATAGCTGGAAGGTGAGTTATTGCCTTAATGTAATACTCCTTGAAATTTAAAAAAGAGACTGTTTCTGTTGAGGGTGATTGTGCCTTTGAAATTAAGTTGAAGTGAATCTTATAATTGGCAACAATAATGCGGTTGGAAGGTAGTATCTTTTATTGTGTTATGCCAAGTTGCATTGCCTTTTATTTAGCAGTTTCTGGCTTCAGCTCTTCTATTACTTAGGTGGAAGCAGGCTTGGAATTCTGTCAGATCCAGGGGCTCAGATGTTTTATTCTCTTTTTACACTGTCCCTCATCTGAAAGTTACAGGCTTAGATAAAATATTTGACTCAATCATTTAGACATCAAAGGTTAAGTATTACTGTTAATTTTTTAATGAGTTTAAATAAAGTTCTTGTAAACGTGTTTTGCTCCCCCGTCTCTGCCTGTGTGTTGGCAATCACCCTAATGGCAACAGTGTCCAGCCTGTTCCGTTCTGTCGCTCAGTCATATCCAACTCTTTGTGACCCTGTGGACTATAGCCTACCAGGCTTCTCTGTCCATGTGATTCTCCAGGCAAGAATACTGGAGTGGGTTACCGTTTCCTTCTCCAGGGGATCTTCCCGCTGCCCCCGTTTAAATACACATACTTTATAACTTGCCTTACAGAGTCTTGAAGTGAAATCCATGGGTCGTATTTACTCACCTGTTCTACTTAGGAAGAACTTATGATGTAAATAAGAGGACAGTGATTTATAATAAAGTTCTACATATTCAGAACAGAAAAGCTCAGGCAGTGCTTTTGACAAAATGGTTGTCTGAGGAGGCCTTATAAATAGCTAAGAAAAGAAGAGAAATGAAAGGCAAAGGAGAAGAGGAAAGGTATATCCATCTGAATGCAGAGTTCCAAAGAATAGCGAGGAGCGATAAGAAAGCCTTCCTCAGTGATCAATGCAAAGAAATAGAGGAAAACAATAGAATAGGAAAGACTAGAGATCTCTTCAAGAAAATTAGAGATACCAAGGGAACATTTCATGCAAAGATGGGCTTGATAAAGGACAGAAATGGTATGGACCTAACAGAAGCAGAAGATATGAAGAAGAGGTGGCAAGAATACACAGAAGAACTGTACAAAAAAGATCTTCATGACCCAGGTAACCACGATGGTGTGATCACTCACCTAGAGCCAGACATCCTGGAATGTGAAGTCAAGAGGGCCTTAGGAAGGATCACTATGAACAAAGCTAGTGGAGGTGATGGAATTCCAGTTGATCTACTTCAAATCCTATAAGGTGATGCTGTGAAAGTGCTGCACTAGATATGCCAGCAAATTTGGAAAACCCAGCAAAGTAATGCTCAAATTTCTCCAAGCTCGGCTTCATCAGTACATGAACTAAGAACTTCCAGATGTTCAAACTGGATTTAGAAACAGCAGAAGAACCAGAGATCAAATTGCCTACCTCCGTTGGATCATGGAAAAAGCAAGAGAATTTCAGGAAAACATTTACTTCTGCTTCATTGACTATGCTAAAGCCTTTGACTGTGTAGATCACAACAAACTGTGGAAAATTTTTAAGGAAATGGGAATACCAGACCACCTGACCTGCCTCCTGAGAAATCTGTATGCAGGTCAAGAAGCAACAGTTAGAACCGGACATGGAACAATGGACTAGTTCCAAATTGGGAAAGGAGTACATCGAGACTGTATATGTCACCCTGCTCATTTAACTTATATGCAGAGTACATCATGTGAAATTCTGGACTGGATGAAGCACAAACTGGAATCAAGCTTTCAGGGAGAAATATCAATAACATCAGATATGCGGAAAGTGATAACCTTACAGCAGAAAGTGAAGAGGTACTAAAGAGCCTCTTGATGAAGGTTAAAGAGGAGTGAAAAAGCTGGCTTAAACGCAACATTCAAAAAACTATGATCATGGCATCCGGTCCCATTGCTAAATGGCAAATAGATGGGGAAGCAGACTTTCTTTTCTTAGGCTCCAAAACCACTGCAAATGGTGACTGCAGCCATGAAATTAAGACAGTGTCTCCTTGGAAGAAAAGTTATGATCAACCTGCTACTGCTGCTGCTAAGTCGCTTCAGTCGTGTCCGACTCTGTGCAACCGCAGAGACGGCAGCCCACCAGGCTCCCCCGTCCCTGGGATTCTCCAGGCAAGAACACTGGAGTGGGTTGCCATTTCCTTCTGCAATGCATGAAAGTGAAGTCACTTAGTCGTGTCCGACTCTTCGAGATAGGGAATTAAAAAGCACAGAGCTTACTTTGCCAACAAAGGTCCGTCTAGTCAAAGCTATGATTTTTCCAGTAGTATGGATGTGAGAGTTGGACCATAAAGAAATTTGGACAGTGGTGCTAGAGAAGACTTTTGATCCCACCAGTCTATCCTAAAGAAAATCAGTCCTGAATATTCACTGGGAGGACGGATACTGAAGCTGAAACTCCAGTAATTTGATGCGAAGAACTGACTCATTTGAAAAGACCCTGATGCTGGGAAAGATTGAAGACGGGAAGAGAAGGGGACAACAGAGGATGAGATGGTTGGACGGCATCACTGACTCGAGGGACATAAGTTTGAACAAGCTCCAGGAGATGGTGATGGACAGGGAGGCCTGGCATGCTGCAGTCCATGGGGTTGCAAAGAGTCGGACATGACTGAGAACTGAACTGAACTGAGGGCTAGAGCGTGATGATGTCATCAGCCCCCCGTAAGTGCCCTCCTGATGGGGGTCTGCACCATCACACTCCACTTGGGGCAGCAGATACCCAGGTTTCTGGATGAATTGGGGAGCATCTCTGTGGGCAGTGATTGAACCGTGGGGTCCTCCACCACCATTCGGTCATCTTTGTCCAGTCGAGGCTTGTGTGAGGGGTGAGGTTTCATTTTTTTTTTTTCCTTTTTTTCTGACTTGGTAATTTGTGTCATCCAGCGAAGACCACGGAAGACGCTTTGAGAAAAGGCCAACTTGAGGAAGTATCAGAGAGTCAACGCAACAGTGCTGCTGTATGTGGGAGGCTGACGCCACCCTGCTGTTTTCCTGAAGAGAGTGCAGAGTTGGGAGCAGGTGGCCTCGGGAAAATAGAGACTGGGATTTGCCCCAAAATAGAGCCAGTGGGAATCTTTCCAGAAGCAGTAAGTGGAACCTGGAAGACGTGAGTGAAATAAGGGGGTTCCGTGTTAGATGGGCATCTCTTGCTGGCGCTCTTTTGCACCAGTGGCCCTCCAGTCCTCTGACAGGTGGCATAGTGTTATCTTAGCCTGTTAGGCGCCCTTGGTTGAGATGAAAATGAAAACACAGTAATACGGAAGGGGCTTTGTGACTAGCCTCGCATGCCTTTCTGCATCAAGATATGGGCCTGTAAGTATGAAATAGCAAGCAGTGTGCTTTAGTGTTATGTAATACGTATCTTGTAAAATAAAAATGGAGTACTTTGATCTTTTAACACTTCAGGCTGAAGCTCCGGGGCTATAAAATTATTGTGGAACTGATTTACATGGTCGTTTTTGGTCTTAAGAACTTGTGGGTGTGTTTAAGCTGGTTGTTCGTTTATTTATTGAGGTGTAATTGAAGTAGCGTTATGTTCATTTCAGGTGTGCATCACTGAACCATCACAATAAGCCTCGTTAACCTGTCACCACCGTCTTCTGTTTCTTTTAAAGGGGCTGCAGTGCTTCTTGCCTTCGGCTGAGATGGATCCCTTCTCTCTGGGGCTGCTGTTTCGGTTTTGCTTGTTCTTGCTCATGCTGTCTTATTTCCGAGTGTGCCCGGTTCTCTGATTGTACTGGATGTTACGATGGGAAGATGCTCCGTTATTTGCCCT
The DNA here is from genome assembly GCF_049115385.1 of Moschus berezovskii. Taxonomy (NCBI): domain Eukaryota; kingdom Metazoa; phylum Chordata; class Mammalia; order Artiodactyla; family Moschidae; genus Moschus; species Moschus berezovskii. Next base: position 102,638,140 of record NC_142463.1, read on the forward strand.
TAAGAGTGACGTGGAGCCTCAGGGGTTTCCGACGGGGCACTGCTGGCTGCAGCAGGGGCTGGGGTCACTCACCTGTCTGGGCCCAAGCCCCGCCTCACCTGGCTGGAAATTCCCAGTTGTTGTCAGTATCCCTTCAGTAGACCAGTGATTCTAACTGGGGACGATTTTGTTGCTTAACATTTACTTCGTATCAGCTTAGTTCTCATTTCTTTTTCTTTTTTTTTTTAGAGGCAAATTACTTTACATTAATATATTGGTTGGTTTTGCCATACATTGACACAAATCCGCCCCGGGTGTACATGTGTTCCCCCTCTTGAACCCCCCTCCCACCTCCCTCTTCCCCATATCCTCTCTCCAGGTCATCCCCATGCACCAGCCCCAAGCATCCTGTATCATGCGTTGAACCTGGACTGGTGATTCATTTCACATATGATAATATACATGCTACAATGCCATTCTCCCAAATCATCCCACCTTCACCCTCTCCCACAGAGTCCCTAAGACTGTTCTATACACCTATGTCTCTTTTGCTGTCTCGTATACAGGGTTAAGGTTACCATCTTTCTAAATTCCATATATATGTGTTAGTATGCTGTATTGATATTTTTCTTTCAGGCTGACTTCACTCTGTATAATAGGCTCCAATTTCATCCACCTCATTAGAACTGACTCAAATGCATTCTTTCTGATGGCTGAAAAATACTCCATTGTGTATATGTACCAAAGCATTCTTATCCATTCGTCTGCAGATGGACATCTAGGTTGCTTCCATGTCCTGGCTATTATAAACAGTGCTGCAATGAACATTGGAGTACATGTGTTTCTTTCAATTCTGGTTTCCTCGGTGTGTATGCCCAGGAGTGCGATTGCTGGATCATATGACAGTTCTATTTCCAGTTTTTTGAGGAATCTCCACACTGTTCTCCATAGTGGCTGTACTAGTTTGCATTCCCACCAACAGTGTAAGAGGGTTCCCTTTTCTCCACACCCTCTCCAGCATTTATTGCATGTAGACTTTTGGATAGCAGCCATTCTGACTGGTGTGAAATGGTATCTCATTGTGGTTTTGATTTGCATTTCTCTGATTATGAGGGATGTTGAGCATTTTTTCATGTGTTTGTTAGCCATCTGTATGTCTTCTTTGGAGAAATGTCTGTTTAGTTCTTTGGCCCATTTTTTGATTGGGTCATTTTTTTTTTTTTTTGGAATTGAGCTGCAGGAGCTGCTTGTATATTTTGGAGATTAATTCTTTGTCAGTTGTTTCTTTTGCTATTAATCTCTCCCATTCTGAAGGCTGCCTTTTCACCTTGCTTATAGTTTCCTTTGCTGTGCAGAAGCTTTTGATTTTAGTTAGGTCCCATTTGTTTATTTTTGCTTTTATTTCCAATATTCTGGGAGGTGGGTCATGGAGGATCCTGCTGTGATTTATGTCGGAGAGTGTTTTGCCTACATTCTCCTCTAGCAGTTTTATAGTTTCTGGTCTTACATTTAGATCTTTAATCCATTTTGAGTTTATTTTTGTGTATGGTGTTAGGAAGTGATCTGGTTTCATTCTTTTACAAGTGGCTGACCAGTTTTCCCAGCACCACTTGTTAAAGAGACTGTCTTTTCTCCATTTTATATTCTTGCCTCCTTTGTCAAAGATAAGGTGTCCATGGGTGCTTGGGTTTATCTCTGGGCTTTCTATTTTGTTCCATCGATCTATATTTCTGTCTTTATGCCAGTACCATACTGTCTTGATGACTGTGGCTTTGTAGTAGAGCCTGAAGTCCGACAGGTTAATTCCCCCAGTTCCATTCTTCTTCCTCAAGATTGCTTTGACTATTTGAGGTTTTTTGTATTTCCATACAATTGTGAGATTATTTGTTCTAGTTTTGTGAAAAATATCGTTGGTAGCTTGATAGGGATTGCATTGAATTTATAAATTACTTTGGGTAGTATACTCATTTTTAGAATATTTATTCTTCCAATCCACGAACATGCTATATTTCTCCAACTATTAGTGTCCTCTTTGATTACTTTCACAAGTGTTTTATAGTTTTCTATGTACAAGTCTTTTGTTTCCTTAGGTAGATATATTCCTAAGTATTTAATTCTTTTCGTTGCAACAGTGAATGGAATAGTTTCCTTAATTTCTCTTTCTATTTTCTCATTATTAGTGTATAGGAATACAATGGATTTCTGTGTGTTGATTTTATATTCTGCAACTTTACTGTATTCATTGATTAGCTCTAGTAGTTTTCTAGTAGAGTCTTTAGGGTTTTCTGTGTAGAGGATCAAGTCATCTGTGGATAGTGAAAGTTTTACTTCTTCTTTTCCAATTTGTATTCCTTTTATGTCTTTTTCTGCTCTGATTGCTGTAGCCAAAACTTCCAGAACTATGTTGAATAGTAGTGGTGAGAGTGGGCACCCTTGTCTTGTTCCTGACTTTAAGGGAAATGCTTTCAGTTTTTCACTATTGAGGATAATGTTTAGTTATCATTTAAACACCAGCTTCAGCCTTGTCCTAAGGAATCCAGTGAGGACAAGAGTTCGATACATAATCATTTATTTTTCTGTTACAGGTCAATTTAACTCATAGATAGAAACTTGTATCTCAGCTGATCTTACCCCCCAGCTCAGCACTCTAGTCAGAAGGTCCCTTGTCTTACCCATGGGGCTCTGGAAGAGTGGCTCTCGTGTCTTTGAGTGGTATCGTCTGCATATCTGAGGTTGTTGATGTTTCTCCCACCTGTCTTGATTCCAGCTTGTAACTTATCCAGCCCGGCACTTCTCATGATGTGCTCAGCATACAGAGTAAACAAACGGGGTGACAGCAGACAACCCTTTCGTGCTCCTTTCTCAATCTTGAACCAACCTGTTGTTCCATATAAGGTTCTAACTGTGGCTTTTTTACCTGCATACAGATTTCTCAGGAGACAGAAGAGATGATCTGGTATTCCATCTTAAAGATCTTTGTAAGAACTTTCCGTAGTTTATTATGATCCACACAGTCAAAGGCTTTTCGATGGCGTAATGGATGAAACAGAGGTAGATTTTTTTTTTTTTGGAATTCCCCAGCTTTCTCTATGATCCAGTGAATGTTGGCACTTTGATCTCTGGTTCATCTTCCTTTTCTAAATCCAGCTTGGACATCTGGAAATTCTTGGTTCACATAATGCTGGAGCCTAGCATGCAAGATTTTAAGCATGACCTTACAAGCCTGGGAGATGAGTGCAATTGTCCGACGGTTAGCACATTCTTTAGCACTACCCTTCTTGGGAACTGGGATGAGAATATATCGAATTATAGTCCACACACCACCACATTTCCTACGTGGAAGAAGTGTATATGATAACTTTATAAACAAGAATTGGCTTGGATGCGGAGAAACTAGAATGCTAGTGCACTGTGGGAATGTAAACTAGAAAACAGTCTGGTGGCTCCTTTCACCAAGACAAACAGAATTATCGTGTGATCCAGCAGTCCCGCTCCTCGGCGAAGACACAAAAGCAAGCACTCGAACAGCTGTTGTACACCAGTGTCACCGCAGCGTCACGTACAGTAGTCAGACATTGGACACAGCTCAAATGTCTATGGAGGAACGAACTGGTGAACCACGGAATGGGGCTCTTCCCCACAGTGGAGTGTGACTCAGCCCTAAAGGGAAGGAAATGCCAGCACAGCGTTCCACATGGATAAGGCTTGTTGTGAAACAAGCCAGACACAGCTGGCAAGAACTCTTGTCTCCACCTGCATGATGGGCCTCGAGTCATCACCTTCACAGAGATGAATGTGTGCTGGTTTCCAGGGCTGGGGGGCAGGGGAGCTGGAGGAAGTGGGGTTTCTGTGGCAGATGATGAAGTTTGGTCTGGTTAGTGGTGACAGCCACATGACATCGTGAATGTGTTTGATGACATTGAATTGTACTCTTGTAAATGTCAAATCTAAAGGTGTGTATTTTGCCACTGTAGGAAGATGTACGTCTGGTAACTTTTAAACAGTTTGGGATGGTGTATCTGTCACGCTTGGTCACTGGCTCAGCCTGGGCCGCCCTAGTCTCCTGGACCCGCACCCTAGACACCATTCCTGGGCAGGAGGACGGTGTCCAGCACGTCGCCGTCCCTGTGGGTGAGGGAGGTGGGTCATCAGGTGGTGTCCTCTTGGGACCCCTGGTGACCACAGGAGCCAATTCCAGAAACTGCCCCAGCCTTGGTGTTCAGTATAGGAAAAAACGAGACAGAAAATGTCTTGACTTTGTCAAGAACGTTGTAAAACAAAGGAAGGTGGCAGTGTTTCCATCAGGATGCTCGTCCTCACCCCAGTGAGTAAGTGTGCGCGTCGTCTTTCTTCTGGATGGGGAGCTTCCAGCCCCACAGCCTCACTCTGTGTCCTCCTTGGGGTTGCTGTGTTCCAGATCTTGTGGATGGTCTTGTAGAAAGGGAGAAAACTTTAAAAGTTCTTTATAAATGTTAGTTTGCTTGCTAATAGGTAGCATTCTTAGCGGTCAAAGAAGTAGTTAATTGTCAAAGTTAAAAGTTAATTATCAATTATTTTTTACTCTATTATGGTCTGAATTTTTCTTCTAATTCAAGTTACCCTCGAAATTACCATGGCAGATTGATAAGATTTTCATCTGTGAATATCATCTGAGGCAATCTGTTGTAACTTAGATAAAATGTATCAGCTAAATTTTGTAGTGAGAAGTTTTACATTTCTGCTAGTTTTTGAAATAGACAATAGAGATTTTTCCTCATCCTGGTGGGAATATTCGACAGAGAGATGATTACATCAATCAATTATTTGAACAAAGATTGGGTATAGCTTACATATGATTTTGTAATAATCCCTATTTCCAAGGAAAAATATTTGCAGAGTACTTACTCATTGTGTCATTTGTAGATAAATTGGTTATGAGTTGGTCTTTGTTTTTATTGAAACATAGATTCTGTGTGTAAATGTGGATTTTAGGTATATCTTCTCTATGTGTATCACAAGTGTCTGAAATCCGAGAACTTGAGCAAAAGGATTTTTCTATATTAAACAATTTCATTTGAACCTGGTTTGATCCCACAGCTTCATCCTCATTTTCCTCCAGTGCATAGATCTCAGTACCCAGAGGTGGCCTCGTCCTGGGCTGACCCGTGTTGCCCAGCACTTCTGGAGATGTCAGTCCTGGGATGTAGTCTGACTCTCACCTGTTCCCAGCCTGCTGACTTAGTGCGGGAGAGACAGGGGCCCTGGCCCTTCTTTGCTGGGGGAGGGGAAGGGGGTTAACTCTGGACCAGAGGGTAAGGGAGGCTCAGAGACTTTGCTGCGTTGTGGCCTGTCGTCTTTTCTGGGAGGACACGTGTGCAGGGCAAACTCACATGCGGGCAGAGGCGGTTTGGCTGCCCCGCAGACCCGCAGCCTTGCCTTGATTTTCTAAGGGTCCGTGGGTAATGCTGCCTGACCCTCGGGTAGTCCCGACTATCTCATCAGTCCGCATGGTGTCCCCATCACAGAAGAGGACCCGGGGCTGGAGAGGTTGCCAAGCGCCCACTCTGCATGTCTCTCTCCAGGCCCAACTCTGTCTCACCGCGACCTTGGGAAAGCATGTTCCCAAATGGAACCTGTGGCCACTTCTGGGACTGGTGCTGAATGGGTGTCTCCCTGTAGGTTTCGAAGGATGGATTGTTTCTCTGTCACCTATACTGAGGATGGGACCCTGAGCAGAGGACACTTGGGCAGATGGAGTGTGGTTCCTGCACCCTCCTGCCTGCCTCATGGGGCGATGTCTGACATCTCTGTGGTTTCAGCCCCAGCAGTTGGAAGGTCTGATGCTGAAGCGCCAATACTTTGGCCACCTGATGGCAGGAGCTGACTCGTCGGAAAAGTCCCTGATGCTGGGAAAGATTGAAGGCAGGAGGAGAAGGGGACGACAGAGGATGAGATGGTTGGATGGCATCATCGACTCAATGGACGAGATTGAGCGAACTCCAGGAGATAGTGAAGGACAGGGAAGTCTGGCATGCTGCACTCGATGGAGTCGCAAAGAGTTGGAAACGACTGAGCAACTGAACAACATCCGCTTGCAGGGCGTCCCCTTTCTCTCCTCGTGGCCAAGGCCAGTTTCCTGTGCTGAATCTCAGGCTGGAGATCACTGTGGTCACGTGGCGTGAGCTGGTGCCGTCCCTGGGTGCTGCCCCTGGGCACAGAACCATTACAGAGACTGGTGTCTGTGCCCTGTCTTGATACCCTGTTTATAAGGTAGAAAATAAAACCCCTTACTCGATGAACTCTATTGAGTACCATCTTCCTTCTGATAGCGTTTAACTCTGTTTACTTCTTAATGGATGAAATCTACGAAGATACTTTCTAAATTTTAAAGTACCAAACACACACGGGAAAAAGGCCAAGGGTGTATGATAGCAGCTTACGTGCTTTGTTGATGCACAGGTCGTGGCTCTGTGCAGTTTTTTTTTCTGCAGGGAGATCCTGCCTGATTCCCTTCATCCCTTCACCGACTGTCCAGATGCTCCACCTGAGGCCGTGCTGACTGACAGGTCACTATGATGTCATCTTTCTGAAAACCCTGGACTGCTATCAGTTCTGTTTTAAATGTTGTAATTAAGAGTTTGAGACTACTCAGCCATCTTTTGAGGGGAAGAACCTATCTCCTTCTCCAGAGAGATAATTAATTCTTAGAGTATATGGTTTTTGAAGAATTCACTGTAAGATAAAAGACTAGTATTTTGTCCTTGCATTTATTAGTATTTAATGAAATGGAAAGTACACTTTTGGTCTGGAAATCTAGTTATCAAGCCACTGATAGGTTTTGGGCATAATGTAGCTAATTTAGAACATAAAATTTCCTGCCTTGGGTTAATCATTCAGCAGCAGCAGTGTGCGTGTCGGTGGCTGCTTGGCCTTGCGGTGGGGATGGTGTCTGCCCCTCCAAGAGCCTTGTGCCATCAAGGCTGGCTCGTTCTCGGCTGCCTGAGCGTGTCTGGAACATAAGACTCTTCCGTTTGGGATACAAGTCATCAATCACAGCGTGCTTCTCACCCAAGAATCCTTCACCACAGAAACAGTGTGCGACGGATTCTTTATTAGGGATAAAGAGGCCCCAATCCTGTGGTCCTTAGTAGTGGCCGGGCTCAACACTCCTGAAGAGCCAGTGACAGGTTTTTCTAAGCCAGTACTTAAGAAATTCCGGAGAACTTTGGTTCCTACTTCTTGTTCGAGGTTGTCGTGTCAGAGATGGGGAGTGAGCATATGGGATCAAAGTGGATCTTGTGATTTGTTTCTTAGCAGGTGGGAGAGAAGGATCCGACAGGACAAAACCTGGGACAGTCTGATAATCACTTACATGCTTTGAGGTCAGGAGGTGGCAGACTTTTCCTAAAGTAAACTGTATGGTAAATGTTGCTGGCTTTGCAGGCTGTATGGTCCTGTCACAACTACACCTGACCCTTCAACATGGGGGTTAGGGACACCAACTCCCCATCCCCACCGTCCCACACAGTTGAAAATCCGGGCATAATTTATAATCAGCCCTCCATATCATGGTTCTGTATTCAACATTTCCACCAACCAAGGGCTGTGCAATCCTGTAGCGTTTACTATTGAAAAAAAGTTCATGTATAAGTGGATCCACATGGTTCAAATCAATGTTATTCAAGGGTCAGCTGTACTCACAGAGCTTCTGTAGACAACACAGAATGAGTCTGGCTAGATTCTATTGAAACTATAGACTCTTAAATGTGGATTTCATGTCATTTTTTGCACACCCTGAAGTGTTTTTATTTGGACTTTCCCCAATCATTTAAAAATGCCCTGCACCCTGCTGACCCTGATCATCGTCAGGAGCACAGTCTCTTCACCCACACGTGTCCCTCTCAGCCCTTCTTGGTGTTGAGCACCTTGCCTCATTTGCAGAATGCACCCGGGAAAGACTGACGAAGAGTGGAGTCGGGGAATAATTGTCTGCATCTGGTCAGTGGGTTCTAGAAGGGACCCTCGCTTTGGGCGGGGATATTTCTATAGGCCTCCCCAAAAGCCACCACTGATTCACCTTCCATGTGTGGGGATGTGCTTCCTGGCTGTTTGCTGGAGCCGTCTCTTGAGGATTTTGGCGGAGCCTGTTACGGAGTCTGGATCTAACTACTCACCACGCTGTATGAATCAGTGCAAACAGGGATTGGGTTATTGAACCAGGGGACAGAATTATAGTGAGTCCCCTGTGGAGGCTAATTACATCGGCGACACAAAAAGCATGTGTTTATAACAGAGGTTCTAGCCACACACAGGTGGGCAACTTTATTGACTAGAACGTCTTTCTCCTGGCTTGATTGCAGACAAACCTCTGATACTTTGCTACTCTGGGGCTCTTTGGGGGTGAGGACGATTCTGAATCACATCTTGCTGTCAGGAAGACAAGTGTGAGAGCTTTGCACTTCCCCACCAGCCCTGCTGGCCCAGCTCCACGGTGGCTGCAACCAGTGGCCTGTCCTGTCCCGCTCTGCAGCACGCATCTCTTGGGTTTGGCTGTTTTGCCAGATTGAAAAGTGTTTCTCTCAGATCTTCCCGCCTGTTCTCACGTGTTTCTTATTCTCTCAAGTCAGTTAAACTTTGCCCAACTGTAGGGGTGGATAACGGAGAAGGCAATGGCAAGCCACTCCAGTACTCTTGCTTGGAGAATCCCAGGGATAGGGGAGCCTGGTGGGCTTCCGTCTATGGGGTCACACAGAGTCGGACACGACTGAAGTGATTTAGCAGCAGCAACAGCAGGGGTGGATAAAGAATGAGGCTATTTTCTGCTATGACATATTTAAGCTGAAGCTTCCCAAGAGATCACAGTTCTTTCAAGACCCGACACTTCATTGTGAGCACCAGCCTGCCACCCTCTCTCCTGCTCCATGACAGACTGTCACTGTAGAGCCTGGGACTGAGTTGGTGCCTCAAGTCGTGGGATGTCTTCAGGTTGTGAGGCAGGAGTTGTTGGCAGGGTGGGCTGAGGACCCATGGGAGGCCGCCAAACCCCTAGGGGTGACCCGGGCCAGAGCCCCCGTCGCCAGACCTCCACACGACTACTTTCCTCGCGGATGTTCACACAAGCAGTCCTAAGGGTAGTTAAAAGTTAGGGAAAAGGTGGCATTTTTTCATTTTTTTTCTTCACAGTAGATTATAAGCAGCTCATTCCCTGTCTTTACTGATGTTCAGGATGCCACGACTGCCGTGGGGATGCTGTGAGAGTTGGGGAGTCAGGGGCTCAGGTGTCGGCCTGTTGCTGGGATCCTGTGGGTGATGTGGATCCCTGCTCATGGGGTCACATTCTGAGCACAGGGCACCATGGCTCTGGGTCCTTGTGGGACTCGGGGTTCACATGAGTCTCTTGAGTCCTCACGGGGACTTGAGGTACCTGTGAGACTTGGGGGTTTCCTCAGGACTCAGGCTTCCCACGAGATTTTGGGTTACACAGGGCACCCGGCATTCGCTTGGGACTCAGGGTTCACGTGGGACTTAGAGTTCGCGCGAGATTCTGGGTCCCGGGGGGTGCAGAGTTCACGCGAGATGTGGAGTTCCCATGGGACTCAGGTTCCCTTGAGAACTGGGGTTCTCACGAGGCCTGGGTTCCCGCGAGATTCAGGGTTCCTGGCGTTGTGGACTCGGCTGCTCTCCCGGAGGTGAGTGACTGGAACCCCGAGGGGCGCTTTCTAGTTTTAAACAGGAGGGAGAAGCCAGTCAGCCTTGAGCGCAAGGAGCTGTGGAGGGAGCGTTCGGCGACAGGGTCCTCTGTGCGTGCTCGCCTTCCCGGGGCGGCTTCGGTCAGCAGCGGGGTGTCCCCGCAACGCTGCGTGGGGAGGCCGGCTCCTGTGCAGCCCGCAGCCCTGGGGGGCCTCCCGCCGTGGCCGTTGCTCCCATCTCAGGAGCCCCCGGGGGTGTCGTGCCGCTTCCGGAGGGGTGAGGGGACCTGGGGCCGGGCGTGAGCGGCCACTCAGGGCCACCCACAGCCTCCCTCCCACTTCTCGGGGCCTAGGCCCTGCCGCGGGTGCCGAGCCGGCCAGACTCTTTTAGGACGCCTGGGACCCCGGGGACCAAGCGGTAGGCTCGGCTGGGTGGAGGAGACCTGCGGTGCGTGTGCTGCCCTGCTGGCGCGTGGTGTCCGCCCAGCTGAGCCCAGAGGCCCGGGGCCCGCTAGAGCAGAGGAGCTGGAAGGAGGGGTTGTGCTGCAGAATTAAGACTTCCTGGCTGCTTTTCCAAATCCTGCTCCGGTGGCTGTGGATGCAGAGTTCTCATCTTGCCTCTGACTCTTTGGGCTCCTTGCGGGAGGTCTGGGCCTCCTTACTCTTTGTAACCTGCTTTCTCTGATCATTGGTGCATCTGGCCTTCTGGCCCCTGGTACATTGGTTGTTACAGAATAGCTCTTCCTTCACCAAATACTCAGACGTTCTCTGAATTGCCAGAAGAGGGGTAAGCAGGATAACCTGCTCAAACTAACGCCTTGGATTGGAGCTTCTCCCATCTTTCTCCCAAAGTCCCCTGAGAGGAGGGGGCCTGGGGGCAGTGTCTGGTGCTTCCCGGGTCTGGGAACCCAGCAAGTGGGAAACGTCTTTGAAGTCTCCTTTTTCACCTTAATAAAAATGTGGTTTTCGTGTATTATTCTCATTTTGGTGTTAAGTTTTTCTTCCCTGAAATGAATCAGCTAGGCAGGTGTACAGTGTTTCACTTGTAGTTTTTGTGTGCGTAGGCTCCCCTGTGTACCCTGAGAGTGTGTGCACTCAGCTGTGAGCGTGCTGTGACCCCAGCCTCTGATTTCACTGCAAGTCTGTCGATTTGAGTCTGGTCTGCAGTGCTTTGGTTAGTCAGAAAGCTTTGTAGGGAACATTTTTAATGTCATCACTAATGCACTTCTAAAAAGACCTTTATTGGTCTCACTGTAGATTGTTCTGGTATCATGTACCAATTTTTGGCAAGATGCAGAGGTATTTTAGCTAAACTGTTGGAATGGATATGTGTGCAGTAGTTGTCACTTTGGTATTGTACCTGGAAATAGTTTTCAAGAATGCTTGAAGCTTCAAGAAATTTCTGGAGTAGTTTGTTAAGCTGCACATGTGTTAAGTTTTATGCACTTCCTCTGTGGTCTGTTTCTTTTACTCACACACACACGAGTTTGTATTCCAACTGCTCCCTAATTCCTGTGTTTTTGCAGAAATTCATAACAGCCTTTGAGCTTCAGAATAGAAAAGCAGTTACCTTCCTGCGTGACATATACCTTAGTTTGCTAAAGAGAACAAAAAAGAAAACTTTAGAAAGGAAAACTGAGTTTTAAGTATAGTTTTAAAATGTAGATGGTGCCTTTTTTTTTGCTCTAGAAATGGTGGTTTTAAAGACCAGTAAACAAATTTCCTAAACGTCGCTCTGACAGGCAGGCATTTTCTCAGCTGTTTTTATAACATGCTGCTTGTAGCAGGTTGTTTAGATGACTGGTGAACGCTTATTTAATAAGACGCATGTGTGTGTGATGCTGCAGAGCTGAGCTCCGCCCTGGTCCTGACTCCCCAACCCTTGTTGTGACGAGTATTCAAGACCAAAGTGCGGTTAATCAGGACGGTGCTTTGCCGTGCAGGGCCGGCTCCAGTGATGAGAATGACAAAAAGCACGGATCGCATGTTCTGAAAGTCTGTATAAGGTGGGAGTAGGCAGAGCACAGTATTTATGGGACCCCCCACACCAACAGGTTTCATTTGAAAGCCTAGCTGTGTCTCTGTAATGCAGAACCTTACATATCAGGGCCATAGCAGAAGGCTTTGGGGGTGATTATTAATTTTTTAAATTACGAAGATAAACTTTATTTTGTAGAGCAGTTTTAGGTTCACAGCAAGGTTGCTCAAAAGGTACAGGGAGCTCCCATGCACCCCCATTCCCTCCCCACCATCACTCTTCACACACACACACTCATACATTTGTCCATTGTTTACGTCAGGGTTTACTCTTGGTCTTGTGCTCTCCACGGGTTTTGACAGCTGTGTTCAGTATGATGTCCTGCTTCCACCACCACCACAGCCTCCAGAACGGCTTCCCTACCCCGAAGATCTTCTGTGTTCTACTGTTCCTCCCTCTCTCCCCCCTACCCTGCAACCACTGTTTGTTTTTTTTTTTAGTATCTCCACATAATTGGAATCACAGAGTACATAGTCTTTTCAGAAGCCTTTTCAGTCTTCTTTCACATAGTAATATTCATTTAAGTTTCTTCCGTGTGTCTTCACAGCTTGGTGCCACATTTCTTTTTAGCAGTGACTGATGGATAGGGAGGCCTGGCGTGCTATGATTCATGGGGTCGCAAAGAGTCGGACCCGACTGAACTAACTGAACTTAACTGAATAGTCCTTTGTCTTGTGCAGCACTTCAGCCACTCACTAAGAGAAGAACATGTTGATTGCTTCCTAGTTTTGGCCTTGTGAATAAAGCAGCCGTAAACATCCATTTGCAGACTTTTGTATATATGTGAAGTGATGTTTTTGCGCAGCTTTTGGATCTGTTCTAAATTTGATATACCAGGTGGCAGTGCCAGTATTTTGTTTGGTAAAATCGTTTCAACGAAATTGAAGCCTTCTTCTTGGTTGTTAGGGCATAATTGACTGAGCCGTATTTTGACTCTCTTGGTGGAAAGTGACCTGGTGAAATTCCACGATGGAGACCCCGTCCTTGTAGCACTGTGAGCTGGGTCTTAGCCACTGGCCTGAGTTTTTCCCTGGTGTTTTCCTTCTTGACTCACACACCTGGTGAGGACCAGTCCTGTTCACTTTCTTCTCCACCCTCTTTGGCCAGGTTTATTAAGAGGTGATCGGTAGGAGTATTTTCTCTTTTCTAGGGGTTTGACACATGCGTTTTTCCTAGTTAAAATAACCCCTCACACCTGATTATTAGGTGGGCTGATCTTGAGTAACGAGGACAAAGGTGCTTCCCTGATGCTTTTTTTCTCTGCTCAGCAGGGTGATTGTAAAACTCGTCATCTCTTCGTGATGACTTTGTTGATGTCAGAAGGAGCTGCAGCTGGGTTGCTCCCCTTTCCTATGTCAGTTCTCAGTGCCAGCGAGCTCCCACTTCACACGTGCAGCAGATGGAAAGGCCAGGAGGCCTGAGATGCGGCTCCCGGGGAGGCCTGATTTTGGCTATGGGCTGATCACTGACTTGGGGGCGGCCTCGGGAGCACACGTCTGAGCTCCATGTTTGTGCATGGCGAGGAGGAAGGCAGGCAAGGTTTTTCCAGCCTCTCTGGTCGTTTCATTGTGCAGGATACCGATACTAGAAACGGTTAAAAGTGGAAGGTATAGGACTGTGAAGATGGTTCTGGAAGGACAGTGTTTGAACAGGCGTGGCCAGCCTGGAACACTACAAGCAAAGGAGGAGGAAGACAGCTTGTTACTAGGTTTCTTGCTTTTGATATAGTGGGAACCTGGCCTCTGGCGCCAACTGCTTAATTGAGAACATTAAACACCATTCATGTTGAAAGGGAGATGAAACGAAATTCCCCTAGCTTTTTCAGGGGTCTCCAAACAGCCATGAAAAATCATTTTTTTTCTGCCACCAATTAATGTCAGCCACTCTGGCTTTAGGTGACTGCCATGATAATTCAGGGAGCTGGGCCTGCCAGGCCTCCAGGCTGGGGTCACGGGCTTGTGCTTCATGGGAGTGGAAAGTGGGGCGGGCTGGCTGCTTAACCCCTTCTGTGTCCTAAGCTTGGCCCGTGGTACTATCCCCCTGAAAGCATGCGGGCCTGGTTCTACCTTCGGCTGGAGGACTCCGTTAAGGAAGTCAGGTTTCCCACTACGTGAGCATGCCCCTTGTGGCTCTTGGGAAATATTCAAAGAACTGGCTTGTCACAGCCTCCACAGGACCCTGTAGCCTAGTTATCAACTCACACACAGGTGGGTTTGGCACATTGGAAACTGATGGTGGGCTTTGGCTGGAGGGTTTCCTCCCTGTCCTCCCACAGGGCTCCCGAGGCCTCCACTTGGCTGCTTCCAGAAGAAGAGCCTGCAGATCGCTATTTCCAGGACAAGCCCCTGTTTTCCTCGCTGTAAAGCTGGTGCTTTGGAGTAATGATGGTTGGGTGGTAGAACTTTTCCTCCTCTTTCTGGCTTGGAAACTGGCATGGCCTGCTGTTACTGGAGCAGAGTCTGTTATGAACGTGTTATAACCCTGGGGAGTGGTTACAGCATCCCAGACACCACACGCCCCTCTGCTGGTCGGGAGGCTCTTGGGTCTTTGGTGCTTCCGTTTGTCTCCCGCTCCTGTGCCCATGGGAGCTGCTGCTGTGGGCTCCCTCTGACATGGTCCTTGCCTTCCCTTGTCTGTGGCCTTCCTAGCTCCCAGACACCCCGTGCTTCCTCTGGCTCCAGGGCCTTAGCACGGCAGACCTGCCTGCCATCACTGCTCCCTCCTTCACCCCTCCCTCAGAAAACGTGACTCGCCTTTTTGTGTAGGCACCTCTTCCAGGAAGCCTCTGGCCCTCAGACCCCAGCCTGTCATTAATCCTGGAGTTCTCCTTCTGAGTTCTCACAGCAAGTATACTTGACTGATTTGGATAATTAGCTCATTTATTCAACAGCTATTTACTGAGTACCTATGATGCATTCTTGATGAAAATGAGAGGAGAGTGAAAAAGTTGGCTTAAAGTTCAACATTCAGAAAACTAAGATCATGGCATCTGGTCCCATCACTTCATGGGAAATAGATGGGGAAACAGTGTCAGACTTTATTTTTTTGGGCTCCAAAATCACTGCGGATGCTGATTGCAGCCATGAAATTAAAAGACGCTTACTCCTTGGAAGGAAAGTGATGACCAACCTAGACAGTATATTAAAAAGCAGAGACGTTACTTTGCCAACCAAGGTCCGTCTAGTCAAGGCTATGGTTTTTCCAGTGGTCACGTATGGATGTGAGAGTTGGACTGTGAAGAAAGCTGATCGCTGAAGAATTGATGCTTTTGAACTGTGGTGCTGGAGAACACTCTTGAGAGTCCCTTGGACTGCAAGGAGACCAGCCAGTCCATTCTAAAGGAGATCAGTCCTGGGTGTTCATTGGAAGGACTGATGCTGAAGCTGAAACTCTAATACTTTGGCCACCTCATGCGACGAGTTGACTCACTGGAGGAGTCTGATGCTGGGAGGGATTGGGGGCGGGAGGAAAAGGGGATGGCAGAGAATGAGATGGCTGGATGGCATCACCGACTCGCTGGACATGAGTTTGAGTGAACTCTGCGAGTTGGTGATGGACAGCGAGGCCTGGCGTGCTGTGATTCATGGGATCGCAAAGAGTCGGATGCGACTGAGCTACTGAACTGAACTGATGATGCAGTCTAAGTATACAGCATCAGCTTCCCTGGTGGCTCAGACGGTTAGGAATGTGCCTGTGACATGGGAAACCCGAGGTTTGATCCCTGGGTTGGGAAGATCCCCTGGAGAAGGAAATGGCAATCCACTCCAATATTCTTGCCTGGAGAATTCCATGGACAGAGGAGCCTGGAGGATTACAGTCCATAGAGTTGCAAAGAGTTGGCTATGAATGAGAGACTACACTTTCACTTTTCAAGTTGAAGGAAACAGGAAATCCTCACAACCTTGACTTGAAACAAACAGAGCTTTCTTTTTCTCACACAAGTAGAAGTCTAGCCACAGACAGCACTGGTTTTAGGGGCTAACAGTGTCAGGGCCAGAGGCTCTCTAGTCTTTTGCCTTTGCTTCATGTTTACTCAATGGCTGCCACAGCTCTAGGCATCACATCTGCAAAGTCAAGAAAGGGAGAAAGGGGAGGAGATGGGGCTGGCCACATAAAAACTTTTTTAAAGTTAAAACAAGACCCCTCAGCAGACTTCTCCTTATTCATTGGCCAGAGTTGTCATATAACATTTGCTACCTGTATTAGAGCTTACATTCTAGTGGAGGCAACACATGGCAAATAAAAGAAGGCAATGGCACCCCACTCCAATACTCTTTGCCTGGAGAATCCCAGGGACGGGGAGCCTGGTGGGCTGCCGTCTATGGGGTCGCACAGAGTCGGACAAGACTGAAGCGACTTAGCAGCAGCAGCAGTATAATTTCATATGACACGTGCTATGAAGGAAAAGAATGGGAAAGGGTGGATAAAGGAGATGGATTGTTTTAGGAAGATTTCTCTGAGACAGTGACATTTGAGCAGGGTTGTGAACTAAGTGACGGAGGCCACTGTGCCAGAATGCGAAGGGAAGGCATCTTAAGAAGCGTGAGTGGTAGGTGCAAAGGTCCTGAGGCAAGAGCCATGTCTGTGTGTCCGAGGAGCAGTAGAAGTAGAGTGAATTGGGCTCACCAGGCAGAGATGAGGGCAGGCAGGAAGGAAGGGCCCCAAGCTGCTGGGGGCCTGTTTAGGCCCCATGTGTAGGAACTAGTGATGGGAAAGAAGCAGATGTGATTTCTTTCTTGGATCTTTATTTTATTCAACCATCTTTATTATTTTTTTTTAAGGTTTAGTTGTTTATGGCTCTGCTGGGTCTTCATTGCTGCGCACAGGCTTTCTCTGGTTGTGGCGGATGGGGGTTCCTCTCTCATGGCGGTAGCTTCTCTTGTTGCAGAGCGCAGGCTCTAGGTGTCCGGGCTCCAGAGCGCAGGCTGAATCGTCCCCTGGAGCAGGGATCAAACTGGTGTCCCTTGCGTTGCAAGGCAGATTCTTAACCACTGGACTACCAGGGAAGGACTTCCCGCCCCATTTTTTTTTTAAAGTCAAATAAAATTTCATACCCCAGAGTTTTTATTTTACAAAGAAAAGTAATAACAGTCCTTTGTTTTCTGACTGTGATATTGAGACAATGATAAATGTAGAATATTTGCTGACATCATCTGTATATTGAATTTTAATACAGTTTTTATCCTTGTAAAACAATTTCAAGTTGACTGTAGAAAACTCAGAACATGCAGGTAAGAGATGTAGGTAGATATTTTAAATCATTCTCAGTTCAATTCAGTTCAGCTGCTCAGTCGTGTCCGACTCTTTGCGACCCCATGGATTGCAGCACGCCAGGCCTCCCTGTCCATCACCAACTCCCGGAGTTCACCCAAACTCATATGGATAGAGTCAGTGATGCCATCCAGCCATCTCATCCTCTGTCGTCCCCTTCTCCTCCTGCTCCCAATCCCTCCCAGCATCAGAGTTTTTTCCAATGAGTCACCTCTTTGCATGAGGTGGCCAAAGTATTGGAGTTTCAGCTTTAGCATCAGTCCTTCCAATGAACACCCAGGATTGATCTCCTTTAGAATGGACTGGTTGGATCTCCTTGCAGTCCAAGGGACTCTCAAGAGTCTTCTCCAACACCACAGTTCAAAAGCATCAATTCTTCGCCGCTCAGCTTTCTTCACAGTCCCACTGTCACATCCATACATGACCACTGGAAACCATAGCCTTCACTAGATGGACCTTTGTTGGCAAAGTAACGTCTCTGCTTTTTAGTATGCTATCTACGTTGTTCATCACTTTCCTTCCAAGGAGTAAGCGTCTTTTAAGTTCATGGCTGCAATCAGCATCTGCAGTGATTTTGGAGCCCCCCCAAAATAAAGTCTGACACTGTTTCCCCATCTATTTCCCATGAAGTGATGGGACCAGATGCCATGATCTTAGTTTTCTGAATGTTGAGCTCTAAGCCAACTTTTTCACTCTCCTCTCATTTTCATCAAGAGGATTTTAGTTCCTTTTCACTTTCTGCCATAAGGGTGGTGTCATCTGCATATCTGAGGTTGTTGATATTTCTTCCGGCAATCTTGATTCACCTTGTGCTTCTTCCAGACCAGCGTTTCTCGTGATGTACTCTGCATATAATTTAAATAAGCAGGGTGACCATATACAGCCTTGACCTACTCCTTTTCCTATTTGGAACCATTCTGTTGTTCCATGTCCAGTTCTAACTGTTGCTTCCTGACCTGCATATAGGTTTCTCAAGAGGCAGGTCAGGTGGTCTGGTATTCCCATCTCTTTCAGAATTTTCCACAGTTTATTGTGATCCACACAGGCAAAGGCTTTGGCATAGTCAATGAAGCAGAAATAGATGTTTTTCTGGAACTCTCTTGCTTTTTTGATCCATCGGATGTTGGCAATTTGATCTCTGGTTCTTCTGCTTCTTCTAAAACCAGCTTGAACATCATGAAGTTCACAGTTCATGTATTGCTGAAGCCTGGCTTGGAAATTTTAAGCATTACTTTACTAGTGTGTGAGATGAGTGAATTGTGCAATAGTTTGAGCATTCTTTGGCATTGCCTTTCTTAGGGATTGAAATGAAAAATGACCTTTTCCAGTCCTGTGGCCACTGCTGAGTTTTCCAAGTTTGCTGTCATGTTGAGTGCAGCACTTTCACAGCATCATCTTTCAGGATTTGAAATAGCTCAACTGGAATTCCATCACCTCCACTAGCTTTGTTCGTAGTGATGCTTTCTAAGGCCCACTTGATTTCGTATTCCAGGATGTCTGGCTCTAGGTGAATGACACACCATCATGATTATCTGGGTCGTGAAGATCTTTTCTGTACAGTTCTTCTGTGCATTCTTGCCACCTCTTCTTAATATCTTCTGCTTCTGTTAGGTCCTTACCATTTCTGTCCTTTATCGAGCCCATCTTTGCATGAAATTTTTCCTTGGTGTCTCTAATTTTCTTGAAGCAGTCTCTAGTCTTTCCAATTCTGCGTTTTCCTCTATTTCTTTGCATTGATCGCTGAGGAAGGCTTTCTTATCTCTCCTTGCTATTCTTTGGAACTCTGCATTCAGATGCTTATATCTTTCCTTTTCTCCTTTGCTTTTCACTTCTCTTCTTTTCACAGGTATTTTTAAGACGTCCCCAGACAGCCATTTTGCTGTTTTGTATTTCTTTTCCATGGGGATGGTCTTGATCCCTCTCTCCTGTACAGTGACATGAATCTCTGTCCATCGTTCATCAGGCACTCTATCTACCAGATCTAGTCCTTTAAATCTATTTCTCACTTCCACTTTATAACCATAAGGGATTTGATTTAGGTCATATCTGAATGGTCTAGTGGTTTTCCCTGCTTTCTTCAATTTAAGTCTGAATTTGGCAATAAGGAGTTCATGATCTGAGCCACAGTCAGCTTCCGGTCTTGTTTTTCCTGAGTGTATAGAGCTTTTCCATCTTTGGCTGGAAAGAATATAATCAATCTTATATTGGTGTTGACCATCTGGTGATGTCCATGTAGAGTCTTCTCTTGTGTTGTTGGAAGAGGGTGTTTGCTATGACCAGTGTGTTCTCTTGACAGAACTCTATTAGCCTTTGCCCTGCTTCATTCCGTATTCCAAGGCCAAATTTGCCTGCTACTCCAGGTATTTCTTGCCTTCCTGCTTTTGCATTCCAGTCCCCTATAATGAAAAGGATATCTTTTTTGGGTGTTAGTTCTAGAAGGTCTTGTAGGTCTTCATAGAACCGTTCAACTTCAGCCTCTTCAGCCTTAGGGGTCAGGGCATAGGCTTGGATTACTGTAATATTGAATGGTTTGCCTTTGAACGAACAGAGATCATTCTGTCGTTTTTGAGATTGCATCCAAGTACTGCATTTCAGACTCTCTGGTTGACCATGAGGGCTACTCCATTTCTTCTAAGAGATTCCTGCCCACAGTAGTAGATATAATGGTCATCTGAGTTAAATTCACCCATTCCAGTCCATCTTAGTTCACTGATTCCGAAAATGTCTACGTTCACTCTTGCCATCTCCTGTTTGACCACTTCCAATTTGCCTTGATTCATGGACCTAACATTCCAGGTTCCTTTGCAGTATTGCTCTTCACAGCATCGGACCTTGCTTCTAACACCAGTCACATCCACAGCTGGGTATTGTTTTTGCTTTGGCTCCACCCCTTCATTCTTTCTGGAGATGTTTCTCCACTGATCTTAAATCATTCTACCATATCTATATTGATAGTCTAAAATACACTTTTACTTCAGAGCACTTTTGGACCTAGACAAAAGCTACAAAGATATTTCGGCAGGATTTGCTTTCTGTGGGTAGTTTTCCTCCCCTGGTAGACCGCGTTTGTCTCATTCCAGTGGTGAGCACCCGAGCCTGGTGGCTCATGCATAAGGGGCACTCAAGTATTTGTTAAACATTTATTATGAATCCTTACTTACGGCTCATTATGTAGTCTGCCTTCTCTTTCGCACTGGTTGAGCTCATCATCAGTCCTCGAACTGTCTCCATGGTCTCCACCACAGCTCCCAACCTCCGTGCCCACGCGTTCTTTACACCGCTGCCAGAGAATGTCTTTGAAAAGGTCAGCCTGGTGGATCTGTCCCCAGCGTAAAGCTCTGGGGCGCCTCAGGGACAAAGCGAGGCTCGATGCTGACCCACGGAGGCCGCGCTTCTGCCCGGGGTTCTCTCTGCAGTGGCTCGGCCTCCTCCCCAGCCCCTGGCTCTGCTGCTGGGCTCCCCACCCAGCCTGCTTCCCACGTGTGTCTTCTCTCCTGGCCGGCTCCTTGTTGTGATTACGGTCTCTGTGTAGTTGTCATGTTCTCCAGACCTTCTCAGCTGTTCCCCTGCAGCAGGCGGCCCTGCTCCCCTGGGGCAGCCACCCTCCCTGCCTGACAGCAGCCTGGCCGTGAGTCCTGCCAGGCTGCCAGAAACCTGCTTGGCCCTGGGCTTGGTGCTTGGGCCGTGAATGTTGGAGAGTCTGTAGTGAGCAGCGTGTCTCCTGGATCTCGTTCCCTTTGCAGCTCGCTTGTTGGGGTCACGGTCATGGATGGCCTTCTTTGGGCAGGCGTTCATTGATGGGATTCCATCTCCGAGCTGGAGGCAGGTTGGCCTTCGGATCCTGGGGACGTTGCTGTGGGGGTGTTGGGCAGGCCTGCCGTGTTCCTAGGGCTCAGGATGCCGTCAGCTTCTTTGTGCCACCGTGGGCACGGCAGCCCCGTGTGTGTCTGGCATTGTTGTTTTCCAGACGGTGCCTCCCACCAGCCTGTGTTGAGACGCCCTGGCTCCCTGATGCTTTGCCTGCTATTGAAACCACGCCCTTCTTGCTGCCCGGTTTCAGCCTCTGAGGGCCCCTCCTGGTGTCTGTGACACCCCCGTCTCCTGCTGGCTTCCCCCCACCCCTCTGCCAGGCCTGCCAGCTCCACGGGACCTGTCGCACGGCTGCTGTTCAGCCTGGGCTTCTCTTCAACACACACTCCACACAACATGGCCCAGCACTTCTGTCTTGGGGACACATTATCCATTACATAGTAGCATTCAGTATTCAGCTAATTCTTACTGTTGCTCATGGAAGGACTCTGTGCGGAATGTCCTGGTTGTCTACAGGAAAGGAAGTGCACAGGCTTCTGTGGAGTCTCAAATGCTATTTCTGGTAGAGTTGGTATAAAATATTATAAAAATTGCAGCTTTTCTTTTTCTGGCAAAGTAGCCATTGGTGGGTTATGGTGCATTATCTCTAACGAGCAGGGTGCTGCTAATGGGCTTGAAAGCCCAGAGGTGCTCCTGAAAGGACAGCCAGGCTGAGGCCAGAGGGGCTGGGCTGCGAGTAACAGGCCCGAGTCCTCGGGGAGTCCTCACGTTCAGGAACACTGAAGTAGGCTTTGATTTCCATCCTGTTTACCCAGTAAGGAAGTCGAAGGAGCTCATTCCCTCAGACTTCATGTAACTCCATGATCCGCTGCGTGGGTATGGCTGGAAGTGACGTGCCACTTGTTCGGAACTGAGATTTTGAGCTTGCCATTTTATTCCTGTTAAGAACGAACTGCCCTTTGTCGGTCCTTGGCATGATTTGTGGTTGGCCCCACGCTCTGTGCAGGCCGGTGGAGCTGGTTCTGAGAGTGCTGAGGCAGCCGCCTGCGTGCTGTGAGCCGAGCCTCGGGTGGTGTCCGGGGCCAGTGCTGTGTTGCCAGGTGTGTGCTGCTGCAGATCACCAGGGAGCACGGCGGCTTCAGGCCGAGCTTCGGAGTCCTCGTGGTCCCTCAGAGGTGGAGGAGCTGGAGTGTGTGGCTGTTACTCGGTCCAGAGGCAGCCCTTCCAGCTCAGGAAGCTGGCTGGCTGCCCTTTCCCTGCATTCCAGGCCAGTGGCCTCTGACGTGCAGCCAGTCTGGGCTGTGCTCAAGAACCTGGCATGACTGGGTTACATGCAAGGCCCTTCTCCCAGAGGAGCCAGGGGCCTGAGCTTGCTCATCCTCGCAAGTGGGGGATCCCTCGTGCCCCTGCGCCCTGAGTCACCTTCATTGTCCTGCCCTGGCTTGCCTTGCACACCTGGACATGTCTCTCCAACCTTTCCTTGGAGTAAGGGTGAGGGTTGGATGTGTGCCGAGCAGGACCGTGGTCCTTTCCAAATGCAGGAGTACCTGGCCCACCCCATTCATGGCTTTTCCCATCTTCTCCAGCTGGGCCCACAGACTAGCCCAGCGAGGCTGGTGAAAACCGTATTACTAGTCCTGTGTTATCGTTGAGCAGAGTGAGGCCTGGAAGAGGAGTGGACTCTGCCATTCGCCCTTTCTCTTGGTTGGCTTCTGCCAGTCTTGCTTTCTGTGGCAGTGGTGGTCCGTGTTCTTGAGGGGGGCAACACTGACAAAGCCCTCCTGGCAGCTGTCCTTCTTCCTGGACACTCAACACAGGTGCCCACGGGCCTGGGCCCCGTGCCAGCTCTGAGCTCCTGCTTGGGCCTTGAGTCCCGGGACACGTGTGGGGGAGCCCAGGCAGTCAGGCACCGACAGTGGCTGCAGCATCCTGTTCCCAGGGGGCAGCGGGGCCTGCCGCGTGCCTGCAGTTCCCGGGCACTCCCGCAGGTGTATCCTGAGGCTTGGACTGTCTGTGGTTGGACGGTGCCAGTCTTGGTTCCTACAGGTTTTTGAGCTTCTTCCCTGAACGTCTGTGAGCCTTTCAGTAAGTTGCTTTTGTGCTTAAATTAGCCAGTGCCGGTTTCTCATGCCTGTAAGCAGGAGTCCTGCCTGCAGAACAGCCTGACGGAGGCCAGTGCTTCTGAGCGAGACTGGGCAGGGGGCAGGGGGCAGGGAACAATTGGCGAGTGCTTACTTGGTAGAGAAGCAAAGCTGCTTTCTTCTTATCCCGCTAACGCGCCCTTGAGCCTTGGGAGTGATGCTGGCGCCCTGTGGGGCTTGGGGAACGCCGCTTGACCTCTTCAAGGCATGGCGCGTTCTTGTGTCCTGGGCTCTTGGGAGGCAGAGGCGGCGATCAGCGTGGCCTTACATAGGGAAAGAACAGCTGGCCAGGTGGCGGTGGTCAGGCTCTCTCTCGCCCCGTGGCCGGTGGCTCCTGCCCCATGTTTTGTGAGCACGTGGTTATGTAACAGCTGAGGTCACTTTCATCCCTGCGCACGCTCAGCACCCTGTGTAAGCACCACCCAAGATGCCCTCGCGGCTGCATTATGGCTGCGGCTGCTGGGGCGGCCTCGAGGGCAGAGGCTCCAGTGTATCTGTTGCGGCTGCTGGGGCGGCCTCGGGAGGAGAGGCTCTGGCCTGTCTGCTGCTGCTGCGGCTCCTAGGGCAGCCTCGAGAGGAGAGGCTCCGGCATGTCTGCTGCCGCTGCGGCCGCTGTGCCGGTCTGCAGAGAGTAACCATGTCTGCAGCTCCTGTGGCTCTTCAAGTTTTCTTCCAGCTTCCCTGCTCTCGCCTGGCCTACCCCACGTTCAGTGAACAGTGAGATACAGGAAGACACATTGGGAGCAGGTGGGAGCACAGAGAAGTGAGGAGACCTTGGGGCGAGAGTGGTGGAGGTGTTGAGTTTCACGTAAAGCAGACAGTAGGCTGCGTGGTGCAGACTGGACGGCCAGTCAGCTGCACTGACTTGATGCAGCTTTGTGATAAGTCTTTGAGTCTCCAGCCCTTTTTTTTTTTGAAAGATTGTCTTGGTTTCTCGGTTTCAATTTCCCATATGACTTTTAGAATCAAGGTGTCAGTTTCTCCAAAAATGCGTACTGGGATTTTGATTGGAGTTCTTTGAATCTATGTATCAATTTTGGGAGGGTTGACATCTTAAATTGAATTTTCCAGTTCATGATTGTGGTTTGTCTCTGTATTTATTTAGATTCTATTTAATTTTTCTCAGTAATGTTTGGTAGTTTCCAGCTTGAAGATCTTGTGTGTATTTTGTAAAACTTATTTCTAAATACTTTGTTTTTGATGATACTCTAAATCTACTTAATTTTTTTTTTTTTTTTTTTTGCTTTTAAATTACTGCTGCTGGTGAAAGTGAAGTGAAGTCACTCAGTCGTGTCCGACTCTTTGCGACCCCATGGACGGTAGCCTACCAGGCTCCGTGGTCTGTGGGATTTTCCAGGCAAGAATACCGGAGTGGGCTGCCATTTCCTTCTCCAGGGGAATGTCCCACCCAGGGATCGAACCCGAGTCTCCTGCATTTCAGACAGACGCTTTACCGTCTGAGCCAGTAGGGAAGCCCAGCTGCTTCTGGTGCATAACACTAAACTCACCTCTTAGCTCCAGGAATTCTGTTGCCATTTCCTGAGGCTTCTCTCTGCAGGGAGTCGTGGTGCCTGTGGGTGCAGACGCTGCGCTGCTTCCTTTCTGACCTTTCTGCCTTCTGTCACCGTTGTTGCGTGGGCTGGACCCTCCAGTGTGACCAGGCCTGAACAGCATCCCAGTGCGCTCCTTACGCGTCCCAGCCGTGGGGGAACAGCAGAGTGGCTGCTGCCTTTGTTGGCCTTCATAGGTGACCCCTCTCACTCTGAAAATGCTTCCTCAATCTTTTGAGTTTTGTTAAACAGTTTTTGTGGATTTGTCAACATATCATGTTTTTCTTCTTTATTCTTTAAATGTGCAATAAGTTAATTTTAGGAGCCTAAATCAACCTTGAAACTTTGTACCACATCATTTAATTCATGGTATAATCTTTTTTTTCCCTTACATATTACTGGTTTAAATTTGCTATTTTGGGACTTCCCTGGTAGTCCAGTGGTTGAGAATCTGTGGGCCAACTCAGGGGAGACCGGGTCTGTGGTCCAGGAAGATCCCATATGCTGTGGAGCAAGTAAGCCCGTGGGCCACAACTACTGAAGCCCATGCGCCTGGAGCCTGAGCCTCCACGAGACAGGCCCCTCAGTGAGAAGCCCACGTGCCCAACTAGAGAAGAGCCTGCATGTAGCAACAGAAAGCCAGTGCAGCCAAGAATAAATGATTGAAAGATAAATCTGCTGTTTAGGATTTGTGTGTTTTAAGTTCGTGAGGGGTGTTGTGTGTAACTTTTTTTGGTGATGTCTTTGAGAGGTTTGGGCATTTGGGTTTTTCTATCTACATGAAGTGAGTTTGGAAGTGGCCCCTCCTCTACTTTCCAGAAGAGTCCCGTCGCGGAGCTTTTTCCTCAAGGTTGGTGCCCTCTGGGTCTGGAAGGAAGGCTTCTGGTTAGAACTGCTGAGAGAAGGGGGTGCTGCCCTCGCCCACCTCCAGGGGGCTCTCCCACCACGTGGCTTTTTGCAGGTGGAGCCATTTGCACCCTCCAGGGCTGTGTCCTCCAGCTACTGTGGTGGGGGTGGCCAAGGGTGTGTTGAGCAGAGTGTCCTCAGGATGGTGCGCCCCCGTTCTCACCCTCCATCCTGAGTGCTTGTGAGTCCGGCATCAGTTTCCTCTGAGGCCTCACTGCGTTCTTCAGTAGGTTAGTTAGAAGTTGGCCCCTGACATCTGTCTGTAGTGGAATTCCTTCCACCCTTCTGTACAAAGTAGGATTCCTGCTTCTGTACATATGGCTTCATGCAGCAGTCATTGAGTTCATTTTTACGTAAGATCCATTACTCACCTTTCCTAAGAATGTGAATGAGGAATAGCAGTTTGGAAAGTGGTGTAGTAGTCCCACTGCTGTGGCTTCCTGCCAGTGTCAAGTTCCCATTAACAACTGTCTCATTGAGGCTTTTTGCAAGAGCTTTACTGACTTCCCCCACACCGTCTTCCTGTGGCAACAAATCTTTGGCCTCATCATTAAGGGCAGGAGGATATGTTTGTATTTCTAAGGTTATTTTGGGCTCATTTGGTTTTCCATAAAGTTGACCATAGTATTTGATTACTTAAAAATGGACTGTACAACCCTGGGTTATACTTAACGTTATGGAAATTGTAGTAGGACTTTTGGATCTGGGAGGCTAAAGAGAATTAATTGCATGTACTTTCGCATCTGTCAAAGCCTTATCTTTATTTTTCATTTTTTAATTCTGTATAAAGCTTTTTAGAAAAATACCAAATGCAAGTGAAAAAAATATAGTCTGGCCAAAGTAAACCATTGTAAAGCTTTCTGTGTTGAAAAATTTAAAAGCACGTGCAGGCTGTTTTCTGCTTGCTAAGAATATATGGTTCGGGTTGATGTTGTCATTCCTGCCTCCTGGCGTCTGGTGCCCCCACCTCTGGTGTTGAGGATTGGGAGGAGTATGGAAGTTAGGCATTGCCTCCTCTGAGGAGTTAGGTGGCCGGCCAGCTGGCCGAGAGGGACACACCAGAACCCCCTGGGGCCTGAGAGAGTGTCATGGCAAGGCCTCTGGGTTCCTCCTGGGAGGAGGTTGACCCTCAGGTGAACTGCCAGGCTTTCACCTTGGAAGGTGCTAACGCCCTCACTCCCTTGCTGGAAGGAAGATGCCTTTGATGCCTTCCCTTCATGAAGGGAAGTTGGACTCAAAGTCTGATTGAGTCCATTGGTTTGAACAGACAGTGACGGATGGTTTCTGTATTCATTTGCTGCTTTCCTGTTCATCTTTAAATTTTTAAGGGGACCATCAAGAGAAAGTGAGGCTGTCGGGACTCTGTCTGGGGTTGTTGACCCGGCTTAACCTGGGCCTGCTGCGTGCTCTCCGCGTGGGACCTCGGTGCCCTTTGGTCCGCTGGTTCTAGGTCAGGATAGATCCTGAGAGTCTGCACAGCATGAAAACCTTCCCAGGATGCTGGTGAGCTAATTCTTCCCAACAGATTGGGTAATTTTAATACAGACATAGCACTTGCTTTATTGTAATTGGTCTTTCAGGAAGAGAAGAGTATTCTTAAGGATAAAGACCTGAAGAAGTGCTCCCAGGAAAGGGACACTGGAACATGCGCTGCAGGAATTCTACCTGCAGCCAGTTTTGATGTCTCAGGGCTTTTCTTCAGTAGCTTGAAATAATGATGTGTGTTGTGTGTGCTTAAAAATATAATTATTTTATTTTACAGAATGTTCCTTAAGGAGGTCTCTGGAGTCAAATGAGCATGTCTCTGAGAGGAGAACTTGCCAGGCTCAGTGGCTTCACACAAATAGTCTGTTTTTAGAGCAAGCGCTTGGATGCCCTGGTGAGCCTGCGGCCTGGAGGTGTCGAGGGGCCTCCCTCTGCGCGGTTTCTGGCTCAGAGCTGAGTTATTGGGAGCGTGTGGGGAGGCCCTCTCCTGACTTAGGTCGTCAGCAGCCCAGGTCAGATCATGCATGCGCTTCAGTCGAAGGGTCCTGGACAAGCGAGACACTGGCGTCTTCAGGAGGATGCTGACGCGGTGAGGGGGAACGGTGGGGGAGTGTCTCTAGAGGAGCCCCTGTCCCCAGACGGGCCGTCCGGGGCGGCTGTGCGGCAGCATCTTGGGGCCGCTTCGTGAGGCACAGGCGCGCGTGCACAGGGTGCCTTCAGGTGACTGCAGGGCCGCATGGTGGGTGGCCAGCCCTCCACACGGGGCCTCTGGGACCTCCTCCTGGGTCGGCTCTGCAGCTTGTACCGCAGAGAAGGTGGGTACAGGCCCCCGCACCACAGGCCAGTCCTGCATGACCACAGAAAGGTGTGATGCCGCGTGTTACTCTGCGGTTTCTGACCCAGAAGAGAACAAACAGGCTGCGCGCGGCTTCGCTGGCTTTCCCCCTCTTCTCTTTCTTTTCCCCTCCCCCCAAGTGTTTTAGCTCACTGTTTACTGGGCAGGGCGAAAGGTGGGAGCAGGGTGACTGGGCATTTTTAAGCAAGTGTCACTGAGATTTAGAACTTTCCAGATCCATGTGAGAGAAAAGAGCAGTGTAAGAGTTTTATTCTGTCAGTCTTACTGCTGTGTTTCAGGGTGACAGAAATGACAAGACTCCCATGCCTATGTCCGTGGGTTGGTTCATTTAATTTTCAGTCTGCCAGGGTCCTCTTAGAAGGAAGAAATGAACAGTTGAATAACAGCTACAAATATAAGAGTTCTAAATATGAACTTCAAACTGTCAGAATGAGTTTGTTTTTTTTTAACAAGTTTCCAACATTTGAAGTGTGGGAGCACTTTAGAGGAAAGGAGGTGTGTTGGCTGACGTCACGCAGAGGGAGTGGGTGCTTTCCCCTGTGGCTTGTGGGAAGTCCTGAAATCCTCTCGATGTTGAACCGCCCCTCTGTCCACGCCTGCTTTTGAAAGGCTGGCGCTGCAGTTTTCCCAAAGAAGCAGGTCTCCTGTGGCCTCGATACAGCTGCGAGAAGCCTCGACTCTGCTGCAAGGCCTGCCCTTGTCCCTTGAGGAGGAGACGCGGGCTGAGCGGTGTGTGCTCCCTGGAGGACATTCCTGGCAGTACCCTCACTGTGCAGGACTCAGTCATGACCGTGTCTGGCTCCCCTCACCGGGAGGGGAGTCGTGGCCTGGCAGCAGCCATGGCTTCCCCGCATACGGCGCGTCACACGGTATTCCTCCTCCTCTCTGACTGACTCCACTCAGTATGACGGTCTCGGTCCACCTGTGTTGCTGCAAATGGCATTATGGCGAATCCAAGAAGAAAAGACACAAATGAACTGACAAGACGGAAGGAAACTTAGAGGCTTAGAGAAGGAACTTAGAGTTGCCTGTTGTTTAGTTTCTAAGTTGTGTCCAGCTCTTTGCAACCCCATGGACTGTAGCCCGCCAGGCTCCTCTGTCCATGGGACTTTGCAGAGAAGACTACTGGAACAGGTAGCCATTCCCTTCTCCAGGCGGCTCTTCCCAACCCAGGGATCAAACCCACATCGCCTGCACTGGCAGGCAGATTCTTTACCACTGAGCCACCAGGGAAGCCCATATTTAAAATGAATAACCTACAGGGACCTACTGTGTAGCACATGGAACTGGTCAGTGTTATGAGGCAGCCTGGATGGGAGGAGTTTATGGGGGAATGGACACATGTGTATGTATGAGTGAGTCCTTTTGCTGTTCACCTGAAACTTATCACAACGTTGTTATTCATGTATACCCCAATACAAGATAAAAAGTTTCTAAAAATGTCAGGGGGCTCTTCCACATTTTCTCCAAGCAGCAACTTTCACTCTAAGGAAAGGGTGTCTGATGGGTGGGCCTCACCCTGAGGCTGACAGGGCCTAGACCGTGTGCTCTCGTGGGGTCCCCTTTGGGACCTGTGGTCTCGCAGGGCCTGTTTTGGTAGAATTGGCCAAGTCAGCAGTGCTCCCGTGGCCCCTGGGAGGCATCCCTGCTATGCGGTGGATGGACCTGGACGTAGCAGGGCCCTCCCGCTGCCTCCCGGCTCATCTGCCTTTGTGCCACCGCCCCCGTCCCGCCTCCCCCCCCTCGCCCCGCCCCGTGTCACTGTGCCTGCTGGCCAGTCCCCTCTGGCCAGCCTCTTGGCAGTCTGTGCCCTGACATGTTCTAATTAGCTGTGGTCGGGAAAGTTGGTTAAAAGGCTTGTTCAGATTGTGAGAGAATGGAGGTTAAACTCCAAGAGAAGCAGTGGAGCTTATGACCATGTTCTAACACCTTGGAGGCCATTTCCATTTTCTTCTAGAGCCCTTTACCAGAGGGGTCGGCTTGCCAGGGGTCAGGTGTCAGGGCTCCGCTCAGAACTGCTGGGCCTCATGTGAGGAGCTGAGTGCCAGCTGCTGCGTGTAGCCCCCGGGCAGCTCAGCGGCCCCACACAAGGACCCCTTTGTCAGCAGATGAGTGACGGGGTCAAGGGGAAGGCTGTGGGGAGAAGAAGTGGTCTCTCTACTTACTCTGGTTTTGGGCACTGGCTCCACGACAGAGCTGCCCTTTCCTTTCTTGGTGCTGCTGCTTAACGTGAGCGGTGGAGCAGGGCCTGGAGACAGGCCTGGTCAGGGTTTAACAGTGAGCATTGGGGTCACTTTTGTGCTGGGTGCCTGGATGTGGGGGCTTCCCTGGGGGCTCAGCTGGTAAAGAATCTTCCTACAGTGCAGGAGACCCCGCTTCGATTCCTGGGTCAGGAAGATACCCTGGAGAAGGGATAGGCTACTTACTCCAGTATTCTTGGGCTTCCCTGCCTGGATGTGATTGTCTTTAAAATAGAATGTTCATCAGTTCATGTTTCATTTGAAAATTTCGGCTCAGAATTGTTGTCAGAACAAAACGCATACGGTGATGCGTCTCCATGTATCTGCCTTCCTAACCTGTGACGTGTGCGCCACGGACATGGAGGATGTTCATCAGCTTACGAACTGGTGTTTAAAGCTTATCTGGTGACGCTATGCCCATTTCACAGGGGACAGAGCTGATGCCACACAAGGGGCTTGGTGGCTGGAGCTCAGAGCTGCTTCTGCAGACGCTGCTGCTGCTAAGTCACTTCAGTCGTGTCCAACTCTGTGTGACCCCATAGACGGAAGCCCACCAGGCTCCCCCATCCCTGGGATTCTCCAGGCAAGAACACTGGAGTGGGTTGCCATTTCCTTCTCCAGTGTGTGAAAGTGAAAAGTGAAAGTGAAGTCCCTCAGTCGTGTCCGACCCTTAGCGACCCCACGGACTGCAGCCTACCAGGCTCCTCCATCCCTGGCATTTTCCGGGCAAGAGTACTGGAGTGGCTTGCCATCTGCAGACTCTGCTCTGTACCAAATGGTGCCTCACGGCGCTCCCACTCCCCTTTGTGAAAATAGAACTGTGTAGGATATGAGACCATTGATAGGTATTTCTGATATTTTGCCTTTGGATTTTATTTCCAGAATTTTTTATTGTTCGTGTTTATCTAATGTATTAC
This sequence comes from Moschus berezovskii, assembly GCF_049115385.1. Classification (NCBI taxonomy): domain Eukaryota; kingdom Metazoa; phylum Chordata; class Mammalia; order Artiodactyla; family Moschidae; genus Moschus; species Moschus berezovskii. The sequence continues at coordinate 102,669,001 of NC_142463.1, forward strand.
TGGTATTTAAACCATCTGCAATTAGTGAATAATGTTCAGCTTTTGTTTTCAAAATGTTACAGCCATTTAAGCTGTAAACTCTCAAAATACACTTGATTTCTTAAATTTGTTTTCTTTAAATTGTGTCGGTAATTAGATCAGCTCCTTGATATTAAGGTACAGGATAATTCTTGATGCCAATCAGTTTAGAATTTAAATTGAGTTAAAGGTTCCGTTCCGACGCTCAGTCGTGTCTGACTCTATGCGACCCCGTGGACTGTAGCCTACCAGGCTTCTCCGTCCATGGGATTCTCCAGGCAAGAATACTGGAGTGGGTTACCGTTTCCTTCTCCAGGGAATCTTCCCGACCCAGGGATCGAACCCGGGTCTCCCGCATTGGAGGCAGACGCTTTAACCTCTGAGCCACCAGGGAGGCCCATTAAATGAGTTTAATTTTTGAGTCGAACTGAAGCATTATCTTGTGTCAGATTCATCCAGAATTGTTATTACCAGTTGCTGTATCAAGCGACAGCAGTGGGTCTTGCTATAATGAAAACATTGAATAAATTTAGGATTAAGTTAGAGTCACTTGTTTGTTCACTCACAGCACATGAGTGCCTGCTGTGTGACAGGCCCGGTGCCTTGGGGACACGCGTTGGGCATGGTGCAGTAATGAACGGGACGGCTCCACCTACACAGAGCCCTCGCCCAGCACAGGACAGGCCTGGGTGGGCAGTCAGGTGTGTTCCGTCCTTCCGTGGGGGGGTTTGCGTGTACAGACGTGGAGGCGGCTGCAGGGGCCGGGGTGCGGGCCTGAGCCCAGTGCCTTGACTGTAGAGCCTGACTGTGACGTTGTCTGTGGTCGGCCAGGGGGGCCGGGGGCCACAGGGGCCTGGCTGGGGGAGGTGTGTGCAAGGTCCCAGGCCCTGGCTGTCACCGACTGGGCAATGGTGCCGGCTCTCAGGGGTCAGCTCCGGGGATGCCACAAGGAGGAGAGGACCATCTGGAGGGACAGTTGAGCAGGGAGCTGGTCAAGAAGCAGCGCCAAAAAAAGCCGAAGGAGAGGCGAGACACAGGAGAATGGAGGAAGGTGGAGCTGGGGAGGTGGGGGACGGGCCAGTTGGCGGTCGTGTTGAAATTGCTGTGGGCATCTGCTCCCTTGGTGTCAGACTCGCTGGGGTCTAGTACTGACTTCCACTTTCCTCCAGTCTCTGATCTGGGAAAGCAGCATTTCCCAGCCAGCTAGTTGAAGCTTTGCTGGTGGAATTTGGGGCAGTGGTGGTGGTTCGCCAGGTGTCTGCAGGGGAAATGGCTCGATCCAGAGTTGAGATGGCCCTGTAGCATGGACGTGCTGTGCGAGGGCCCAGCAGGGAGCTAGACCCACAGTGCCGCCAGGGCCACACCCAGGGTCTGGCGCCCTCTCAGCTCTCGGAGCTTCGTGTCAGGCTGGAGGGCAGGAGCCAGAGAGCATCTCCGCGCTGCCTGGTGTCCGTGCTGCCCTTCTCCTCAGGGTCCCGTTGGGCTGAACCCCCTCACAGCTGCAGCCGCAGGGAGTCTGCCCAGCGTCTGTGTCCTGGCTTTACCTCCTCTGTGCTGCTTGCTTCCGGAGCTGTTACCCGCTTGTTACAGGTCTTTCCTGGTTTCATTTAGTGTGTCCCCTGAGAGCCCCAGTAGGTCTGTTGAGAAGCATTTCCCTGACACCCTCCATGCGATGTACACACATGCATATAGACCCAAACCTTTTGTAAATAAAAGGGCTTACAGACTATATTCAGTACACCTGCAGATTCTGAGAGGTTCCATGGAAGAACATTGGTCCCCCTGGACCGTCATTTACTTTAAGTTTTGGCATCCATTGGCAGAATGCTCACACGTATTGTGTGTTGGGGGAGTTAGAGTCTTCTTGCTGTGATGGTGCCTGTGAAGCTGCTGCTCCTGTGCCTTTCTGCAGAAGGCCCGCCTCTCTGTCCTCACTGGCCGGCACAGGTGAAAGTGCCCTTGCTCTGCGGCTCCCTCACGGGACAGTGGGCGTGTCCATCACTCCTGAAGGAGCCGCCATGGAAACCTTCAGTTGGGGAAGCAAGCGTTCTGCTGTTTCTATACATAGTGTCACACAGGTCAGGCTGGGCTAGGGGTTCCTGGGCTGAGCACACAGCTTGGGAAGACATTTTCTCTCATCCTGAAGAAGCCATGTCGCTGGGAGCTGTCCCCCTGCAGCTGAATGTCGGGGCAGGGTCACTAGGCAGAGAGTTTCCATGTGCAAATTCTTCACGTCCCAACCGCAGGTTTCTGCCAGGCTGTTTAGACCAGCTAAAATTGGAATATAAACAGTTGTAGAAGCATGCAATGAAGAGAAGCATTTTTAATACCTAACCCATTGCCTTGGGCAAATGTAAGCCTTAACCGGTTATAGTAGGGATATGATGATACTTTGTTGTTATTGTTCATTTCTCAAATAGATGTTCTTGTGTATAGTATTTGTATGTGAGTGTTATGTGTGCACACAGGCATATATAAATATATACATTCTAGGCATTTCTTCTTTAATGTTGCTTCCACTAAAAATACGTACTTTTAAATGTAGGGATAAAAAAAATTATTGTTCTCAGTTATTAAAACTCCTTCAGAAGTAGTTATTAAAGTTTCCCCCATAGTGGTTTTTCCTTTCTAAAACTCTTCTGGAAAAACACTTAGCTTTCTGATCTTTATTTTATCCAGTTTAAGACTGTTAGGAAGAGTTATTGTATAACTGAGCAGTGCTTTTGTTAAAAAGAACTGGGCCGCTTATTAGGTTCAGAGTTTCTGGTGTGTTTACATCTTTTCTAGGTAAACAAAACTTGTATTGATAATAGTTTTGAGACTAACACCTTTGACACCACCAGTGATGCTGAAAGCCTTCTGCTGTCTGCTGGTCCTATGTGCAGTCCGAGCTCATGTGCAACTCCCGGGTGTCTGTGGACCATCTGGAGCGCTGGGGGCTGGTCAGTGGGGCTAGACAGAGGAAAGAGAGGTGCTTGCCCCTCTTGCAGCTCTCGGGAGCTGGTGGTGGGGAGATGAGGCCTGACATGGACACAAGTATAGTGACTGTCAGGAGGCCAGGTCTGTTTTTTAGTTGGGTTGTTTGGCTTTTGAATGTTGAATTGTATGTTTATATATGTTGGCTATTAGCCCCTTATCAATCATATCATTTGCAAATATTTTCTCCTGTTCGGTACATTGTCTTTTTGTTTTGTTGATGGTTTCCTTAAAAGTGGGTAGGAAGAATTGAACCGACATTTTCCCAAAGAAATGCATATGACCATTAGGCACATGAAAAAGATGCTGGCCATCATGAATCATTCAGTTCAGTTCAGTCACTCAGTCGTGTCCAACTCTTTGTGACCCCATGAATCACAGCACACCAGGCCTCCCTGTCCATCACCAACTCACGGAGTTCACTCAAACTCATGTCCATCGAGTCGGTGATGCCATCCAGCCATCTCATTCTCTGTCGTCCCCGTCTCCTCCCACCCCCAATCCTTCCTAGCATCAGACTCTTTTCAAGTCCGTCAACTCGTTGCATGAGGTGGCCAAAGTATCGCAGTTTCAGCTTTAACATCAGTCCTTCCAATGAACACCCAGGATTGATCTCCTTTAGAATGGACTGGTTGGATCTCCTTACAGTCCAAGGGACTCTCAAGAGTCTTCTCCAGCACCAGAGTTCAAAAACATCAATTCTTCAGCAATCAGCTTTCTTCACAGTCCAACTCTCACATCCATACATGACCACTGGAAAAACCATAGCCTTGGGAAATACAAATCAAAACCACAATGAGATAAACCTCATCCATGTTAGAATGGCTGTTCTCAAAAAGAACACAAATAACACATTTTGATGTGAGTGTGGAGAAAAGGAAACCCTCCTATACTGTTGGTGGGAATATAAATTGGTGCAGCCACTGTCGAAAACAGTATGGAGGTTTCTCAAAAACCTAAAGACAGAACTACCATGTGACCTAACATTTTCATTCCTAGGTATATATCTGAAAAAAAGGAAAACACTAATTCCAAAAAATACATGCTAGAATTCATAGCATTATTTACAGTTGCCGAGATATGGAAGCAACATAGATTTCCATCAACAGATAAATGAACAAAGAAAATGTATTTATGCGTGCGCACATACACACAATGGAATATTACTCAGCCATAAAAAGAATGAAATTTTGTCATTCCCAGCAGCATGAGTGGACCTGGAGGGCATCATGCTAAGTGAAATAAGTTTGACAGAAAGACAAATACTGAATAGAACAGAAAAGCAGACTCACGGGTGTAGCGAATAAGCTAGTAGTTATCCACGGTTGTGGGGGGAGGGTGGGGGGCACAATGGGGGGTCGGGGATTCAGAGGTGCCAGCTGTTTTGTATAGAATAACCTACACGGATACACTTAACAGCAGGAGAAGTAAAGCCAGTGCTTTATAATAAGTATAAATGCAGTTGGTGTTTAGTGACTAAGTCATGGCCAACTCTTGTGACCCTATGGACTGTAGCCCACCAGACTCCTCTGTCCATGGGATTTCCCAGGCAGGAATACTGGATTGGGTTGCCATTTCCTTCTCCAGGGGATCTTCCTGAGCCAGGGATTGAACCCACGTCTCCTGCATTGGCAGGCAGGTTCTTTAAGCCATAGATGAAATGTGACCTTTAAAAACTGGGAATTTTACACCTGTAACTTATATGACGTTGTACATCAACTATACTTCAGTGAAACAAAAGGCAGAAGCGGAGTCTGGACTGCGTGGTGCTGTGTGTGGCATTGTTGGGTGGAACAGTTAAACCCAAGGCCTGCAGGTGGCCTTGAGCCTGTCCGGGGAAGGAGGTGGAGCCGGATGGGCGATTCTGTCTCTGTGGCCCAGCCTCTGCTCAGAGCCCAGCCTCCTCTGCCAGGCTGTGTGGGTCTGTCTGTCTATGTTGTCTTCCGTCAGTTTGGACATACCTGTGAACTACTTTTCAAGGAATTGAAATACTGATGTTTACTTCAAATGTTAAGGAAGACTCGTGCAGGCAAATGGCAGGGATTCCAATGAACAGATGTTAATACATTCCTGAGTGCTTCTCTGCAGATTGCTCTCGAAACTTCCTGGGTTCCTGGACCTTGAGCACTGTGAGGGACCTTGGGCACTGTCTGGACCAGCCCTGTTATTTTCCAGGTTAAGGAACCAAACACCAGGGACTGAGTGTCCTGCGGGGATGCCATGCAGCCTGGCGAGGGAACCAGAGCTGAAGGCTTCCCATCTGAGGCTCCCTCTGCTGTCTCCGAGGCCTTCTTGGGGCAGGCTTCCCCAGCCGCAGTCGTCTCTTGTTCCCTGTGTGCTCACCTGCTGAGCGGCTACACTTGCCTGACCCCATTAGTCAGCATCCGACAGCCTGTCCTCGGGTGGCGGTGGGGTTCGGAGGGTCATCCTGGAGCTTCACGAGGCCTTCGGCTCTCTGCATCTTCAAGGCGGGTCCAGGGTGGTGGAGGTTCCAGTCCAAAAGCAGGAAGAACAGCTGGTGTGGAAGGACAAGGGATTCCTCTCAGGCCCTGGTTGCTGGAGTCTGAGTCCTCAGGGAGCGGCAGATGGGCAGGAGGCGAGGAGTGGCCTGTGGCGGATGTGGCCGCTTTTTCCCTACCGAGGCAGCCCTGGACTCTGAGTGCAGGCAGCCCGTGGGCACGGCCTGCTCAGGACCGCCTTGTCATACCCTGGGCTGTAATGTTTCATTTCAAAAAGTGGCAAACTGCAGCCAGTTGGTTTCCTTGTTAGAATTCACGTATTAAATTGGCAAGTATATTGAAGGAGAGAAGGGAGCATTTTGTAACTGGTGTGTCCCGCCTCTGCGCCACACCCCATCCCACAGATGATGGTTAGAGGACGGACTTCTGCCCACAACTTGTTTATCATCTCATTAACTCGTTCGCTTCTGCAGCCCTTCTTGCCTTCGCTTTATCATGCCAGCTCCGGGAACCCCTTATTAAAGGGGCAATTAATCATGTGGTATCTTGTTCTTTGCATCGGAGTTTTCAAGACCTCTCCAGATTTTTATTGCTAAAGTTCCATATGCTATAGACATAATCCCGTCAGCTGTAAATTGCCTTCTGGAGGAGAAACTGACAAACAACTTTATAATTGCATTTTTAGCCTTAATATCTGAGGGCCAAGAGCATGTTCAAGATTTATAGAGTTCCTGAATTTAAACTGTAAGCCATAAAATTTTCTTAAGGTGGGGTCCCATCTGCATCTATTATTACAAAACCCTTAAATTTACTTTAGCATATGACATGTTAATAGTTTTCTTTTTTCTTTTACTTTTTGACAAATTGTGTCTAAGACAATTTGCTTGCATGCAAAGTTTTCTGTGCAGACTTGAACAGTTTTGCTGGTTAAGCAGTCTGGGGATGATAAACTTTTTTGTCAAAGTATGACTTTGGTGCTGCATTAAGGAAGAATCAGAGCCTGTAGGACAGGTCTGTTTTAAAGGACACCCACTCACTTCTGCCCAGGGTGCTGTGGAAGTCATTTGCCTTGACAGAGCTAAAATGTATGCAATCTTTCTAAAAATCCACTTTCAATTTATTTACATGATTTGGAGGAGCACGACTGAAGTGACTTAGCAGCAGCAGCAGGTATAAATTAGAAATTGTCCTCATTTTGTCCTGATTATAAGCAGGGCTGGGCCTGTTGGTCATTTCAGTGGACGGTTACCCTCTGGGGTAGTGGGGTTGCAAGGTCGTCACTGAGGGAGGGGAGAGATTCCCCTCTGTGCCTGCATAATCGATGCTGCTTTGACCCAGATGCACCCTCCTGATGGAAAATTTACCATTTTAACCATTTTTAAGAGTCCAGTTCCACGGCGTGACATTGATGTTGCTTCACACCCATCACCACAGGCCAGCTCCAGAACGGTGTGTCTCGCAATGCCGTACTCGGTGAACACTATGGCCTCCGCCAGCTTTGAGCTCGGAACTGTCCCCGCTGTTCTGCCTGTGTCTCTCTTGCAGCCCTCCTTTGATATCCAGGGTTGCTGGACTACCCCAAGCTGAGAAAGGCCTGTTTGGAGACCCAGCCCCCCTGCAGGTCCTAATAATCTGCTTTGGCTTGGATGGCAGGTGGACCTTGGAGCACTTTCTTCCTCAGGGCAGTGGGGCAGGGAGTGCAGCCGCTCCGCTTTGGGAGTGTGGGGGCTGCAGAGCCAGCCTGCCAGATTTTGCTGATCGGTGGGGAAGAACTTTGAAGAAATGCAACGTTGTATGTAATTGTGGGGGAGGTATTCCTAATGAAAGCAGGACCCCAGGGCACAGAAATTGTAAGGCAGAGAGATGCAGAAGAAACGCAGCATCTTAAGACTGAAAGGATGCTGAGTTGACCCTGGAGCTTTCTGCATCTGGTCAGCTTGGCTTTGATGCGGTTGGACTTCTCCGAAGAGGAGGAGGAAGGTTAGTGGGGCAGGTGGGGAAAAACCACAGGCAGGCCTGGGGTGGTGGGGTGCGGGGTGAGGAGCGGCAGGCCGCAGACTGCAGGGGAGCAGCCACCAGCAGGGGACGGAGGCCCCTTTGAGCTCTGCCGGTCTGCTGGAGCCCCATTCTGGTAGCTCGTGGTGGATCTAGACTGCTCTTGAAGCTGAGATTTTTCAGGAATTTCAAGGGCCTTTGTTGCACACTGACTTTGTCTCTCTAAATTTGTGAGATGCTTTCACCTGTAACGATTAACTGTTTCCTCTATCTTTAGTTAAGGAACTGTTATTGGGTGCAGTGATCAAAACCAAAATATCAAACAAGCAGCGGAAAATCCTTAGTGGGTACACGTAACATGCTTTAGAGAAAACTATGAGCAGGAGCACAGAGCCTGATCTTTTGCTTCCTGCCTGGAAGCCTGGCCTGCGCTTCTCACAGGAGAGCTTACCCTGACCTTCTGAAAGTGGCTTCCGATCACTCCAAGGGGGCACTGTGCTGTGAGTCATGAAGGCACAGGTGGCTGTGTGTGCTTTTCATCCTGGCTTGGAGAAGGGGCGCTTTATTGAAGTGGAAGGTTCCAGTTCTGCTGTGAAAATATTATTTCATGTCACGAAGCCAGGATAAGGAGAACTGAAGAACAACTTTCCCCCCATTGTTGTGTCAGAAAGCAGCCATTTTAACAACCCTCATAGGGGTCGGTGTATTTACTTACGAGAGAGCAGTGGGAACAGATCAGCGTGGCTAGTGTCCTGGCGGGGGCTTCTCTCTCCCCAGCTTCTGGGAGGACTGGACTCTCCGCTGTGAGAGGCGGGCTTGGCTATGTGGCTTCTGTGGCTTGAGCTGCTGTCTTCACCAGGAGGAGCGCATGCTCTGGGCCGTCCTCTGCTCCAGGAAGGGGACGTGTACTGTATGGTGCCGAGCAGCTCCCCTGGGGGCATGGAGCCAGTGGGGACCAGCGGCCTGTGTCCCTGCTGTGGGTCGGCTGTTGCTGTGGGGGCGTCACGTGGGCCCTGCGGGGTTGCCTTGGGCTCAGCTCCTGCACACCTAGCGCCTGGTGCTTGATGGCGCCAAGTGGCCTGAGGAGGTCGTCCATCGTGGTGCTGCCTGGGCCACTCTGACAGAGGGCCACGAGGAGAGGAGTCCCGTGAGAGCCTGCTGATGGCGGTGTACTGGTTCCCAGGACATGTTGGCTGTGTCTGGGTCTGTGCCATGTGCTCACTCGTGGGAGTGATGGTTTACCTGTGCAGCGTGTGCCAGGTGGGGTGTCTGCCCAGTAACTGGTTCATTTCCATGGGGATGTCTGCATTGTGTGTCCCTGGTCACTTTGGGGAAGTGTTGTACCCATCGTGTGAAGTCTGCCTTCAGGTAATCCTGGCACCAGGGGTCACGGGATTCAGGTGGGAGGCTTTCTGGTGACACCTGTTGCGGGACTGCCGTACGGATGCCAAAATCAAAAGGTGCAGGAGTGACATACACTCAGAAGTCCTTCCCAGAAGGTTAGTCTTCATTTTTCCACACATATATAACCTTTTAGTATTTTCTCCTAGCTTTTTCATTAACGTATGTAAAAATATTAAAAGCCCTTGTATATTACATCAAAAATTATGTCAGCTGTTCCGCTTTTTTCTATTTATTAAAACTTTTCAAGCAGGAAAAACATTTTACTTGTTAATCAGGGAAAGTGGGAAAATTAATGACAGAGAGCAGGATCCACCACCACATCTCCTCTTAACCACGCACAGCCGGTGTGCTCCTTGCTGCATGTACTTTAATTTCTCTGTTAGGGTTCAGTAAGCAAATGCAAATAGATTTAATGATTTGCATCAGTAGATCATTTCTCAGTTTAATATCCTCTGATATTTTGGGTCAAGGACTCTTTCTTTGGGAGGCTGGTACAATTTCTGGAGCTAAAATTATTAATATTAGTAATAGTACATTATGTTCAAGTGAATGGAGAGAAACGTATCCTTTTTCACAAAGTCAGATTCACACAGAACTCTGTTGGCCATGAGCGGTGGAGACAAGAAGCCTGCCTGACGAAGCAGATGAGCGGAGCAGGGCGTCTCCCTGGCGCGGTGCCTTGGAGCTGGGTGAGCAGTGGTACTCTTACTTCCACACACCGGGTGAGCCTGTGGGCCCATGGGGCGCACAGTACATTTTTGTCACATCAGTTCAACAAGGAAATGAAATTAGAACTGTGTTCACCAAGCATTCATCGAGCTTTCCTGTGACAAGTGTGTAGTAGGCCAGTGCAAGGTCGATGCAGAGACATGCACTTGTCCTCGAGGAACTTTGTCCGTTAGGGGAGGCAGAGACAGCGGCAGGAAATCGTGTGTGTGGTGCAGAGAGCAGTAGAGTGTTCAGAAGGCACCGAAGACTGCTGGGGAAGCTCTGGAATCAGCAGGAGGAAAGGTTCCTGGGGGGGAGCGTGGCAGCTCCTTGTTTGCCGGTCCCAGAGGCCACCTCAGTTCCTGCCTCCCTTGCAGCGACTGAGTGCCTGGTGCTGGCTCACCGAGTGGGGCAGGGGCGCGGGGGCGAGTCTGCTGCCCTCTGGATCGCTCCTGGGAGACCGTTCCTCCCCAGTGCCGTGAGACGGGTGAGGGAGACTCCCTCTGCTCCTCAGTCTTTGGATGTAATGTCTGAAGATGTGATCCTGGAAGCTGGGGCAGCTGTTTTGTAACCATGAGTGGCTGAGACTGGTGCTGAAAGTCTGTTTACTGCAAGAAAGAAGTGCCACGAGCTGGGTCCTTGATGGGCCTGCCCGTGGCTGATTTCCTCGCCTGCGGGCTGACGTGTGTCCACTCCACCTGTGCCACAGCCATAAGCAGCCTGCAGACGGTGAGCTTGTAGTGCTTTCATCCGTGGGACTTGGGCCCCTTTAGCAAATAAAGGAAAATACTGGGTTAGCCAAAAAGTTGGTTCGAGTTTTTCTGTAACATCTTATCAGAAAAACCCAAGCGAACTTTTTGGCCAACTCAGTACAAAGGAAATAAGTCCCTCATAGTTCTAATACCCAGAAGTATATTATTAATATTACAATTCCTGCTAGCTTTTTCATCACTGTGTGTTTAAAATCAGTTCTGTATTCTGCTTTCTAAATTTAACTTTCTGTCATAAGCATTTTTATGTTATTAAATACTTTCTTAAAGCATGGTTTGTCCGTTTTTTAAAGGCCTGCATTGGATGGTTTTGCCTTGATGACACCTCCTCCTGCCCTGGTGAACTCCAGGCTGTTTGTTTGCTGTCATGGGGTTGCAGTGTGCATCCTCACTGAGCGTCTTTGTGAACCTGGGGAACGTTTCCTTAAGCTTTCTGACTTCTTCCCCTATGGTTTCAGCCCCTGTAACACTCTTCCTTTCCTGCATAGTCATTTCTGAAATTAAGCGTGTTCACGTAACCTCCTGAAAGAATGTGGTGTAGTCCTTTAGGGTAAGGGAACACTGGCTCTGACCAGCTCTTCCGTCCTTGCTCTCTGACCCCTGAACTCTAGACTGAGGTGTACTGACCTGTACTTCCTGGTATGTGTCTGCACAGCCCGGATCTTGTGGTGCCAAGTGGTGGGTGAGACCACAGCCTCCAGAGCTAGGCGCCTGGGTTTTGAGTCCCTGCTCCACCCCTTGACAGACATAGGGGGTGAGTCACTTCACTGCTCGGGTCTTGCTTGCCCACATGTCACATGGGATCGTGATAGTACCTACTCCATAGGGGATTGGGAGTATTAAATGAGCTAATCTATAGAAGGTTCTTAGAATAGTGCCCAACCCTGAATAAGGCCTGGAGTGTTCGCTGCTGCTCTGGATGGCGGTGATAACCGCTGTCCTACTGACGATAACAGCAGTCCTGCTGCTGCTGTTCCTGTTTCCTGAGATGACCCTGGGGTGCTCCCCCACCGCCTCTCCACCTGCAGGCTGCTGCTTTCCCATCCTCCTTCTGGAATCTGACCGTCTCACAGCCCTCTCAGTTGTCCATACTTGGTTCTGGACCCTCCTCCAAGCTCTTCAGCACTTTGAACTCACTCTGCGCTGGCCCTGGTCACACTGTGTTATAATTACCTCCTTCTGGGGCCGTGTCTTCAAGTCTGAGCTCCTGGAGCGCAGGGCCGTGTCTCTGTTGCTTCCTGGCTCTGGTACCCTTAGTACCTGGCCCAGGACGCAGTGCAGACATCTTTTTTACAGATGGAACAAATGAAGGGTTGGGGACTGGAATATCGGAGCTCTTCATACAGAATGATGTGCTCACAGAGGTTGGAGGTGAAAACAAGTGTGGTGTTCATTCAGGGCTTTATTTCAGCTGGTGGCCGGAGTCTGCGTGCTGTCTCCCCAGGGTCTTCCTGCTCCGAGGTCCTCTAGAGCAGATGGAGACCGTGCCCGGGGTCAGGCAGGTCCACACGACTACTGGACCTTCTGAAGACAGGCAGCCCCCAGAGGGCCCTCGATGGGTCCTTCTGTGTCACCCTCCTCTTCTGAAGCAGCGATCAACTGTTAAACAGTGGTTTCCAAGTAGCCTTTTATTCTCCTAAGTATTCTCTTAGAAAGAGCCCACACTTTGTCACTGTCATGCCTTGGACTGTGAGGGATTGGCAGGATTTTACTGTGTCGTCTTGTGAGTTGAGACCAGCGGCGTTTTACTCAGGTATTTTAGTGTCAGCCCTGGTGGTCTCGGGGAGAGTGCTTGTTATGGGCTGGGATGAGCTCTGTCTCCACAAATGGATACATTGAAGACCTATCCCCTAGTACCTCAGAGTGGGACTCATTTGGACAGAGCGCCTTTTATTTTTTATACAGTTTTTTTAATCCAAGAATAGTTGATTTACAGTGTTACTTTTTTCTGCACAGCACAGTGGTGGTTATCGTCTTTCCTTTTCTTCTTCTCTGTGCTGCACAGCAGGGCCTCGTCGTTTATCCGCCCCGTGTATCATGGCTTGTGCGTGTTGACCCTGACCTCTCTCTCTCCGGGCCTCCCCCAGCCCCCTCCCCCTTGGCAGCCACAAGTCTGTTCTCTAGGGCGTGGGGCCATTAAGGAGATGCTGAGGGTGGGCTCTGGTCCCATATAGCTGGTGTCCTTTTAGGAAGGAGAGGCTAGGACCCCGACGCAGAGGGAAGACCACGTGACGACAGGTGAGGGGGAGCCTCTGTAGGCCAAGGACAGCCTCAGGAGGAGCCAGGCCTGGAGCTCAGACTCCCGGTTGCCAGAGGGCAGCTCCCAGCCTGGTGATCTTTGTTACGCAGCCCTGGCAGACTAGTGTAGTGCTTCTCAGTGACTGCCGTGTCACTGTGGAGCTAGCTTCCTTTCTCGTTGCTGTGGAGGCATGCTGCTGATAAAGCTAAGCAGTCATCCCAGGTCAGTTACCTGCTTGAGTATCACCAGTGTTAGCGGAATTGTGGCAGCTTAAGATGGGGCCTCAGAACACAAGGACTTACAGGAAAATGATTCAAGAAGGCATCCTTTTTTAAAAAAATGAAGACAATTGAAGAGTAGCAGAATCGAGAGGAAGGTACAGAAATTCCCCATATGCCTCCTGCTCCACACACAGGCACAGCCCCCGGCAAGTGGCACATTTGCTGCGGTCGGCAAACCCACGCTGACACACAGTGACCACCTGAAGCCCCTATGGGAAGCGCAAGTCACAGTTCACCCTTGAAGGCCTCCGTTTCTTAAATCCAGCCGTGCTAGAAAGCTGTCCCCACTGAGGGACACGTCCTAGATGGCTCTCCCGCAGGCCCTGTGCACTGGACTTGGAGAGTCTGTGGACCTGCCCTTCCTGGAGCCCGTGACGCTGTGTTTCTCTCCAGCTTCTGCCCGACACTTGAGTGCTTGCATCCCCTGTTTTATAAGCTGTGTTTTCTTGTCCTGTTCTTTCTGTTTTTCTGCCCTGTCCTACCTGTCCCCGTTAATCCATGCTCCCTCGAGTCGGGAGTGTGAGGTAGACTATGTTTCATTGTCCAAATGCAGAGCAGCTTACACTGTATCTCACCCCCGTTTCATTATGACTCAGAAGCTCTGCTCTGATGCTCTGCATGTCCCGTCAGGTGCAGGGTGCAGTCTCTGTGTTATTGCTGGCCTCTGACTAGTGCCTCGTCTCCCAGGCTCTTTTTTAACTTCTGAGACTTTTTCACTGACATCTTTCCACCTTTTCCCTAAGGGTTTAGCCCATCTTGAATCTCTGTATGAGTGCCTGAGGTCACTACCAGCTCTGGTCGAATTTCGTGGGTTAGTATCTTTGGGATTTTTTAACATATCTTAATTTCATTTATGTTGCCACATATGCTTCTTCCAGTGGTAGAAATGAATTGTAGTTTTCCTCTGAGACTGCCCTATGACCTTGAGAACTGCACAGAAATGAACTCAGTAGTGAGTTCACTAAATGTTAACTACTTAGGTAATTGTTTAAGTGATAGAGATTTTACAGAATTCTTTGAATTTTTATATATTTACAAAGTTGTTTTACTGATAATTGGTGAAATTGGTTGCAGTTTTTTTAGATAGAATAGGAACTCATTGTTTTTCCAAGTTACAGTGAGAAAAAGCCTTTGTAGATTCTGTCTACAACATGTTTTCAGGAGTGAATTACTAGATTTGGAAAGTGAGGGATGCCTGAGGTTTTGTTCTCAACTTCTTTCTGGAAGAACTGGACTTAAACTATGCATGCTCATCATATTTCAGAACATTAGTTGAAGAGAACAGAATTGCATTTGGAGATGAGGTTGGTGTAGTCAGAGTCATTCGATATGAAATGAAGGATGCATCTTGTAGGTATGCTTCCCTTCATTCTGTCGGGTGCACCTGGCTTCCCTTGTGCAGACTCCAGAAGGGGCCCCGCTTCCTCCGCGTGGGCAGCGAGGCCACCCGGGCCTTCAGGTGCCCACCAGGATCTGGCCGCGCCCGGCAGCCGTGTCCTCAGGACCCGGTCTTGGGTGTCAGGAGAGTCGCAGTCTCATCCGTTGTGACAGGCAGCCAGATACAAGCGTGCAACGCCTTGGCTGACAGGCTGTGATGAGATTGAAGGTGGTCTTTTCAAAGACTCCTTATTGAAATACTGCCCGTTTTGGGTAAACGTAATAGCACAGTGAGCCCTCAGCTTAGTGGAAACATTATAGGATGCAAATGGAAAGATTTGGGTGTATTTTTCCTTCATGAATTTGTTGTTATCTTTGCAGGAGTGAAGAACATCAATATTTCATGACCTTTCCCCAGGATTGTGTGTCTTAGCAGGTGTGAGGTGTGTGGCCCTGATCCTCGCTGGCTTTCTCTAACTTCCTGGTGACCTTGGTCCCTCTGCCTGGTGGGGGCAGGGCCCTTTCCATCTGAGTTTGCTAGTTTCCTGTTTTCCCTCCCTAAATGGAAGCTGTGGCGTTCTTTCTCCTTGGCCCTCCTTTCTGAGATGGGAAATTGTGTTACAGCTCTGTTGTATTATCATGGACCTGCTGTGGAAATCTCCTGTGTCTTTCCTGTGATTGCCACCCCGCACTGCACCTGAGCAGAGGCACCCCGCTTTTATAGTCTTTGTTTCTGCTCTTTTGTGAAAGTGCAGCTGACTTGGAGTCTTTCATCAAGTGTGTCGGATCATTTTTGCCATTTCTCTTTTTCCTTCAGCTTTCTCTTTCTTTCCATTGCAGTCTTGATTACCCATCTTATGCACACTCACGCTTGCTGCTGGTCTGTCTGTTCTGCTCTGAGGGTAGTAGCCTCGATCTCATTCCGTTCCCTTAATGGTGGCGTTCGTTGGCACATTTGGCATTTGGGATTTGAATGAGCAGTGTTTGGTCTTCTGGAGTTTTTCACATAGCAGTGGGCGATTCCCTGGTTCCAGGACACTCCCGTTGGCCAGGGCGCAGTTTCTGCCTCGGAGCAAGGCTCTGGGCCTGCACACAGGCATCTGTTGTTTACTCTTAGGTGTTCGTGTTTGTGCCTGATCCTTAACCCTCTCACGTGAATGGCCTCATGACAACAGGGACCATTAAACTGTTGCAACACAGCATAGGAAGCAGACTTAGACTACACATGTACCTGGACAGACTGTATTTTCAATATTTATTCAGAATGACTTTTCTCAAATATTTAATAAGAATTAATAATTGAATGTATCTTGCCTTCTTACTTTGCCCCGGGATCCCATAAGATCTTTGAAGCCAAAACTAGTTTGGGCCCTTAAGGGGTTTATAGAAATTAGGTATGTCTGAGTATGGAGATGGCTGCTATGGTGAAAAAATTGAGTCCTTAAGTAATTTACTATTCCCAGTGATAATTAGAAGAAACCCCTGCTCCACCTCCATTTCCCAATCTTTTTACTATTTTCAGGGGGAGTTCTTGAGGTATTAGCAGCTACTTTTTTTTCATGTGATCCCAGTGTAAGGTAAGTGGCTTTGGCGTAGCATGTTGCCTTGATGGGTTATTAAATTGTCACTTCTAAGAGATGAATGTGGGTTTAGAGTATGTTGTGCCATATATCATTATAGTCATCAGGAATGTTTCAGAAAACTGAGTAAGAGTAAATTCTTTTAAATTTATGATTGGAATTAGCAATTTTATTAGGTCTTTTTTAAAAAAACCCTGCAAACTTTTTTTTTTCTTCAAGGTTTTCCATCTATTTTATTTTATTTTTCAAAAACAATTTTAAGAATCTTTACTTAAAAACAACCTTATCTTAAAATGGAGTAACTTTGGTTTTATGAGCAGCAAGCAAAATACAGAAGCAAAAATGCATTACAGGAGCATTAAGTTCTACAAAAAACCCTACAAACTTTTAAAGTCTTTCTCAAAATATACATCTTTGTTCTCAAAAGAGGTCTGCAGACTGCCCTTAATTTGTCTTTAAAGGACACAGAATTTTAGCAGAATCCTTGGGCTGCAGAAGTAGGCAGACGCAGCAGCTGTTCCTTGGGCGGTCTGCACAGAAGGCTGATGTGCCCTGAGATTTCCTGTGCATCACCGTGGCCATCATTCCCCTAAGTATTAATTTTAACTCCACTAATAAGAAACTGAACAAAAGTGGAATTACGAGTTCAGTAGTATTCTGTGAAAGGTCAGTTGTTAAAAAGTCAGAGTCTGACATTCTGTGAACAAGGTGCCTTCATTAATCATCCTGATAGGAGGACACGGGCACTCTTGACCAGCACCAGTGAGCCTTGCAGCGGGTGCTTGGAGGGCCTGCTGTGCACGTCTCTGTGTAAAAACACAGATTGCTTAATATGTGTTGAGTTAATTTAAGAAATTTATCTTTGAAATTTGAGGATGTGTGTATAATACAGGAAATCTTATGTGCATTACTCTTGAAAAGGGAGAACACCTGTTAATTTCCTGGTCTTCTTGTGATGGGAGCGTGACATGGGTAAAGCTGGCTATATCAGGCAGATCTGTTACGGGGTCGCAGAGAAGCAGTGCATTTCCCGGGGGCGAACGGGCATCTCCCAGGCCTGTCCTCTACAAACACTGATGAGCTTTTTTCAGTTTCTTTTGTGATCTGTATTAAGGCCTACCTTATTACACATTTTGACTCTTTTCTGCTAAACCAGTCATAGGGTACTATCTGACTCTCTTTTTTCTATTCGTTATTGCAGCAGAGTGCCTACTGTGTGCATAGAACTTAGACACATCACATTAAATTATCTGAGATTTTATGTGTCCTGCCAACTTAGTGTTAAAGTTCAATACAAATATGTAAATTATTAAGCAAATATGTAAATTATTATGGTGACGCAGTCATCGGTCGGCCGTCTTTTTCCGTAGCCTGTTGACAGAGTGTTTCTTTCCGCCATAACGCCCAGTGTCGTTGGCGCCAAAGCCTCTTCCCAGATCCCCTGCGTCTGTGCCGCTGCTGTGGAACCTCACTCAGAGCACCTGAGAATGAGGCTAAAGCAGAGTTACCCGGCAGTATCTTGTCTCAGAAACAGCTGTTTTCAGACATTTTAAACAGCTGATTTCTGTGAATAGAATTTTTTTCTTCCTGTTCTGTCTCATCATTGTGTCAGGAGGGAAGTGCTGGGCCCCTACTGTAGGCGTGTCCTTGGCATGGGAGGTGCTCTGTGACCAGGGACGGGGGCAGGAACGTGTTCTTTAAACATCTTTGTCCGTGACAATCAGTGACTTCGTGCTTTTAGAGACTCGTGGGGTGTCTCTCTGCCATCCTCAAGAGGTGGTTCTCATGTCATGCTTGTTGCTTCTCACTTTCCTTACCATGTTGTACGTCCTCCTTTGCTGTGGAAGGTGGGGGAGACCAGGCTGTCGTGATGGGGGCCGTGCCAGCCTGGGACATCTCCATCAACATCGGCTCTTTCAGTGCAGACAGTGCTGGGATCGATCGAGGCAGAAGTGCGTGAGACCCTGAGAAGGTGGGGAGCACCCTCAACACAGCTGGTTGTTTCAGCGTTGGCTTTGCTGTGCCCAGCAGGGCGCACTCTGTTGCACTATAGCCCAGTTCAGGGGCGCAGAAGCTGCTTGCATGTCACCTGTTCTGTGCCAGCCCCAGCACCCCACCCCTCAGTGGGTCTCACAGTCTTCTGTGGGTGCAGGGGCACAAGCTGAAACAACCTAAGCACTTTGCTGAGCATTGCGCCTTGCCATTCTCACCATCCGATAAATGTGGGTGTTAAGGTCATATCGTCTGCTGTATGCTGGCAGAAGTCCCAACTGCCTGAGAGGACACAGAACCCACTCAGAAGCATAGAAGTAAGCGCAGGGAAGTTTTGACTTCAGTTTTATCAAGAAAACATTTATTGCTGTTGCTCAGTCACTAAGTCATGTCCAGCTCTGCTACCTCGTCGACTGCAGCACACAAGGCTTCTGTTCTTCACCATCTCCCGGAGCTCGCTCACAGTCACATCCACTGAGTCGGTGACGCCATCCAGCCAGCTCATCCTCTGCCACCCGCTCTTCTCCTGCTCGCGTCTTTCCTAGCATCACGGTCTTCTCCAGTGAGTCAGTTCTTCGCATCAGGTGGCCAAAGGATTGGAGCTTCAGCATCAGTCCTTCCAATGTATATTCAGCGTTGATTTCCTTTAGGATTGAGTGGTTCCATCTTTTTGCTGAGACTCCAAGGGACTCTATAAAGAGTCTTCTCCATCACCACATTTCAAAAGCATCAGTTCTTTGGCACTTAACCTTCTTTATGGTCCACCTCTTATATATGTACATGACTACTGGAAAAACCATAACTTTGATTATATAGGCTTTTGTTGACAAAGTGATGTCTCTGCTTTTTAATACACTGTCTCAGTTTGTCATAGCTTTTCTTGCAAGGAGTAAGCGTCTTTGAATTTCATGGCTGCAGTCCTGGTCCAGTGATTTTGGAGCCCAAGAAAATATGTCACGATTTCCACTTTTTCCCCATCTATTTACTGTCAAGTGATAGGACTGCAATCCATGATCTTAGTTTTTTTGGATGTTGAGTTTTAAGCCAGCTTTTTCACCTTTCTCTTTTACCCTCATCAAGAGTCCTTTAGTTCCTCTTTACTTTCTGCCATTAGAGTGGTATCATCTGCTTATCTGAAATTGTTGATATTTCTTCTGACAATCTTGATTCCAGCTTGTGATTCATCCAGCCTGGCATGTCTCATGATGTAGTCTGCATATAAGTTAAATAAACAGAGTGACAATATACAGCCTCGATGTACTCCTTTCCCAGTTTTGAACCAGTAGTCCGTTATTCCATGTCCAGTTCTAACTGCTGCTACTTGTCCTTCATGCAGGTTTCTTAGGAGACAGGTAGGGTGGTCTAGTATTCTCAGTTTTATCAAGAAAACATTTATTAGATTCTATAAATAGCATAAACTGCTAAGTCTGCAACATTAACTATTCTGTCTCCTTATTGTCGTAATTTTTGCTTAATGGCTCTTTGTGCTACATTTATCAGATCCGTGGTTTGCTTAACCTAAATGATTACATTTGCTTATGATTAAAACCTTCCTTCATTAGAAATGAAGTACCCAGGACTTGTAAATGATTTGTTGTTGAAGCTTTATACTTCATTAGCCACACCGTCAAAGCCACATCGTCAACTGAGAGTTGTCTAAGAGTTAGGGACACTTGTAATGAGCTGTGTAATAGGGACCCTCTGACAAAATAAGGAGAGACCGAGTCTTCTCAGAGCAGCTTAGCATGCAGATAAAAGGCCAGCAGGCATGCGGTGACTGTGCTGGCCACGGACGGAGGCATGCGCGCTCTGACTGGGAATGGCGGGTGAATAAAGTATTTTTATTACTGGAGCAAGACTTGTTGTAAAAAATTATATACCATTCATGACCAAAATCCTTCAGAACACACTGCCAGCATTCCCCTCTGAACCCTATAGCTTAAGTTCTAAGCATCTCATGTGTCTCTTGATAGAGCTTTAAAATGAAAAAAGTGTTGAGTTTAATGGTGTTTGTTTGGGAATGCCGCTCCAGCTCTCCTTGATGTCACTCACCTCATGGTGTTTGATGAAACCCTGATTTCCTGTGTACAGTAGCATGATTATGTGGTTTATCATCAGGGCAGGTGGCAAAGAGATGGAAATTCTGAGAGTAACTGCATTAAAGGTGATGGGCTTTTTGTGACAGACGTAAAATTCTTCATCCTGAAGGCGGTTGCTTCATGGGTCAGGTGGCAGGGTGTTAGTTTTCTTTTCTGACAGCAGTCGTGGGAGCTTGGTTTTCCTGTTATGGGTGGGAATAGGTCTGTTTGGTGGGCTTTACTTGGTGGCGGAGACTCCAGCTAGGGTAGCAGTGAACATGGAGTCTCCGGAGACAGGCCACGGCCATCCTGCCTCTTCTGCCTTCTGCTGTGTGACCCTGAGGGAGCTGTGCAGCCTCTTCTGGGTCACGTGGTGAGACTGCAGTTAAGGCCAGTCTCGCGCTGTTTGGGGAGGCATGAAAACACAAATGTACTCGGTTAAGACTGTGCTTGATAGGTCAAGGTTCAAGGTCATTTGTCCTTCAGATACTGGAGGGTTCACTCTGGTGTGTGGGTCCCAGGTGCAGGGATGCCCGGTGTAAGGTGGTTCTTTGTCTAGTGTGGTCAGGACTTTGGGCTGGGCTCCCACTGCTCGCCATTCCCTTCCCTGGTCCTGGTGTTGGAGGCAGAGCCCCTCGGGGTCCAGAGGCAAGGCTCTGTGGTTCCCTGGAGGTCCTGGCTCTCTCCCCCTGGCCAGTGCTGGGCCCTCAGGGTCCATTCATCGCCCCTGCCCCCACAGAGATACTCTGGAGAATTTCATCTCATGTGTTTACAAGAAATCTTCACTGTTCTAAGAAACCATTTTTTTAAATCATAAGCTTTATTGTGGAAATTACATTTTTAAAAAACGACAAGAATTGGATGCTGTGTGACTGTTCGGAATTCCTCGTGGTCAGGTCTTTACTCTCCTGCTTGCTGGCAAGGTCAGACGATGGATCGTGCTACTTGATGAGACTAGTTCTGTCATTCATGGGTTGCTAATTTTTGGAGCACTGCAATACAATTAAATATACTTGACCTGAAAATTACCCTGAACATGATGGACTCTCTGATTCACAGGCCCCTTCTTGTTCTTACAGGGCGTTAGTTTGATCACTATGAGGATGAATCATCCTTGTGCTTGTGGGAATGGACTGTGTCAGTGGTTTAAATGCTCAGTAATTGAGAACTTTCCCCTCTGCTCTGTGCACAGTGCGTCCAGCAGAAGGTGCAGTCTTGACCCTGTGTCTGTGTTGCAGTTTCTGTCACCATCTGTGTTCAGAATGGGCCAGAAGGAACGAAATGGTGGGCTGAGCAGGTGTAGGCCTTGCTGACGGTGCTGAGCAGGCCCGGGGTGGGCTGTAGGGCCCGTCCTTGCAGTCACCAGTTGCCTGGTGCATCTCTTTTCCTCCCGCTGCTTGTTCCTGTCTCTTCCTTCCTCTTCTCTTCGGCTCCTCCCCCTCCTTGCCTCCCGCCCCTTGTTGCTCCTCTGAACTCTCACTGTTGCTGCCCTGCTCAGTGCCTTGCAGCCTCCCCTGTGCCCCGCCCTGAGGGCTCTCTCCCCAGGGCTCAGAGCTGGGGACTGGTCTGTGGTGGGCCTTCCCTCATCCGAAGGCTGCCCCTTCTTTCCCCCCAGCAGGTGGGGCTGGATGGGGCAGATGGAAATCTGGCCCACTGTCCATGAGGTTCCGCTGGGCCCAGTGTGGAAATGGACCCATGCAGAGCAACAGAGAGTCCTTCATACAGTGTGGCATTGTCTCCTTATGTGTGGAGTTTAAAGAATTACAGGTACCTTGAGCTCCTGACAGGTAAAAGACAGTAAAAAAAAAAAAGTAGTGAAAGACACCATCTACCCTCTGAACTGATCTACAAGGCCATGAAAGCATCACTTTGAATAATATGTGGGAGATGTGTTAGAAAAATGTAATGTTGGTGCGTGGACCCCACAGCCCCCCAGATCGCTATTGCAATATATCTTGTTGAGTGATGAATATGCTGCTGTATGTTTCAACTGTTCATGTCAGGCTGAAAGAAAAATATATTGAAAATAATTGTAAAATATTGAAATTTAGAAGTTGTTACACTCAACTATAATTTCTTGTCTCACATGTGGTAGACACATTCCTAATTACCGTGTGTAAGGTACACCTGTGTCAGATGCCACGTGTAGCGTGCAACATAAATTCCTGCCCGACGAGCCTGGGTACCTCTGCCACAGCCCTGAGAACGTCTGAACACCGCAGAGAGGCGTGGACCCTGTGGGTGCCCGTGTCCTGCTGGACTGGCTTCTGACGTGAGGGCCTGAAGTGCCCTGACCCCCGAGTGGTGACCTGAAGAGGCTCATCCTGAGGTAGAGAGTGTTGCTGTGTCCCCCTCCGGAAGAACCCGAGCCCCTGGACTACTCGGGGCTCTTCAGCCAGTTTTGGGCCCTGGAACATGGAGGTTAGGGGCCCTGCTGAGGTGTGGGGGGGCCCCGAACTGCGCCCCAGGCAGGCTGGACTGAGGTCTGAGATCTGTCACAGGCGACACCTCACTGGCCCTCTTGGGGGCCCAGCTCTGCTCCCCCTCAACTTCTCCTGCTATCAGGCTGCCGTTAGGTCAGCTCTCCGGGGCAGGGGTTGGGGGAGAGCCGGGCCCGGCTTGGCTCTGCTGCCTCCAGAGGTGTGGGGGTAAGCTTGGGAGTCCCTGCCTCCTGCCTGGGTGGCTGGGTGCTGAGCAGGGGGGAAGGGAAAGAAAGGCCTCTTGTCTGAATGGAATGTGAGGGTGCAGCTCTGCTTCTTGGTCCCCAGATCTGAGTGGATAAACGGAAGACCGGGCTGCTTCTCTTGTTCTTCCATTACCCACAGGCTGCCTTTCCAGTGGGCCTCAGTGGTGGGAGCGCCTGGCTCTGGTGCGCTGGGACCCTCTCATCCTGGCCTCCCACGCCCTTGCTCTCCGAGGGGCGCCCCGCTCTGCTCATGGTCTCCCTCCCCCGGCCCCTCACCCTTCTTTGCCCGTGAGGCCCGTCTGGAGCAGGCCCATCAGTGCCCCTTGCTTAGGGATGGAGGCAGTGTCACGCGGGGATCCACAGCCATCCTTTCCTCTCCTGTTCCTGTACCGCTCAGCAGGGAGATGACACCTCACCTCTGTACTGGGGTCCCCAGGAGGACCACCCCACAGCTCTGATTTACTGCAGGAAGAGGACACACAGCCCCTACAATGCAAACCAAAGGGGAAAGGAATGGGGACCAGATCTGGCGGAAGTGGACCCAGGCTTCCAGCTTCCCAGAGTTGCATGGGACAGTGGCTCCTGCAGCTGCGAGTTGTGACCACACGTGTGGACTGTGGTCTGCCAGGGAGGCTCTGTAGAGACTCGGCAGTGGGGCTTTAATGAGGGCTGCTCACATCAGCTTCCTCTGTGTAGGACACCCCCAGGTTCCAGACGCCCAGCCCCAGGAGTTGAGGTGTGTGACTGCTGGGTGAGGAAGCACATGGCTTTTTCGGAGTGCTCCAGTGCAGTGAGCCACCCTGTTCATGGAGTGGTGGGCACCTTTCCCCAATCCAAGGGCCCAAGGCCAGCTCTGCAAGCAGACCTCTCCAAGGGGAGCAGTTTGGGACCTGCTGTCACCCAGGGTGGGTGTGTCAGTCCATCCTGGGCTCTGGACTGGCCTGTGGAGTGTGGCTACTCACGCCTGGGGTTGGGGGCTGTGCCGCTTCTGCCCGAACCTTCTTGGAGTCCTGAGGCTGCCAGGGAAGGGGCCGCGCTACCACTGAGGCAAGAGGTGGGGAGGACAAGGGCGCAGCAGCCCCTCTAGCCAGGTGGGGGAAGGGTCCTCCTGGGTGGGCCCCAGGCCCCAGGGATTTGCCAGCTTCCCGCTGCCACGCACGTCACCCCAGGCAGGACCATCAGAACTGCTCAGCTCAAGTTGCTGGCAGTCAGAACCAGGAGCTAAAAGTGTGGTTTTAAGCCACTCTGTTTGAGGCGGTTGCTCCTTAGCAGTCGCTGACCTGTGTGGGGTCCTCGTGGCTCTTACCCCGGCTTCGGCTCCCCCAGAGCCGCGGTCTGTGTCCTGCCACGCGTCCCTCGGTCTCGATGCTCTCGTGGCCACGCCCCTCTGTGGCTGCCCCCGTCCTGCCTTGCACCTGCCTTCTTGCCTTGCTCCGGCCCCTCAGTGCCCCGTGTGGCCAGCAGCGCCTCTGCCGGCGCCCTGCTCCTCTCTGTCTTCCCTCACTCTCGCCGCCCCCCTGAGGCTCACCCTTGCCCCTCCTGAAATGCTTTCCTCCCTCCTCTCTGCCTCCTGGAACGCCTGACACCGTGAGGGGCCCTGAGAAGCCTCCGTAGTCCTTGGTCTTCCATGGTGCGGTGTCCCCCGAGGCCCTCCAGGCACACCTGTGACTGTGTTAGTTACTTGATGTCCACACTCAGGCTTCAGAAGCGCTGGCAGTGCCATCTCTTGGCCAGATGAATTCTACCAGGGCACAGGCCATGCCGCTTTCTCCACTTGGAGCCCCAGCCAGGTTCCTCGCAGGATGCTGTGCACCCAGGAGGTACCTCATCTTACATGTAACATCCTGATTCTGCACTCGGTCCTCAGCTTAGGACGGTGTGCAGGGCTGACGCACAGGAAGCACTGTGCTGCGGTTCATACTCACGTGCGGATGCGTTTTTGAGACCATCCTAGATTTTAGGATATAAGGCGTGAAAAATCCTTAAATTTCTTTTATTTTTTTCCCGTATCATCTCTTGCTCTTGTGAAATAGGCTACTTGGCCAGTATTTGGGTAAATCAAGTGTTCGGATAGGAGTGGACTGTCCTTCCAGTTACAGCACAGTTCTGTTGGGTGGGTGACTGGGCTGCTCTGGGGCCTGGGTGCCCAGCACCAGTACCAGCACCCCCAAGTGGCTACGGTGGGGCTGTTGCATTGGGGGGGGGGGTTGACACAGTGAGACTGAGTGCCAAGTTGAGTCATCCATCATTGTCAGTTATCAATACCAGGGAAGTGCCATCCCCCTGCGCCTGGCGGGCGAGTGTAACTGTTATAAATGGTGCTGGTCATTTTTGCTTCGCCCGAGCTTGTGTCAGGAGCCCTTGGCTCAGAGTGGCAGTGCATTCTTCCAGGTGTTTTCAGTTTTAGAAACCTAGGAACGGGATAAGCAGAGCCACTCTGTTTTCCTTTTCATCAGAAGCAAGTGTCCTTTTTTGAGCTTGGGTCTCCTCTGACCTGTGGCTCCCACTGCTCCCCTCTTGGCCTCATCCAGCCTGTGTACGTGTTTGGTGTGTAGGCCTGTCACCTCCACATTTCACAGCCACCTCCTGGGGAACATTATTGTCCGTGGACCAGAGACTGCTCCTAGCCATCTGCCCACCCCACCCCATGTCCTCTTCCTGGGCCCCAGGGGAGGGCTCTCTAGATGGCTAACGGCTTTGTTCACCCCGCCTGCCTGCCAGGGACCAGCAGTGGCTTGGCGAGAGCCACCAAGGGCTGTAAAACTGCAGGAGCCCTCCAAGAAGGCACCATGTCCCTAAAAAGCTTCAGGAACTGGGGAGAGGGTGGGGTTTAGGGTGCCTTGACAGTGGGTTAGAAATCCTACACCCAGTCCAAAGGCAGACAAGTAGAAACCTTATTCAAGGGGAAAAAATCTGCTGGCGTCTCCATACAGTATCTTGGTAGTAATAAACGCACCAGGGCAGATTTACTGGTGTAGGAGTTTTAACTGTAGTACTGTGGAATGGTAGGTTATTTTGTGTTCAAGAGCTACATTTATCACAAAAATGATGATATACAAATCACTTCCATATCACAAAATGTTCTTGGTCAAAATTGGCTTGAGGAAAGTGATATCTTTGAGTAAACAGTATATGACGACCATATCTTAAAATGATAGATCACCTAATTTTGTTCTGATGGAGGTTTTTGCTGCAACAAACATCTGTCATTGAAATACCAATTCAGAGATATGGAAGCCAAATTGTAGAGGTTTTCTCAGATTTGTCAGTCCTAACTTAAGAATGCTACTGTTCCACACAGTAGCTTTTCCAAGATATTAAGCAGCATGGCACTTTAAGGCATACTGAAGCAAAATAAACAATTTAGAGACACAGACTCCTGCTTTAAATGCAAACCAACTATATTTAAAAGCATAGCAGTCAGGAATGGGCTGAGAAACCCTGGCTCTTGTTACATATAGACATCACCTTAAGCTTGCTTTAAGTTTAGATTTTGAATCCAAGAGGTGAAACTGGGCATTGTGTATCCTCTGGGTTTCTTGCTTCACTTCGTGTGTCTTTTTGAACTGTGATTATAATGTTATTTCCACAATTTGAAGTACTATTTTGGTGCTGTCCTGGCAGGAAGTAGGGTTTACAAATCAGGACAATAGTAATGTCCTGGGGCTTTGGGGCTCCTTTTTCTTGGTATTCTTGTTAGGGGGTCTCACTAAGGGACCTCTGCACAGGACAGATGTCCTGGGGTTTGAAAGGCAGGGAAGAATCAGATATTTCCAAGGAGTACACCAAAGAACATTTACTGTTCTCCTCTAAGTTAAAAAAAAAAAAAAAAGATCTTAGTCCAAAACTTGACTATATGATAGTTTTTTAAAAAAACTATAAAACTTTTGAGATGCTTGGGAGAAATTCTAGAAATTTGCCATTGGTGACAATTCTTACAGACGGTTAAAGAAAGTCAAGTCTTTTTTTTAAAGTCTGCTGTAACCTTAGCTTCCTGGGGGGTGGTTGCATTGGTTCCACTGGTTCCATTGCAGGTCTGGAGGAGATGGGGCGGGGGGCTGGCTGGCTCTCCCGCCCGCCTCTGCCAGCTCTCCATCCCGCCTCCTGCCTCCTGCCTGAATCCACCAGCTGTGCCTTGCTGTGCGCTCTCTCAGAGGACTGCCTTCTCCCTTGCAGAGCTGCAGCAGCCCCACCTAGCACTCTTCATAGTCTGTTGATCAGATTAGATCCCTGGAATCCACGTTTTCAGTGTGTTCCGCCGTTACTTGCATAGAAACTGTCCTCGGTGTTTCACAGGTGGTCTCTGACTTGGAGCTCTGTACTGCACTGTTATGTGTGAGATGGGCCTGGGTGTGTCCTCTAGCTCGTGCGCTCAGAGTGAGATCGGAGCGTCAGAGTCAGGCTGCTGGGCCCGACTCCAGCTCTTGCCACTCGGCAGCTCTGGCAGGTGACACTCCGCTTGCCGTGCCGGGCTCAGATGTGGTGGGGTCACAGACACAGGGCTCAGTCGTGGTGATGCGTGGTCCTCGTGGTGGGGTGTGAGAGCGGGGCTGCTAGTTGTAGTCCCCAGCCTGGTTGGTGTTAGACGGTGGATGGCTCAAGGAGACCCAGCCCAGATTTGCCCTGAGTCAGCAGCCTGACTCAGAGGTCTAAGTAATAACTAGCTAACTCGTCCAGGTCAACAGCTACCTTCCAGTCTGGCTGAGTCCTTGAGCCGCTCCCATCAGGCGTGATGAAAGCCTCATCCTCCTGTGCGCTTTCCTGAGTCAGGTCTGTGCTACCTTCCTGCCCCCTGCAGTCTCAGCCCCAGAAGAAGCGTCATTTTAGCCCGAGAGCTGACAACTTTGGGTCATGGAGACATTGAGGAGACACTCGTCTGCTTGCTGGCCCCACCTGCACTGGGGGAAGGGATGGGAGGGACCGAAGACCGTGTTTAGAGAAGTGTTTCTGGTTCAGCCTGAAGGCGTGCTCTGTCCTGGGCAGCACGGCTGTGCACACGCCAGGTGCCACGGGAGGACCTGTTCTTGACAGAGAGCAGTTGTCCTCCGAAGCATCCCGACTGAGCTGTGTTCACAGGTTGTAAGTTGCTTTTTGCTTTAAAAGACAAAAAGAACACTTGTGGGTTTTTCACACAAACACGTGTGGGTTTTTTCCCCTGCAGTCGTATCATGAGGATGTCGTTTCACTCCTTGCCTGCTTAAACAGGGCTCGCTGTCGCTGCTGAGTGTAGACTGAGCTCAGAGCTAGAGAGCTGGCGTGCTTCCGCTTTCTTCGAGGGGCGTTTTCCTTTCTCTTCACCAAGCTGTTTGCCCCGCAGCCGCAGCTCCCTTCACACGCCCACACGCTGGTGCTGGTGGGCCGTCCTGTCCTGTGTTCCTTCTGCTGTGTTGCCCTGGGTCTTGTCATTAACTCATAATCAGACCTGAGTCCAAATAGAATAAGAATTAAAGGCTTTGAGTAGGGACAAAGGGCTGCCGTGTTCCTTCATACTCTGAGCGAAGGTTTTTGTTTGGAAAGCACCCGTCAAACACCCCTGTTGCCCTGATTTTGTTGGTGCGGTGTTCTGGAAGTCTGGGCACCTGTGGTCTCAGGCAGGTGGTCAGAGGTGGAGGCTCCGACAGCTCGCTGAGGTGAGGCACTTGAAGCCACCAGGTGTTGTGAAGCTCCGGGCCCACCCCCCGCCTCCTCCCAGGGTTTCCTCACATTCTGGGGCATCGGGACAGGGACCTGCGAAGTCTGTTTTCAAACCAGGTTATTTTGTGAAATATCGTAGTGAACTTACCAAAAGTGGTGAAGCTGATGAAGTGAAATAGAAATACTGCAGTGAAACTTACTTTAGTGCAACATAATGAGTTCTGTTTTTCGTATCTGGCAGATATTGCCCACTAAATCTAATCTGCAATGCTGAAAATTATGCCACTTTTTATGATTTGTTTAATTTTGACGGAAGAAAATTGACTATTCATCAATTCTTGACCTGCGAGTATTGAGGGGAAAATTTAGTTAATAAGAATTTTCATGAGGTGTAAATTTAAATGTATGAGGACTCTGCTTCTCCTGTAATGTTATAGACATTAATTTAAAAATTCTATAAGAGCCTGAGGGCCTAGGGGCGTCTGAAGAACAGAAAGTGGAGGCAGGTAAGGTTAACTGTTAGCCAAGGTCTGTTCCTGTCACACGGGAAGATGTTTGTGTTTACTGCCCGTCCTTGGCTATGTGTGGCTGCATGTAATTAGAGTGTCACTCGTGTTATAATTTCTTTGCCTGTGAAATGATTTCTGCGTACTCAGGGGTAACAAGTCACCTGGAAATCAGGTCATGCTGTTAGCGTGTGCAGTACACTTTATGGAAAGTTTTCTCTTGGTTCCCCTGTCTGCAGTTCAAAGGGGCTTTAAAGAAGGCATAAAAAATGAAGGATCCTAATATTGAAGTTGGAAAATGTGAGTGAATGACATTCTTTACACACCTCAACTGTCAACGTTTCTAATCAAATCACCCGGCCTTCTTCCTTCTTAAATAGTACATGCAATCTTTCCTGTAATAAACACCCCTACGTCTAATGAGAGGGCGACTGAACTGAAGGCAGCTTCAAATGTATAAATTCATTATAATTGAACAACCTAATCTCAGGGCAAAGATGCCTGCTAGTTCAGTCTCTTAAACTTCACACAGCTTGGGTGTTTTATGAAAAATGTTACACGTTTTGTTTACAACGTATTGCTGCTGTTTGAAGTATTGTATGTTCCTGTAGTACATAAGATGGGGCCGCATAATGGAGGAAGAATCAAGGAGGCAATCTTTCATTTTGTTCTTGTATGAAAAATTCAAAAGACTGAAAACTCACCCAGAGAAATTTTGCAAGCATATTATTTTCCAATGTTTCGATCAATTTGTCTGTCAACCATGCTGAGAGGTGGAAAGGGCCAGCAAAAGCAATTTAGCTTGTGAGGTCCAAAATAGAAATGTTTTAGGGAACCTTGTCACATGTTATTTCTTTATATTAGAACCGCTGTGTGTTTTATTTGCTGGTCATATTATGAAGAGAAATTGATATCAATCATCTAAGTAAGCTATGAATATCTGATATAAATATTACGGTTACACAGATACACCAGAACAAACTA
This sequence comes from Moschus berezovskii, assembly GCF_049115385.1. Lineage (NCBI taxonomy): Eukaryota > Metazoa > Chordata > Mammalia > Artiodactyla > Moschidae > Moschus > Moschus berezovskii. Next base: position 102,698,688 of record NC_142463.1, read on the forward strand.
TAAATTAACCTCTTAATGCATGCAAAAACCTTGTGTGACAACAGACTCTTGTTTTAGATTTTTCCATTTAACAATTCATGGTGGATTTTAAATGATTGTACCCAAGTGACACTCGGTGGAAACATCTTGCATATGAACATTACTGACCCTGCCAGTGCTTTAATTAAGCTATAATCTTCCCTACAGTAAGTACATCTGGGGTTGATAAATGTATCCAAACCATGCTTCCAGTCTGAGTGGTTTTTTGCTTTTTTTTTTTAAGTTGGTGCAGATATCAGAGTTTGAAAGAACATTCATTTAACTTCCAGTTAAATTTTTAGTTGGGATTTGTTTAGATCAAGTTATGTTAGGAGTGGTGTTAATACTAAGGTGAACATACAGTTTCACTAAAACTTTGTCGTGAAGAACCTATAATTTCATAATATATGTACTCACATTTCTCCTTCAAATCTTAGAGGAACACATTAGGGTTATTTTTCAGAAAATGTATAATTCAAGGAAATTAAATCAGTTGGTTTAATTGGTCAGGTCAGTCAACATCATCTTCCTGTAATAACCTTACTTGGAAGTCCTGGATGTGTCTTCTGGGAGGCTGACTACTGTTCACATGTCATTATTCTCTGAAACCTTGTTATTTCTTCCCAGTTTCTCAGAAAGTAAAACTAAGTATAGTAGTTGAGTATACTGGATGCTGATTAATAGAAATAAACTGTGACAAGTAAATCTTTCAGCTTGGCATCAGTATTAATATTCTGTGAAACCATGTATTTTATATGAAAAAGTGTTTTGAAATGCAATTTTCAATTAATTATGATTTGGAATACAGACTGCCCTCAAATAGTCCTCACACAGTGTGACTGAGATGGCTGCTTTTTTCAGTGAATGTTGGGTACTTGATTTGTATTCATCTAAATGATGCACCGACATTTCTCTCATTTTAATCCCTCTTTAATGGGTGTTTAGACTCTCCTTAGGTTTTATTTGGCCTTTGTTTGCTTTGGAGCTGTTTGAAGCAACAATTACTGTGACTATCTTTATATAGACATCTTTTTGTACTTTGTATAAGTCTGTGTAGAATTTTCTGAGCAGTAGCACTAAAAAGTTCAGTTCAGTTGCTCAGTCGTGTCCGACTCTTTGCAACCCCATGAATCACAGCACGCAAGGCCTCCCTGTCCATCACCAACTCCCGGAGTTCACTCAAACTCATGTCCATCAAGTCGGTGATGCCATCCAGCCATCTCATTCTCTGTTGTCCCCTTCTCCTCCCGCCCCCAACCTTTCCCAGCATCAGAGTCTTTTCCAGTGAGTCAACTCGTCGCATGAGGTGGCCAAAGTATTGCAGTTTCAGCTTTAGCATCAGTCCTTCCAGTGAACACCCAGGATTGATCTACTTTAGAATGGACTGGTTGGATCTCCTTGCAGAACAAGGGACTCTCAAGAGTCTTCTCCAACACCACAGTTCAAAAGCATCAATTCTTCGGTGATCAGTTTTCTTCACAGTCCAACTCTCACATCCATACATGACCATGGGAAAAACCAAAGCCTTGACTAGACAGACTTTGGTTGGCAAAGTAATGTCTCTGCTTTTTAATATACTATCAAGGCTGGTCATAACTTTCCCTCCAAGGAGCATGTGTCTTTTAATTTCATGGCTGCAATCAGCATCTGCAGTGATTTTGAAGCCCCCAAAAATAAAGTCTGACACTGTTTCCACTGTTTTCCCATCTATTTCCCATGAAGTGATGGGACCAGATGCCATGATCTTTGTTTTCTGAATGTTGAGCTTCAAGCCAACCTTTTCACTCTCCTCTTTCACTTTCATCAAGAGGCTTTTGAGTTCCTCTTCACTTTCTGCCATAAGGGTAGTGTCATCTGCATATCTGAGGTTATTGATATTTCTCCCGGCAATCTTGATTCCAGCTTGTGCTTCTTCCAGCCCAGCGTTCCTCATGATGTACTCTGCATACAAGTTAAATAAGCAAGATGACAATATACAGCCTTGACGTACTCCTTTTCCTATTTAGAACCAGTCTGTTGTTCCATGTCCAGTTCTAACTGTTGCTTCCTGACCTGCATACAGGTTTCTCAAGAGGCAGATCAGGTGTTCTGGTATTCCCATCTCTTTCAGAATTTTCCACAGTTTATTGTGATCCACACAGTCAAAGGCTTTGGCATAGTCAATGAAGTAGAAATAGATGTTTTTCTGGAACTCTCTTGCTTTCTCCATGATCCAGCAGATGTTGGCAATTTGATCTGTGGTTCATCTGCCTTTTCTAAAACCAACTTGAACATCTGGGAGTTCACGGTTCACATATTGCTGAAGCCTGGCTTGGAGAATTTTGAGCATGACTTTACTAGCGTGTGAAATGAGTGCAATTGTACGGTAGTTTGAGCATTCTTTGGCATTCCCTTTCTTTGGGATTGGAATGAAGACTGACCTTTTCCAGTCCTGTGGGCACTGCTGAGTTTTCCAAATTTGCTGGCATATTGAGTGCAGCACTTTCACAGCATCATCATTCAAGATTTGAAATACCTCAACTGGAATTCCATCACCTCCACTAGCTTTGTAGTGATGCTTTCTAAGGCCCACTTGACTTCACATTTCAAGATGTCTGGCTCTAGGTCAGTGATCACATTATCGTGACTATCTTGGTCGTGAAGATCTTTTTGTACAGTTCTTCTGTGTATTCTTGCCACCTCTTCTTAATATCTTCTGCTTCTGTTAGGTCCATACCATTTCTGTCCTTTATCGAGCCCATCTTTGCATGAAATGTTCCCTTGGAATCTCTAATTTTCTTGAAGAGATCTCTTGTTTTTCCTATTCTGTTGTTTTCCTCTGTTTCTTTGCATTGATCGCTGAGGAAGGCTTTCTTATCTCTCCTTGCTATTCTTTGGAACTCTGCATTCAGATGCTTATATCTTTCCTTTTCTCCTTTGCTTTTCACTTCTCTTCTTTTCACAGCTATTTGTAAGGCCTCCTCAGGCAGCCATTTTGCTTTTTTGCATTTCTTTTCCATGGGGATGGTCTTGGATAAGTTCAGTTCAGTTCAGTCGCTCAGTCGTGTCTGACTCTCCGCGACCCCATGAATCACAGCACTCCAGGCCTCCCTGTCCATCACCAATGGGTTACATTCAGTTAAGTTAGATCTCTTCAAATTGCTTCACTATTTAAATTTTCATATTGTAATTGAGTATGATTGAACATCTTCCCTTATGTTTATTGGTCATTTGTATTTCCTTAGTGAAATGTTTGCTTATTTTTCTAGTGGGTTGTTTGTTGTCTTTATCTTTCTGATATTGCATATTAAAAACTGCCATTTCTATTTTGGTACTTTTATGGATTTTTCAAAGAGAGATTTAATTTTTTTATATAGTCAGACTTTAACTTATTTTGGAAAAATTTTCAGTTTTCAGAAAAGCTGCAGAGATAGCACATAGAGTTCTAACACAGTGTTCACCCAGTTTCTTCTGATAACAGCGTATGTAACCGTGGCACATTTGTCAAAACTATTGACTAGAAATTAACACTGGGTTTACACTAGTATAATTGCAGTCAGATTTTCAAATCTTTCTGTATGGTTTCTAATTCTTAATAAAGGATTTGTTTACATTTATGATACATGGATACACACACATGTATATATTGGTTGCCATCCATGCTTATTTTCTGTTGCTTTCTTGGTTTCATTTTCACAAATTTTTTAAAGGTTTCGTTGAAACTCATCTTTATTTTCATCCAAATTGTTAAACAAGTTTTTTGAATTGCTCTACTTTTGGCTATACATGTTTTTTATTTTTATTTTTTTGAGTTTATTTATTTTTATTTTTCTTTTTATTGGAGGCTAATTATTTTACAATATTATATTGGTTGGTTTTGCCATACATTGACATGAATCCGCCCCAAGTGTACATGAGTTCCCCCTCCCGAACCCCCCTCCCACCTCCCTCCTCCTTTTATCCTCCCTCTGGGTCATCCCCGCATACCAGCCCCGAGCATCCTGTAACATGCATCGACCCTGGACTGGCGATTCGTTTCACGTATGATAATATACATGTTTCAGTGCCATTCTCCCAAACCATCCCACCCTCACCCTCTCCCACAGAGTCCCAAAGACTGTTTTATACATCTGTGTCTCTTTTGCTGTCTTGTATACAGGGTTATCATTGCATCTTTCTAAATTCCATATGTATGCATTAGTATGTTGTATTGGTGTTTTACTTTCTGGCTTACTTCACTCTGTATAATAGGCTCTAGTTTCATCCACCTCATTAGAACTGGTTCAGATGCATTCTTTTTAATGGCTGAGTAATACTCCATTGTGTATATGTACCAAAGCTTTCTTATCCATTTGTCTGCAGATGGACATCTAGGTTGCTTCCATGTCCTGGCTATTATTAACAGTGCTGCAATGAACATTGGAGTACACGTGTCTCTTTCAATTCTGGTTTCCTCAGTGTGTATGCCCAGGAGTGCGATTGCTGAATCATATGGCAGTTCTATTTCCAGTTTTTTGAGGAATCTCCACACTGTTCTCCATAGTGGCTGTACTAGTTTGCATTCCCACCAACAGTGTAAGAGGGTTCCCTTCTCTCCACACCCTCTCCAGCATTTATTGCATGTAGACTTTTGGATAGCAGCCATTCTGACTGGTGTGAAATGGTATCTCATTGTGGTTTTGATTTGCATTTCTCTGCTTATGAGTGCTATACATGTTTTACAAAGATTAAGAAGAAAAAACTGCATGCTGTTTTGTAGTTTATTGTCTAATCCTTGACCATATTATTTTTTACAGTACCTGATAAATGCATATTTTAAGAGTATAAAATCTACTTTTAAATTTATTATAATAAAAATTATTGCCAGACCATTAGATTGAGACTGTTTTCTTTGGATCCATACTAGGTGGTTTTATAATTTTGATAGTTAAATTTTCTTATCTTTAAGCAATCCTAAGTCATTTTGAAGGAGGCAAAAAGTTCTAGCCCATTCCTATACTTAGTTTTGCAGTGGCATACCAAGAGCAAAATGTCATGTGACCCCAACAAGTAAGTAAAGCAAGCATTCCCTGAAGTCTTGGGATTGATTGAATTTGTAAGTGATAATCTGTCCCCTGTGATAGTTATTTATTTGTGACTATTATCTTCACTTAGAGAATTCACGTGCTAAAGTTTTAGCAAATAGTTTGAAATTGCTTCTTGACCCATGGTGGGGACAATATCACTTTAAAAGACCTTTTAGAGTACATAAAGACACTTTCATGGGTTAGGCATGTGAAAATCATGCTGCTCTCAGTGAGAACCATTGCTGAGGTTTGGCCTGTTCTGGGCAGCCTCCCTACTGTAAGGGGGTGGTTCATTCATGACTGTCTTTCCTACCAGCTTACTGAAGTACAAGTGATGTACTGTAAGGTATTTAAAATATGCAGTGTATGACTTGATATATGAATACATATGCATCATGAGAGTATTCCACTCTCTATTAGCACATCCTTCAGCTCATGTATTTAGCTATGTGTTTGTGTGAGAGAACATTTAAGTTCTACTCCAGCAAATTTCAGATATATAAGTGCTGGCAACTATAGTCACCATGAGATCCTCAGACCTTATTCATAAAATAACTTCAAGTGTAATAGGCAGGCAGGCTTTATCTTTATCTTGTTCATTTCACTTAGTGTAAGGCCTTCCAGGTTCAACCGTGTTGTGGCAAATGTCAGGATTTCCTTCTTTTTTCCTGTTATTGTATATAAAAATAATATTCCACTGCATTCATATATATATATACACACACACACACACACACACACACACACACACACACACATTCTGCCTGCTTATCCCTTATTGGACATTTAGGTTGTTTCCATGTCTTGGCTGTTGTGAATAATGGAGCAGCAAACAGGGAGTACCGGTGTGACTTCGATGATTCCATTTCCTCTGGTTATGTACTCAGAAGTGGAGTTGCTGGATCATGTGGTAGCTCTCTCTTTTTCTTGAGGAACCCCCACACTGTTCTCCATGCCGGCTGTAACAGCTTACAGTCTCACCAGCTGTGCACGAGGGCTCCCTTTCTCCATACCTGTGCCAGCAATTGTTACCTCTTGTCTTTTTGGCGTCCTGGACATCCTAACAGCTATCAGGTGATAATGCATGGTGGTTTTGATTTACATTTCTCTGATGATTAGTGATGTTGACCATCTTCTCACAGATTTGTTGGCCATTTGTATGTCATCTTTGGAAAAGTCTATTTAGTTTCTTTGCCTCTTGTTAAACTGGTTATTTGGGTATTTTTTGTCTTGCTTTTTGCTGTTGTATGAGTGCCTTGGGTATTTTTCATCGTGACCTGTATTGGATGTGTGGTTTGCAAATATTCTCTTCCGCTCAGTAGGTTGCCTTTCCATTGTGTTGTTCCATTTGCTGTGCAGCTTTGTAGTTTGACGTAGTCCCGGTTGTTGATTGTGTGCATTTGGTGTCAGAAAGGCATTGCCTAGGCTGACATCGGAAGCTTACCACCTGTATTTTCTTCTTGGAATTTTATGGTTTCAGGTCTGATGTTAAAGTGTTTAATCCACTTTGAGTCGATTTTTGTATATGATGTAAGGTAGGGGTCCAGTTTTATTCTATTGCATATGGCTGTCCAGTTTTCTCAATCTCATTTCCTGGAGGGACTGTCTCTTCTCCACTGTAAATTATTGGCTCCATTGTTGAAAATCAATTGACCACATATGTATAGGTTTATTTCTGATTCTCTATTCAGTTTTTATACTGATACCATACTGTTTAGATTACTCTTGCTTTGTAATATAGTTTGAAATCCAGACATGTGATGCCTCTAGCTTTGTTCTTAAGATTGTGTTGGCTTTTTGGAATCTTTTGTGATTCTATGAAAATTTTAGAATGTTTTCTATTTCTGTGAAAAATACCATTAGATTTTTGAAAGGGATTGCATTGTATCAATAGATTGCTTTGGGTAGTATGGACATTTTAACAATACTAAATTTTCCGACTGATGAATACTGATACCTTTTCATCTGTATCTTTTCTTTTATTTCATTTCTCAGTGCCTTGTAGTTTTCAATGTATAGATCTTTGACCCCCTTGGTTAAGTGTATTCCTTGGTATTTTATTCTTTTTGATGATATTATAAATGGGATTTTTTTTTTCTTGAAATACAGAATTTTATTTAGAAACTGTTTAAAAGTAGAAAAAAACCCTGTCAAGAAAGACCAGGTGGAAAATGGGTTCCCAACAAAATGGAATTTTAGGGCAACAAAAGTCTGAAAGGCCACAAAAGAGAAATAGCACCACTGTTATTTGAACAATGGCTAGTTACTTGCATTTTTTGGCATTGTTAGTCACTGAATCTGGGTTTTCCTCTGAATTCCACACAGAGCATGCACTACACAACAATTTCATCATAAAACACCTGCTTGCTACACACATTTCAGGACAAGCTACCACCAGAAACAAATCAATACAAATACATCAGGGGCTGAACAATCTCAGTAGTGGGTGACACACATGTTGCAGAATTCTGCCAAACAAAGGAACTTAGTCGGCTGTGAGCAAAGCAAATGAGGGAGTTAAGGAATGAAGTATTTTAAATATTAATAATTAATTCAGACATGGTACTATATTTTCTGCAAAAGAAAATTAACATTTAGTAACACGCTAACATTTTTATCTCCAAAGAGATTAGTGCACTGGCAAAGTATTCCGATAACAGTGGAGGGCTGTGGACAGCAGGTACCGAAAACACCCAGCCTTGCAGATCCCAAGGGAGTGGTGGCCTTACTCCCTTTGCCAGAGGTTCAGAAAGAACTTGCAGTATGATCACCTGCCTGCTGAACTTCCACTCTAAGCAGCAGCAAATTTTAAGGAGCCAAAGAGGAGTCCCCAGAGGGCAAGGGGAACAGAGAAAAGGAACATGTTAAATGTAAACTTAAAAGACAGTAAAACGGGACACAGCCCCCATTCAAATCCCAGAGATGTGGGCAAGTCCCCAAAAGTAGTTGTTAGGTTTAAAAACTGGACACACCTCATTTCCAAAAAAAAAAAAACACACACACACAGAACACAGAATTAACACGGATAACTGGAAAAATCACCAGAGAAATGCTCAATGAAAATCAAGCTCTTTGACTCAGACGTCTCAGGCCTGAAACACACCCTCTATTCATCCAGGCAACAACGCCTCTTGCTTAGCAGGCATGCTATTGGTCAAGGACATCAAAATGGCTTACAAAATAACTTCAAATTTTGCTTTTGGGCCAACGTCTGGGCTTATGAGGATCAAGCAGTCCTGCGAAGGCTGGGAACAGCAGGTCCCAAAGGCTCCAGGTTCCAGCCCTTCCTTCCCAGACACAATGTCAAACACACATCTTATATTTTGAAATATGGAAGCATCTTTTAAATACTCTTAAGGCATTTATTTATTAAAACGTTCTCTGCCAAGATTTCACATTAACTTAAAATTCAAATCAGTCTCTACATTTCTCTACTGAGGTCTCCACCTTCTCCAACTATCAGTGCTACCAGCATCCACAAAGTGAGCCCCATGGTCAGCCTCTTTGTTCCCTGGGTGAACCAACTAGATGTTAATACTGCTCTGCTACAAGGTAAACGCTCCTAACTCAAACTTATTGGAAAAGGAGTGAAACTTCTGCAAAGTGCACTTTTAGAAGAGGTACTTTTTGCTTATGAAAAGAAACCAGTGAGTCCTCTAAGAATAATAAAAGGGAGTATTTTACAGTTAAGCACATGATTTGGAGTGAAGAATTCGGATGTTGCTCAGCTGGTTCAGGCTATTAATACTCTTCCTGTTCCTCCTGTGGGCCCCCTTCATCAGGTATCACGAAGCCTTCGTCTGTGGCGTAGAGAATGTCCACGATCCTCTGCAGCACAGGGTTGTTCTCCCCCTCGTTCTCCTGGCAAATCAACTCAATGTTCCTCAGCTTTCCAAAATAGAAGTCTCTCTCCTTCTCCAAGTCTTCAACAGTAAGCTTCAATACATTGACCTGCTGCATCAATTCAGCTGCTTCGTCATCTCCATTCCCTACACCAGGATTCTTCCGCACCACACCCGGGCCAGCCTTAGGGGTTGCAGTAGTTCTGTGTGTTGCAATGGGCCTCTGTGGAGCTGCACTGCTAGAGCTGAGAGGTTTCTTCGGTTTGTTCAGAGCGGGAGCAACAAGGGAGGGGGCCACTGCAGTTTCTTGACCTTGTCTGGCAGCTACAGGGTCATACTCTTTTCCATCATAGTTTGCATCAAAAAACTTCTTGAACCACTGAACGAATTCAAAATTGTCCTGAAACTTTCCTTTTACTAATTTGTCCACAGGAATTATTTTGTCAACACCCATCCTCTTAAAACCTGCTTGAAGTATTTTGAAGTTCTGGATGTATTCATGTTCTAGCTTAGCTTGGAATTTCACTTTCTTCAAGGCAATGGAGCCAGGGAACAACATGTCCATAAACTGACAATAGGCAGCCCCTGAGCACAACTGTTCGATTTTTGTCAGATTCAACTGCAGAAACTTATTGATCCAGGCCAACATGTCATGTCGACTGAGGTTATCACTGGTGACCAACGTTGAGTACACGTTCACTGCCATCTTCCGGCTCCGGTTCCGTCTTCGTCTCGTTCAAACCGCCTGACCCCGCCCGCCCGCTCGCGCGATGACCTCACACGCAACCCCCCCTTACGCGCCGACGTAAAGCTATAAATGGGATTTTTTTTTTTTAATTTCTCTTTCTCGTAGTTCATTGTTGATGTTTATAAATGCAGCTGATTTTTTAAATTGATTTTGTATCCTGAAACTTTACTGAAATCATTTATTCTCAGTTATTTGGTGGAATCTTTCTGATATCCTCTTCAAATAGAAAATTTTACATCTTCCTTTCTAATTTGGATATCCTTTATTTCTAGCTAATTACTCTTTCTAGAAGTTCCAGTACTATGTTGAATAAAAGGGATGAGAGTGGGCATTCTTTGCTTGTTTCTGATCTTCGAAGAAAAGCTTTCAGCTTTTCTCATCGAATCTGATGTTAGCTATAGGCTTGTCATATGTGGACTTTACTATATTAAGATGCGTTGCTACTGTAACTAGTTTGTTGAGGGTTTTATCATATCATAAAAGGAAGTTGGATTTTGTCAAATGCTTTTTCTTTATCTGTTGAAATTCCTCTTGTTATTGTGGTCCACATGGATTTGCATATATTGAAACATGCTTGCACCCCTGGAATAACCCCCACCTAATCATGGCATCTGGTCCCATCACTTCATGGGAAATAGATGGAAAAACAGTGGAAACAGTGTCAGACTTTATTTTTTTGGGCTCCAAAATCACTGCAGATGCTGATTGCAGCCATGAAATTAAAAGACGCTTGCTCCTTGGAAGGAAAGTTATGACCAACCTTGATAGTATATTAAAGAGCAGAGACATTACTTTGCCAACCAAGGTCCGTCTAGTCAAGGCAATGGTTTTTCCAGTGGTCATGTATGGATGTGAGAGTTGTGAAGAAAGCTGATCGCCGAAGAATCGATGCTTTTGAACTGTGGTGTTGGAGAAGACTCTTGAGAGTCCCTTATACTGCAAGGAGATCCAACCAGTCCATTCTAAAGGAGATCAATCCTGGATGTTCATTGGAGGGACTGATGCTAAAGCTGAAACTGCAATACTTTGGCCACCTCATGCGACGAGTTGATTCACTGGAAAAGACTGATGCTGGGAAGGGTTGGGGGCGGGAGGAGAAGGGGACGACGGAGAATGAGATGGCTGGATGGCATCACCGAATCTGTGGGCATGAGTTTGAGTGTACTCCGGGAGTTGGTGATGGACAGGGAGGCCTGGCGTGCTGTGGTTCATGGGGTCGCGGAGAGTCGGACACGACTGAGCGACTGAACTGAACTGAACTGAATCATGGTGAGTCATTCTTTCAGTGTGTTTTTGGATTCAGTTTGATAATACTTTGTTGAGGATTTTTGCATCAGTGTTCATCAGGGATATTGGTTGTTAATTTCCTTTACTTTCAGAGTCCTTGTCTGACTTTGGTATCAGGGTAATGCTTGCCTCGTAAAATGAGGAGATGTTTTCTCTTCTTCAGTTTTTTGGCACAATTTGAAAAAGACTGTTATTCGTTCTGTAAAATTCACTAGTGAGGCCATCTTGTCCTGGACATTTCTCTGATGATAAGTTTTTGGTTACTGATGTAATCTCCTCCCCCAGTAATTGGTTTCTTCAGGCTTTCTATTGTTTCGTGATGCTATCCTGATAGATTGTATGTTTCCAGTAATCGGAATCAATTGTTCAGTTTTTTGTTTCATTGTTCATAATAGTCTCTTACCCTTTGTATTTCTCTGGTATCAGTCATAATGTCTCCTCATTAAACTTTTGAGTCTACTTCTTTTTGGCAAGTCTAAAAAAACAGATCTTAGTTTCCCCTTTTTTATTAATCTCTTTAGTCCCTAGTTACTATTTCTGCTCTGATATGTATGTTTTCTTCCTTCTAACTTTGGACTTAGTTTGTTCTTTTTCTGCTTCTTGAAATGTAAAAGTAGGTTGTTATTGTCTTTTTTCCTTAAGGTAAGTGTTGAGAGCTATAAATTTCCCTCTCAGAATTGTTGCACTCCATAAATTTTGTTAAGTTGTGTTTCCATTTTCGTTTATCTCAAGATACTTTATTTCTTTTGATTTCCTCTTTGACTCATTTGTTGAGAAGTATGTTGTTTAATTTCCACATATTTGTGAACTTTGCATTTTCTTCTTGTAATTGACTCCTAGTTTCACACCATTGTGGTTAGAAAAGATGCTTGATGTGAATTCAGTGTTCTTAAATTTGTTAAGACTCGTTTTTCGCCCTAACATATGATCTGTTCTGGAAAATGTTTTATGTCTACTTACGAAGAATGTATATTCTGCTTCTGTTGAGTGGGATATTTTGTATATGTCTATTAGGGTCATCTGGTCTCATGTGTAGTTTAAGTCCCATATTTCTTCACTGATTTTCTATCTAGGTGATCTAGACAGAAATGTTGAAACGGGATATTGAAGGCCCTATAGATCATGGCATCTGGTCCCATCACTTCATGGGAAATAGATGGGGAAACAGTGGAAACAGTGTCAGACTTCATTTTTGGGGGCTCCAGAATCACTCCAGATGGTGATTGCAGCCATGAAATTAAAATACACTTATTCCTTGGAAGGAAAGTTATGACCAACCAAGATAGCATATTAAAAAGCAGAGACATTACTTTGCCAACCAAGTCCGTCTAGTCAAGGCTATGGTTTTTCCGGTGGTCATGTATGGATGTGAGAGTTGGACTGTGAAGAAAGCTGAGCGGCGAAGAATTGATGCTTTTGAACTGTGGTGCTGGAGAAGACTCTTGAGAGTCCCTTGGACTGCACGGAGATCCAACCAGTCCATTCTAAAGGAGATCAATCCTGAGTGTTCATTGGAAGGACTGATGCTAAAGCTGAAACTGCAATACTTTGGCCACCTCATGTGACGAGTTGACTCACTGGAAAAGACTCTGATGCTGGGAAAGGTTGGGAGCAGGAGGAGAAGAGGACGACAGAGAGTGAGATGGCTGGATGGCATCACCGACTCTGTGGACATGAGTTTGAGTGAACTCCGGGAGTTGGTGATGGACAGGGAGGCCTGGCGTGCTGTGATTCATGGGGTTGCAAAGAGTCGGACACGACTGAGCGACTGAACTGAATCTGTTAGAATGATTAGGATGACTTAAGTACCTTCCAAGTTCAAGACAGGCGCTCAGTCGTGTCCGACTCTTTGTGACCGCATGGACTGTAGCCTACCAGGCTCTTCCGTCCATGGGATTTTCCAGGCAAGAGTACTGGAGTGGGTTGCCATTTCCTACTCCAGGAGATCTTCCTGACCCAGGGATCGAACCCGGGTCTCCCACTTTGTAGGCAGATGCTTTACCATCTGAGCCACCAGGGAAGCCTTTAGTGTTAAGTAATTGTGGTTTTAGACCATGAATTTTAAATCATTTTAACTAGACTTAAACCCATCTTCATTAATTAAAATATGGACCATTGCAGTCAACACATTTTTGCCAGTGAGAAATAAGTTTGTGTATTCCTGTATTGTAAAAATCTGTACTTCAGGATTCAACAAAGTCTTGGAAAGCATTTTCTGCCTCCTGCTGGTTGTGGAAGCATATATCCTGTAAAAAGTTGTTGAGACTCTTGTAGAAGTGGTAGTTGGTTGGCGAGAGGTTGGGGGAATATAGTGAACGAAGCAAAACTTCATAGCCCAGTTCGTTCAACTTTTGAAATGTTGCTTGTGTGACATGTGGTTGGGCGTTGTTGTGGAGAAGAATTGGGCTCTTTTTGTTGACCAGTGCTGGCTGCAGGCATTGCAGTTTTTGGTGCATCTCTCGATTTGCTGAGCATAAATCTCAGATGTAATGGTTTCTCCAGAAGTCAGAAAAGTGTAGTGGGTTAGACTGGCAGCAGACCACCAAACAGTGACCATGATCTTTTTGTAGTGCAGCTTTGGCTTTGGGAAATGCTTTGGAGCTTTTTCTCGGTGCAGCCACTGAGCTGGTCACTGCCGGTTGTCCAAAAAAAAAAAAAAATCCACCTTTTGTTGCACATCACAATCCACTCGAGAAATGGCTCATTGTTATTGCGTAGAGTAACAGAAGATGGCCGTGTGAGTTTGATTTTGACCAGTTCAAAATGACCAGTTTTTGTTGGATTTGCCGTCAGCTCATGAGGCACCCACTCCTGAGCTTTTTCACCTTTCCAGTTTGTTTCAAATGCCGAATGAACATAGAACGGCAGACGTTGAGCTCTTTGGCCACTTCTGGTGTAGTTGTTAGAGGATCAGCTTTGAGGTTTGCCCTCAGTTGGTCATTGTCCACTTCTGGTGGCCAGCCCTATGTTCCTCATCTTCAAGGCTCTTGTCTCCTTTGCAAAACTTCTTCAATCAACAGTGCACTGTACGTTCATTAGCAGTTCCTGGGCAAATGTGTTTTTGATGTTGTGAGTTGTCTCCACTGCTTTACAACCCATTTTGAACTTGAATAAGAATATTGTTTGAATTTGCTTTTTGTCTAGCATCGTTTCCCTAGTTTGAAATAAATACAAAATACACAACGAGTAATAAGTCATTAGCAAAAAAACCAAAAAGCAAGAAATGTGCCTTAAATTGATGTATAACATAAACAGCATTTATTTAGAATGTATTCCAATATCAAACGGCAAAGTTCAGCAATACCAAACCACAATTACTTTTGCAGCAACATAACAGATTACAGAGTGATGATGTAAATATCATAATTTTCCACATTCAATTAAAACAAGAGATTAAGATTAGGTTAACTTTTTTTGAAAATGGAAGGAAAAAGACAGCCTTTATTTCTGATTTCTGTTCCTGTATCCTCCATCTGAAAATTATAATTGGGAGTACCCTGAGCAAGTGTCAGCTTGTGCTCTGTTGCTCAATAGGCTTCATGACACACAGGTGTTTTCCTCTGCGTGTAGTGAATGCTGCTGCTGCTGCTGCTAAGTCACTTCAGTCGTGTCCGACTCTGTGTGACCCCATAGACGGAAGCCCACCAGGCTCCCCTGTCCCTGGGATTCTCCAGGCAAGAACACTGGAGTGGGTTGCCATTTCCTTCTCCAACGTGTGAAAGTGAAAAGTGAAAGTGAAGTCGCTCAGTCGTGTCCGACCCTTAGCGACCCCATGGACTGCAGCCTACCAGGCTCCTCCATCCATGGGATTTTCTAGGCAAGAGTACTGGAGTGGCTTGCCGTTGCCTTCTCTGGTAGTGAATGCACCTTCATCATTTTGGAAGAACTTCTAAGGCTTTAGGGAGTTGTCATAGGATACAGTCATTGAGACATTTTTGCTAGTTATCCTTAGGAGAGACATTCATCTTAGGTGGGTATCCTTGTTTTTAAAGGAGTGGCTGGTAATTTTGAGTATCTTCTTTTAGGGTCTTAATATTACATGTCTTCCTCTGAGTTTCATTTCACCTATGCTAATATTGTGGATCTTAGTTGAGGGTACAGCTCAGCCTGTGATTTGGGAAAATTAGCCTGTCCATTTCAGTATTCATTTCAATAAAGCAGGAATAACCATTCTTCTCTCATAAGGGGCTGTTGGAAGTAAAAATGCAGCAGCCTGCAAGGTGCCCTCTTCACTGCCTGGTCCTGGGGCAGCTCTGTGCACAGGGCTCAGTGCTGGGAGGAGACCTTCCTAGTTACTAGGCCTGCCTGGTGGCCTGCTGAGGACTGGCTCTGAAGTATGGCCACCTCCTGTCTACCAGGCTGCCCAGGCTTCAGGTGCCTTCAGCTCTCCACAAGGTATTTGGGTTTTTGAAAGTAGATGCAAAAGACCCACTTGTCAAAGAACCCAAGAACTTGAAAGCCAGAGGAGGGAAACAGCTCTGGCAGAGGCCGAGTATTGATACAGTCTGCTGAGAACTGGGTCTCATGGTCTTCCCTGAAAACAGGGTTCCGGAGTATGCTCCAGTATTTTTGTCTGGCAGATCCGATGGACAGAGGAGCCTGGCTGGCTGCGGTCCGTAGAGTCGTAGAGTCAGACACTACTGAGCATGCACACACGTACACTTATCTGACACAGTGACATCTCTAGGAGCTGCAACTTCTGAAGAAAGCATCCTTCCACTGACAGGTCCCTGTGCAGCCACTGCTGAGTTCTGGTAGGACTTGACTTCTGGCGCTCCACAGTGCCACATGGCAGTGTTTGTGTGTGACACCGGTGTGAGGAGAGAAGATGCTCTCTGGAGATGATCGTTTCCAGTGGGACCACTCCGTGGGTTTGGCTGGCGGCCTGGCCTGTTGTATGGAGAACATTTTGGTGGGGTGGCACTCCAGCAGATTTCTTAAGATTTGATCATCGTGACTTCAGTCCTGCTTTTGCACCTCTGAGGTCCTGTGGTGCCATGACAGGGCCAGCCTGTGGGCTGTGTTTTACAGGTGGGGGTTGCAGGTACGGCACTATTACCCGTGGGGCTCCGTTTCCTAGGGGATAGGACCTCGTCCCCAGTTCCTGATGACCCAGATCTTGGTGGCGTCTCCACCAAAGACATTGTGTTTCACGTCAGTCACCTTTGTGTTACTCCCATCTCTGTCTGGTTTGAGTGAAACGGACTTCTGATGAAATGACGGACAAAGATGCAGGCGCTCAGTCCAGATGTCAGCACGAGGATGTTGGCTCCTTGCCAGTATGCAGACTCTTCTCAGAGTGAGCATCTCTGAGACTGTTAAGGAAAGTATTTCCTTTCAGGCCTCCTTGGTGACCCCGTGGTTACGACTCCGTGCTTCCAGTGCAGCGGGCATGGGTTAGATCCCTGGTCAGGGAACTAGGATCCCACATGCCGTGCAGCACAGCAAAAAAAAAAAAAAAAAATTTCTCTCTTTCTGTTTACACACTAAGGACAGTCTCTAAGTGTCATCAGATCTTTGTGATAAAGCTCACAGTACTTCGTGGTGATGTGGACACACGCAAAAATTGTTTCAGTAGATTCTTTGGCAAAATATTTTAAGGACCAGTTTATCTTCCAACAGCCTCAATCTTTAAAATTAAAACAAATATGGAAAGTGTAGCCAGGTGGCTTTCTCTTTAATTTATACTGCATGCCGGCATTTTGTAGGAGGCAGAGGCACTGTGCCTGTCGACAAAACATGGCCTGCAAAGAACGGGAGCAGAGACGACTCAGCACGTAATCACGGCTGCTGAGGTGACGTGCTGGCCCACTCAGGACAGGGGAGGCTTCTTTTTAACATTCGTTTTAAACGGTTCCTTTTCTATCACGAGTTTTGGAAGACTGTTTACAAAGGACACAAAGGGTCCTTATGATGGTGACTAGCAGTGGGCCATGTCCTACAGGCCTCTTGCTGACTGTGTGCTCAGGACTGCCCCCCACTGGTGGTCTTGCAGCAGCCCTGTGCATGGGTTTTGTGACTGAGCTGATGAGAAAGGGGGTGTGTTACTGGTGAATTTGTTTAAACAAGACCTTTCCAGGGTTGTGATTCCTGTTAACTCAGTACAGAGTATTGATGACAACTTTCCTCTTCCGATAGGTAGCTGGCAGGCGTTTAAAAGATTACATTATAAGTAATGTAATACTGGATGTATTTTGCTAGTGTTAACTTCTTAAAACATTTGTGTGCTTTTTAAAAGTTCCTTTTTCTTACAACCTCTGCAATCTATTTAGATTGTAATTTGTAAAAGGTTGTTACACATTTATTTTCAAATAATAAAAATCAGTCTTTCATTTTTTGGTGAAGCTGAGAGGAAAAAAGTAAGATGTGAGATAATTGTTAATGCAAATGACGCTAATGCTTCAGAATAATGAACTTCTCCCCATTGTTGCTGTTTGGTGTATTTATATTCCCTTTGCAGTTTTTCTTCTCTGAGTAAAGCACTTGGGTTTCAGGGCACCATCCTGCCTTGGCCCTCCAGTGAAAACACCTCTGTGTACCCGGGCCTGCTGTGCTGGTATGGCTGCTGCTGACTTCATATTGACTGCAGGGACTGTTGACCGAAAGGAGAGTTATTTCTTTCTTAGACGAAAGATATTTATGACTGAAAAGAGTCCTAAAAACATGAGAATATTGATCATGGTTTTGAGCCATGCTTGCACTGAATCACTTGATATACCTAAATATCAGCCTTATTCTATCTTTCCTCAAAGACAGATTGCTAACACAAAAGATGAACAATCTTGAGGGGAAAAAATATCTTTCTGCAAGGTTGTCTTCCATAACAATAGGGAGAAAAGAGGCCCGTGTGGCTCCCTCAAACAAGGGCAGACAGAGTAAACAATGTATTGGAAGCTCTTGTGAAACTGCCTTGGGTGTACTTGATTTAACGTGTAGTAATAAATTAACATCAGATGGAAATTCAAATACCTAAACATTTAGCCAATCTAACAACAAACAATTATTGTAAAATCAACATAAAAATAAAGACAGCAAAAGACCCATTATCATCTGAGGACCTAATTCATCGTTTTTAGAGGTAATCTTTTGGGGTTCCTTGGAAATTTATAAAGGAAACTTATAAATGCAGCTAATTATTCACCAGTCAGATGTTTTTGTAAGCCAGGTACTTTCCTGTTGCTTCTTTTCCCTTGAGCTGTGGACATACTTTGGGTGACCGTTTGCTGCTCATGTAGTTCCAGGCTGAAGGGGTAGCAGACTCTCCCTGCTGTGGTACCGAGTGTGACTCCTCCAGACAGGTGGCGACCCAGGGGCGTGGTTTTGGTCCATCTGGAACTGTGTCTTGGCATTTCCTGCTTGTGTCTGGCCGCATCCCTCTCTGTGGGGAAGGGCCCTGCGTCTCTGCGCAGGGAGCGAGGCTGCTTGTGTGGCCTTGGAGTGAGCATGTGACGGTCTGTGCTGCCAACCTGTCTGTGCTGCCAGCGCTGCCCTCCCCACTCCAGTGCTGTCTCCTCTCCGGGCAAGGGAAGCGTATTCCATCGCCGTGCATGGGCCTGCCGTGTGTGAGAGACCCCACAGACTAACCCTGGACTTTGCTCTGCGGAGCTGGAAGGAGAAAGGGGGGATACGTGATGTGCTCGTGTGTCGGTGTGGCACGGAGGACAAGTACACACCCCGAGGTGGGAGCTGGCCAGCCAAGCCTGAAACCTGGCCTCGGGTGGAGCCAGAGAACTTGCTGCAGAGCAGGAGGTAGCATGTGCGTGGAGCGGTGGCCCAGCGTTGCCTGTGGCGGAGCACTCAGGGCAGGGAGTGGATCGAGGGAGGGGCGGGCACCCGCTGTGAGGCGGGCAGGGAAGGGCCCTTGGTAGGATTGGAGAGCATGGTCGCGAGGGGTTCCTGCAGAGAAGCAGTCAGAGAACTGTGCCCTTTGGGTCACGGCCCCGAACGCTGGCGAGCTCCTGCTCCACTGGTGGGATGGCGTGGGTGGGTCCTCTGGCCTGCCCACCGGGGCCTGGAGGGCCTCTGAAAGTTTAGTTGCCAACACATAAAAATCAGGAGGTTTCACATTTAATTAAGCATGTATGGCTGCTTCTTCATCTTTACCTTCTTGTTTTTGTATGAGATTTAATTTTACTGATTTTATGCTATATGGAGATATTTTACATAGCCTAAAATATACCCATGTAAAGTATACAGTTCAGTGGACTTTAATAAAGTTCTATACATCATAAGTACGGTCTAATTTTAGCACATCCCACCCCAAAATAGGATCCTCTTACCTATTCGCAGCCACTCCCTTTCCTCTCCTCTTGGCCTCAGGCAACCTCTAGCCTGTTTCTGTCTCTCTGAATTTGAATGTTGTGGACATTTCATGTAAATGAAATCATTCCGTATTTGGCCTTTTACGCCTGGCTTTCACTTAAATGTTTTCAAAGTTCATACACGTGAAGCATATTTCAATACTTTGTTCCTTCTTGCCTAGAAAATCCCATGGATGGAGGAGCCTGGTAGGCTGCAGTCCGTGGGGTTGCTAAGGGTCAGACACGACTGAGCGACTTGACTTTCACTTTTCACTTTCACACATTAGAGAAGGAAATGGCAACCCACTCCAGTGTTCTTGCCTGGAGAATCCCAGGGACGGGGGAGTCTGGTGGGCTTCCGTCTATGGGATCACACAGAGTTGGACACGACTGAAGTGACTTAGCAGCAGCAGCAGCATGAGCAATATTCCATGGCATGGATATACCACATTTCATCTGTTTGCCATTTGATAGGTGTTTTGGCTCTTATGAATCATGCTGCTGTGAACATTCATGGGCAGTAGTTTGTGTGCCTATATGTTTTCATTTCCTTTGAGTAGATTCTGAGGAGTGGAATTGCTGGGTCCTATTTTTGGGGTGGACTCCGGGAGTTGGTGATGGACAGGGAAGCCTGGCGTGCTGTGGTTCATGGGGTCGCAAAGAGTCGGACACAACTGAGCAACTAAACTGAACTGATGTCAAGTCTATATTTAGCATTCTGAGGAGCTGCCAAACAGTTTTCCAGAACTGCTGCCCCATTTAACATTCCTGCCTGCAGCGTACTGTTCATGGGGTTCTCGAGGCAAGATAATTGTGCTTAACATCCTTCAAGCTAGATGTTAGCAGTACATGAACCGAGAACTTCAAGATTTACAAGCTAGATTTACAGAAGTCAAGAGAAGCCAGAGAGCAAATGGCCAACATCCGTTGGAACACAAAAAAAGCAAGGGAGTTCCAGAAAAACATTTTACTTCTGTTTCAGTGACTGTGCTAAAGCCTTTGTGTGGATCACAACAAACTGTGGAGAATTCTGAAAGAGATGGGAATACCAGACCATCTGACCTGCCTCCTGAGAAACCTGTATCCAGGTAAAGAAGCAACAGTTAGAACCAGACATGGAACAATGGACTGGTTCCAAATTGGGAAAGGAGTACATCAAGGCTGTATATTGTCACCCTGCTTATTCAACTGGGCTTTCCTGAAAGCTCAGTTGGTAAAAAATCCACCTGCAATACAGGAGACCCCAGTTCAATTCCTCAGACAGGAAGATCTGCTGGAGAAAGGGATAGTCTACCCACTCCAGTATTCTTGGGCTTCCCTTGTGGCTTAGCTGGTAAAGAATTCTCCTGCAATGTGGGAGACCTGGGTTCAATCCCTAGGTTGGGAAGATCCCCTGGAAAAGGGAAAGGCTACCCACTCCAGTACTCTAGCCTGGAGAATTCCATGAACTGTACAGTCCGTGGGGTCACTTATTTAACTTCTGTGCAGAGGACGTTATGCAAAATGATGGGCTGGATGAATCAAAAGCTGGAATCAAGACTGTTGGGAGAAATATCAATAACCTCAGATATGCAGATGACGCCACCCTTATGGCAGAAAGCAAAGAGCAACAAAAGAGCCTCTCGATGAAAGTGAAAAAGGAGAGTGAAACACCTGGCTTAAAACTCAGCATGCAGAAAACTAAGATCATGGCATCCAGTCCCATCACTTCATGGCAAATAGATGGGGAAACAGTGGAAACAGTGGCAGAGTTTACTGGGCTCCAAAATCATTGCGTACAGTGACTGCAGCTCTGAAATTAAAAGATGCTTGCTCTTTGAAAGAAAAGCTATGGCAGACCTAGACAGTGGATTAGAAAGCAGAGGCATCACTTTGTCACAGAAGTCCGTATAGTCAAAGCTATACGGTTTTTCTAGTCGTCATGTACAGTTGTGAGAATTGGACCATAAAGAAGGCTGATGGTTTGATGCTGAAGAATTGATGGTTTCTAACTGTGGTGCAGGAGACTCTTGAGAATCCCTTGAACAACAAGAAGATAAAGCAGTAAATACTAAAGGAAATCAACCCTGAATATTCACTGAAAGGAATGATGCTGAAGCTCCAATACTTTGGCCACCTGATGTGAAGAGCTGATGCATTGTAGAAGTCCCTGATGCTGGGAAGGATTGAAGGCAGATGGAGAAAGGGGTGACAGAGGATGAGGTGGTGGGATGGCGTCACGGACTGAATGGATATGGAGTTTGAGCAAACTCCGGGCGATAATGAAGGACAAGATCCTGGCATCCTGCAGTCCATGGGGTTGCTAAGAGTTGCACACAACTTAGCAGCTGAACAGCAATCAGCAGCATATGAGGGCTGCAGTTTTTTTTACATACTTACCAACACTTGTCTTTTGGGTTTTAACCATCAGAGTGGGTATGAAATTGTGCCCGTTGTATAACATAGAGGCAAATAATGGAGCTGGGAATGATGAGCTGGGTTTTTCTTAAAAATAGAACTACTTGTTGGGTGTTACAATTATTATTGGCCACAGGGGGCATACTCTATAAGCTATTTAGAGTCTCAAAAACAGTATTTTAGAAATCTGAATAACACTGGAAAGTAAGTACCTGTGTTTAAACTATATGGTTTAACATAATTGGACATGCACTGCACAGTCAAAGTAATGTCTGCATCACCCCTCTTACACCTTTGTGACACCCCTCTGTTCCCCTCCTTGCTCCTGCATCCCCATACTTCTGCCTCCACTGCACGTCAGTGTGCATGTTCTGAAAGTCTATAATGGACTATGCATGTGTCATGTATGTTTAATACACGTAGATCTTGGAGCTTTGTAAGTGGAACCATGCCATTTGTCCTCTTCCCAGCATGCTTATTTTTAGGTTCATCTATGCTGTGTGCATCCATAAGTCATTCGTTCCTTTGTTTCTGGATAGTGTTCCGTTTCAGGGCATAAGATGTGTTTATCCGAATCTGTTGTATAGTGGGGGTTCCGCCCAGTTTTGACTGTTACAGGTAAAGCTGCTATGGACATTTGTATAAGTCTTTGTACAGACATGCTTTTATTTCACTTTTGAGTGGAGCATATGGTCAGTGGATGTTTAACAAACATCACAGATTAGCAAACTGCTTTCTCCAGTAGCTGTGTCATCTTGCTGCCCTCCCAGTAGTGTGTGTGAGTCCCAGTTACTCCACATTCTTTCTCTCCCTTTTAGAGTCTGTTTCCTTCTGCCTACAGGACTTGAACGTTTCTTCCAGTGGGGAATCCCCTGGAGATGGATATGTGTATATATACATTTATATATATAAATTGTTAACTTTGTGGTCTGAAAACTATTTTAATCTTAATAGTTGAAAGTTTTTGCTGAGAACAAAATCTAAAGTTGATGGCTTTTTCTTAAAGGTCTTGTTCCACCATCTCCTGACTTGCATTGTTTAGGATCAGAAATCTGCTGTCATCCTTATTTCTGTTTCAGATATTGCAAGCCCCACCCCTACCCCTAACACCCACCTTTTGAAAAGATTTTCCTTATCATTGGTTTTGAACAGCTTACTGTTTTACACTTTTGGGGTTCTTGCTCATAAGAGTTGTCAGTCTGAACTAAAGTCCTGTTCAGTCCATCACTCATGATTCCCCCCTGCTGAGACGAGACTCCTGAGTAATGTCCCTAGTGTCCTGTGAGCTCTGTGGTGTCCCTGCCACCTGGTGGAAACAGGTACCTTTCTTCTTGAGTCCGATTATCTTGTAATGCTCTGGCTAATCTTGGTATGTCTCTGTCATTCTCAGCATCTGCTGGTCAGCCCTCTGCTCATCTCTGGAGTCCCCTCCCTGGCTCTGCCCAGGTTCCCTCTACCTTTGCCACAGCCTGGCAGCTCTCTGGGCAGTCAGCTAGGACAGTCTCAGGGCTCTCCTTGTCTGTTGCCCATCTCCCAGGTTACTGAACCTCACTGTCTGATGTCCAGTGCCTGGAAAATAAATGCTTATACATTTTTCCTGTTTTTTTTTTTTGTCTTTTTGCTTGTTTAAAGCAAGAGGTAAAACCCTGTCCGTGTTCCTCACCTTGACTAGAAGGAGCAGTTGTTAACAGCTGCTGTACTATTTCTAACAGAGTATCCACATACTATGAATAAACCGCAAGGAAATTGTCAAAAGAGCATAGTGTCCGTTTAATAGAAAATCCTTGCCCCCATGAATGTATGACATTAATGTATATCTATGGTTCAGTTCAGTCGCTCAGTCGTGTCCGACTCTTTGCGACCCCATGAATCACAGCACGCCAGGCCTCCCTGTCCATCACCAACTCCTGGAGTTCACTCAAACTCATGTCCATCGAGTCGGTGATGCCATCCAGCCATCTCATTCTCTGTCGTCCCCTTCTCCTCCCGCCCCCAATCCTTCCCAGCATCAGTCTTTTCCAGTGAGTCAGCTCGTCGCATGTGACTTACAAAACACCAAAACTTGGAGGAAATGATTTTACGTTTCCATCTCAGAAACACTCAGGTAACACTTTCTCTTAGCTTTTTTATGTCTGTATAACTAGTTTCTTCTTGGCTCCTCAGTTTTCATCATGGCTCTTATTCTCTAAATGGCTTCATGTGTGTGGCAGGTAGAATTCTAGATGACCCTCACTGATCCATGCCTTTATGTGGCCCCTTCTCTGAGAGTGAACTTGTAAAAGGAATACATGGGGCTTCCCTGGCGGTTCAGTAGTAAAGTATCTGCCTGCAGTGCAGGAGAGCGGGTTTGATCCCTGGGTCAGGAAGATCCCCTGGAGAAGGAAATGGCAACCCACTCCAGTACTCTTGCCTGGAGAACCCCATGGACAGAGGAGCCTGGCGGGCTGCAGTCCATGGGGCTGCAGAGAGTCGAAGGCGACGAACACTGAGAGAGCAGGAGCTGTGGACGCGATGGGATGAAACTCCTACAATTACGGCAGAAGATTTCTGCAGACATAGTTACAGTCGCTAATCAACTGAGCTGACCAGAATGGAGATTATCCTAGAGTGGGCCTGTCCTAACTAGCTGTGCTCTACAGAGGGTTCTAAGATCAGAGACAGAGGTGTCTGCCCGCCTCTCTGACCAAGCATTCTTACGTGGTGAGAAGCAGGTCTACCAGCCAGGAACCTCAGGCAGCCTTCCTGAGCCGAGAGCTGTTCCTGGTTGTGGCCAAGAGAAGCTCGGCCCCCAGTCCTGCAAGGAGATGAATTCTGCCAACAGCCTATGAGGTAAGAGGACTCTCTGAGTGTCAGCAGGCTGAGAGCAACTGCTGTAGGAGGGCTTGGTCTTCACCTGGTGACCCTGCCCTGGACTCCTGAGCCGTGGACTGTGGAGATAAGAAATTCATGCTGTGTTTTGCCACTAAGTTTCTGGGAATTTGTTTGCAGAAGCAGAAAGGTAATGCACTTTTTTATTTTTTGCATCATTTTAAAACTTTCTGTAAATGAAAGCATGTTTTGTTCTCATGCATATTTGTGCTGGCCTGTTTTTAGTTCGTTGTTCCGTTGTCACACTCCTCCTGTGCAGCCACACCCGTGTGATGACTCTCACACACCCAGGAATAGGAGCAATGGTTCAGCATAGCTGAGATTTAGTGCATGACTTCTGTTGGAGATGCTTACGAGAACATGGGCCCTGGGACCCTACGATCCAGCTCTGTGGTCATGGACAGCTTCCTCATCCCCAGCCTCGCTCTGGGGAGTGGGGGGTAGTAGCTCGCCTCTTTCACAGGGCTGTTGCAGGATTTGTAGAACACTCAGCATCCTGCGAACTGCCAGCAAGCGCTCAGTCATTAGTACTGCTTTTATACGCATGGTGTTAAGTATCACATGCATACTGAAACAACTGCTGAGCTTAATTGATGGAGGGAGTTCAGAGCCTCCGGGAGATGCTGGCCCAGCCTGGATGGAGGGAGTTCTGTGCCTCCGGGAGATGCTGGCCCAGCCTGGATGGAGGGAGTTCAAGGCCTCTGGGAGATGCTGGCCCAGCCTGGATGGAGGGAGTTCAAGGCCTCCGGGAGATGCTGGCCCAGCCTGGATGGAGGGAGTTCAACACCTCCGGGAGATGCTGCGCAGCCCGTCGGCAGGTTGGCTGCATGCCCCGTGTCTGCAGCAGCAGCAGCACGGCACCATTGCTCTCAGCCTTGGTGCTCTGGGTGCCGCTTGTCAGCCTGCTGCCATCTTACCTAGAAGGACGTTTTTATATTTAATATAAAATTTAATATAAAAATGTAGTTCACTTTACAGTTTAATTTCTCTGAGTATTTTTAATAAACTGAGATGTGCCTAAATCAAATTTTCCTTGAAAATTACCTGGAGTCTATAGTTCTATGTGGATTGCAAACTGGTGTTTATTTATTTATTTATTTTTTTAGGTAATTAATTTATTTTTTATTGGAGGCAAATTATTTTACAATATTATATTGGTTGGTTTTGCCATACATTGATATGAATTTGCCCCAGGTTTACATAAGTTCCCCCTCCTGAACCCCCCTCCCACCTCCCTCCTCCCTTTATCCTCCCTCTGGGTCATCCCCGCATGCCAGCCCCGAGCATCCTATAACATGCATTGACCCTGAACTATTGATTCGTCTCACATATGACAACATACGTGTTTCAATGCCATTCTCCCAAATCATCCCACCCTCACCCTCTCCCATAGAGTCCCAAAGACTGTTCTATACATCTGTGTCTCTTTTGCTGTCTCGTATACAGGGTTATCATTTGCATCTTTCTAAATTCCATATATATGTGTTAGTATACTGTATTGGTGCTTTTCTTTCTGGCTTACTTCACTCTGTATAATAGGCTCCAGTTTCATCCACCTCATTAGAACTGATTCAAATGTATTCTCTTTAATGGCTGAATAATACTCCTTTGTGTATATGTACCAAAGCTTTCTTATCCATTCGTCTGCAGATGGACATCTAGGTTGTTTCCATGTCCTGGCTATTATAAACAGTGCTGCAATGAACATTGGAGTACACGTGTCTCTTTCAATTCTGGTTTCCTCGGTGTGTATGCCCAGGAGTGCGATTGCTGGATCATATGGCAGTTCTATTTCCAATTTTTTGAGGAATCTCCACACTGTTCTCCATAGTGGCTGTACTAGTTTGCATTCCCACCAACAGTGTAAGAGGGTTCCTTTCTCTCCACATCCTCTCCAGCATTTATTGCATGTAGACTTTTGGATAGCAGCCATTCTGACAGGTGTAAAATGGTATCTCATTGTGGTTTTGATTTGCATCTCTCTGATGATGAGGGATGTTGAGCATTTTTTCATGTGTTTGTTCGCCATCTTTATGTCTTCTTTGGAGAAATGTCTGTTTAGTTCTTTGGCCCATTTTTTGATTGGGTCATTTATTTTTCTGGAATTGAGCTGCAGGAGCTGCTTGTATAATTTGGAGATTAATCCTTTATCAGTTGCTTCATTTGCTATTATTTTCTCCCATTCTGAAGGCTGTCTTTTCACCTTACTTATAGTTTCCTTTGCTGTGCAGAAGCTTTTGATTTTAATTAGGTCCCATTTGTTTATTTTTGCTTTTATTTCCAGTATTCCGGGAGGTGGGTCATGGAGGATCCTGCTGTGATTTATGTCGGAGAGTGTTTTGCCTACGTTCTCCTCTAGGAGTTTTATAGTTTCTGGTCTTACATTTAGCTCTCTAATCCATTTTGAGTTTATTTTGGTGTATGGTGTTAGGAAATGTTCTAGTTTCATTCTTTTACAAGTGGCTGACCAGTTTTCCCAGCACCACTTGTTAAAGAGACTGTCTTTTCTCCATTTGATATTCTTGCCTCCTTTGTCAAAGATGAGGTGTCCATAGATGTGTGGATTTATCTCTGGGCTTTCTATTTTGTTCCATTGATCTATATTTCTGTCTTTATGCCAGTACCATACTGTCTTGATGACTGTGGCTTTGTAGTAGAGCCTGAAGTCTGGCAGGTTAATTCCCCCAGTTCCATTTTTCTTCCTCAAAATTGCTTTGGCTATTCGAGGTTTTTTGTATTTCCATACAAATTGTGAGATTATTTGTTCTAGTTCTGTGAAAAATATCTTTGGTAGCTTGATAGGGATTGCATTGAATGTATAAATTACTTTGGGTAGTATACTCATTTTTACAATATTTATTCTTCCAATCCATGAACATGGTATATTTCTCCATCTATTAGTGTCCTCCTTGATTGCTTTCAGTAGTGTTTTATAGTTTTCTATGTACAAGTCTTTTGTTTCCTTAGGTAGATATATTCCTAAGTATTTAATTCTTTTCATTGCAACAGTGAATGGAATAGTTTCCTTAATTTCTCTTTCTATTTTCTCATTATTAGTGTATAGGAATGCAAGGGATTTCTGTGTGTTGATTTTATATCCTGCAATGTTACTGTAATCATTGATTAGCTCTAGTAGTTTTCTGGTAGAGTCTCTAGGGTTTTCTGTGTAGAGGATCATGTCATCAGCGAACAGTGAAAGTTTTACTTCTTCTTTTCCAATTTGGATTCCTTTTATGTCTTTTTCTGCTCTGATTGCTGTAGCCAAAACTTGCAGAACTATGTTGAATAGTAGTGGTGAGAGTGGGCACCCTTGTCTTGTTCCTGACTTTAAGGGAAATGCTTTCAGTTTTTCACTATTGAGGATAATGTTTAGTTATCATTTAAACACCAGCTTCAGCCTTGTCCTAAGGAATCCAGTGAGGACGAGAGTTCAGCTTCTAGTTGTCGCAGCCCCTCTGCTCCCCCAAACATCCTGTCTCCGAAGGTGGTGCACCTCTCTACCACCAGTACGCCCCACCCCTCCAGGAAGACAAGTACACATGTTCACTGAGGGCTCTGAGGTCATCCGCATCGAGGTGACATGTGACTGAGTATGGCAGGGCACCGGGGGCGGCCCCTGGGGCTTCCTTCTGGCTGGGGTGAGAGGAGAAGCAGTGTGTCCCCAGGGCCTGCCTTCAAGCCTTGCCCCAGGATTGTGAGTCTTCATCAGAGCTCTGAGACTTGGTTCATTCACTTCATAAATCATACGGGAGCGATAGCATTTGAACTCTTTCAAGTTCTTTTTTAGAAAAATTAGGCATAAAGGCCAAAAACACAAAGAAGCATCCAGAGGTTTCCTTGGAACTGACCTAGGGTGCCTGGTCATGGTTCAAGAAGACTGACATATTTGCTCCTTTTTACCAAGTGTTTTAACTAAATCTTAAAAATTTTTTTCTCTCAGTTAGAGCTTGAAATTATATTCTTGGAAAATATACATTCTTCCATTTTTGGAATTTCCCAAAGAAAGCCCACTTTTCAAGCACTGTGATGACATTACGTGTAGCTGCTGTCTCAGACCTGGCCTTTTGTGGTGGCAGATCAGTGAGAAAGGTGTCCACACAGGAGGGCCCCAGACCCACTTAAAACCAGACTGGTGAACGTGTGGTCCATGGGTGGTCTTCAGGGAGACCTGGAAATTCCCTGGAGTTGGATAAGAAATGCTGACCTGTGGATGTATGCATTTGATCTGCTTCTTAGAATGGATCTCATCGCTTCCTTTAAATTTTCAAAGGTATCTATGCACAACAGGTGCATGCAATCACAGTGACCCTATATAGAACCCTTGCTTTACATGCACAACTTTGCACTTAATTTTTTAAAGTCTTGTTGTGATATATACCAAGTGATTTAAAATGATCTATTTTGTAGATAAAAATGGGTGTGGCCCAGCTATTCATAGTGAGCCGTCAGGGAATTCCACTTGTCTTAACACTCAACTGAAGGAATAGGAGACCATTTTGGAACTTCATGCTAGTTTTTGGAAAACATCAAACAGATTTTGGCCTGGGAAGAGGTGTTCAGGGACTGGGTAAGGACAATCAAAACAAATACCCGTGTTTACAGACAGTAACCTGAACACAGAATTACTGCTGGACGTGGGTGAATAGGTAGCAGTCAGATTCTGCAGCCTTGATGGCTCTATGGTTTGCACTGGGCATCTCTTGTCCTCAGACTTCTCCTGCCCACAGAGTGAAGGTGGCACGTGCACTAATTAAATCCTGACTTCTGGGTGAATTTCAGTGTGGCTCTTTGCATTGGGATGTCTGTGGTATCCTGAAGGTTAGTGTGAATAGTGCCATGACCTTTCTAATTTACCTGCCACTCCTGCCCCCACTCACTCACTCCTTAAACTTCACACCTCGTTACTGTGTTGATAAATTAGAAGAAGTAGAAATGTTAGTCACTCAGTTGTGTCTGACTCTGTGACCCCATCGACTGTGGCCTTCCAGGCTCCTCTGTCCATGGGATTTTCCAGGCAAGAATACTGGAGAGGATTGCCGTTCCCTTCTCCAGGGGATATTCCTGACCCAGGGATAGAACCCTGGTCTCCCGCATTGTAGGCAAATTGTTTGCTGTCTGAGTCACCAGGGAAGCCCCATTGATAAATTGTTTTAAAATACTGTGAAATCTAAGCTCACCAAAATGATGTTGAAAAAGAGTCTTCAGCGTGGTGGTTATTTGTCTCTGTGGAGACCCAGCATATGCTCTTTGCTCAGGATGTCTCGCCAGGAAGGACTGATGGTCCTCACAGTGGAGAGTGAGCATGTGTGAGCCACTGAGACTTTGTCCGTGGTTCTGCTGCACCCTGGAAGGGTACACGCTCTGAGAATCTTAGGGTTGCCGTGGAGGGGGTTCTTGTTTGTCAGAACACCTTCCTGTCTTAGTAACAAAAACAAGACTGAATCTGCTTTGGAAGTGACTCCAGGCTTAGAGCAGTATTGTTCCCTCAAATGGCCAAGGCACTGGGTGATGTCCAGAGACAGACAGCCTGAGACTCAGTGTCCCAGGCTTGCCCTCCACAGCCGTGTCCCACCAGTGGACCACACAGGACAGGAGAAGGACTGCCGTGTGTGTGTGTGTGTCTGTGTGTGTGTGTGTGTCTGTGTGTGTCTGTCGGTGTGTGTGTGTGTGTCTGTGTGTGTGTGTGTCTGTGTGTGTGTGTGTCTGTGTGTCTGTGTCTATGTGTCTGTGTGTGTGTGTGTGTATGTCTGTGTGTTTGTGTCTGTCTGTGTGTGTGTGTCTGTGTGTGTGTGTGTTGTGTGTGTGTGTGTTGTGTGTGTGTGTCTGTGTGTGTGTCTGTGTGTGTGTCTGTGTGTGTGTGTGTGTGTCTGTGTGTGTGTGTCTGTGTCTGTTTCTGTGTGTGTCTGTGTGTGTGTGTGTGTGTCTGTGTGTCTGTGTGTGTGTTTGTGTGTGTGTGTCTGTGTGTCTGTGTGTGTCTGTGTGTGTCTGTCGGTGTGTGTGTGTGTGTCTGTGTGTGTGTGTGTCTGTGTGTGTGTGTGTCTGTGTGTCTGTGTCTATGTGTCTGTGTGTGTGTGTGTGTATGTCTGTGTGTTTGTGTCTGTCTGTGTGTGTGTGTCTGTGTGTGTGTGTGTGTTGTGTGTGTGTGTCTGTGTGTGTGTGTGTGTGTGTCTGTGAGTGTGTGTGTGTCTGTGTGTGTGTGTCTGTGTCTATTTCTGTGTGTGTCTGTGTGTGTGTGTGTGTCTGTGTGTGTGTTTGTGTGTGTGTGTCTGTGTGTGTGTGTCTATGTGTCTGTGTGTGTGTGTGTGTGTCTGTGTGTGTGTGTGTGTCTGTGTCTGTGTGTGTGTGTGTGTGTCTGTGTATCTCTGTGTGTCTGTGTCTGTGTGTGTGTGTCTGTGTGTGTGTGTGTGTGGTGGTCGGGGGGGATTGTTATAATGAGGCACAAGCAGGTGCTGCTCCACAGCTTGCCTGGGGCCTTTGTGGGCCTAGGGTAGTAGTGAGCTCTGGGGACCCAGGAGTCCCTGCTGTGGACCCAGGAGTTTCCCCTGAGCCTCCATCTGACTTTCCTCTCCTGTAGATAGGTGGGGTGAATGAGCGCGAAGTTTCCACATACTGATGGATACCTTTCTTTATTTTGCCCGCAGTTGAACTGCGGTGCAGAGGGGGACGTCCAGTGCTGAATGTTAGGAGGTTCATGTCCCAGGGTATCCTGCTGCATCCGAGCTCTCTGGCTACAGAGGAACCTTCTTTACAAATTGCTTCATTGTCATGGCTGGCATTCTGGTTAAAAGTTCATCTGGATTTCAACCTCGCGTGAAATTGCAGAGCTGCCACTGGAAAGCTCGGCCTTTCTTGAGAACCTTTAGGGAGCTCTCGGACATTGCAGCGAGGATTGAGCAAAACATGTTGGGTTCCATATACTCAAATTTGGGGGAGTGGAAAAATCTTAAGTTCTTTCATTTTTATCATCTACTTTTCAGTTAAATCCAGAAAGGAAAAACAAAAGAGAAGTATCATTATTACATTGTAAAAATCTTTTTTAAATATTTTAAAAGAAATCTGTGGGGTTTGCCACACTGCTTAGCCAGCCCCTCTGTTCCCTTATTTTGGATTATCCAACCTGGAGATGATGTGGGCTTTGAATTGTTCAGAGGCCTCAGTCTTTTCCTCTACAGCAGAGGCCTGCAGACTACAGCCCATGGTCCACATCTGGCCCACCAGCTGTGTCTGTTCTGCCAGAGTGCTAAGTGTGGTTCTACCTTTTTAAGGTTTGTAGGAAATGAAGTGGAGAAGGCAATGGCAAGCCACTCCTGTACTCTTGTCTGGAAAATCCCATGGACAGAGGAGCCTGGTAGGCTGCAGGGGGTCACTACGAGTCAGACATGAATGAGCGACTTCACTTTCACTTTTCACTTTCACACATTGGAGAAGGAAATGGCAACCCACTCCAGTGTTCTTGCCTGGAGAATCCCAGGGACGGGGGAGCCTGGTGGGCTGCCGTCTATGGGATCACACAGAGTCGGACACGACTGAAGTGACTTAGCAGCAGCAGCAGCAGGAAATGAAGATTAGGAAACAGCCCTTCTGTGGTGTAGAATGCCTAGAACACTGACCCTCCGCTGAGGAATGCTTGCAGCCTCTGCTCCCTGGGGTTGAAACACGAGACCGAGAGGCTTTCAGCGCTTCTGTTTCCTCCACGGGACCCGTCCAGGTCCGCCCTGCCTTGGCTGCCACCTCATGGCGTCGCCATCTGGGCTGGTTCCGGTGAACCCTTCTCAGACCCCAATTCTTCCAGGCTTGTGTGCACTGTCTGAGCATGCCAGCCTGACCCCTTTGTGAGGGACACATGGGAAAGAACTAGAAGGTCCTCTAATAGGGAGAACTAGAGGCAACAGGTTGAAACCACTTCCTGTTCCTCTTATAACATTTGAAGGAGGATGAATGTGTTCAACAGTCCTGCACTCTTCGTCACTTGGAAGTGCAGCTGTCAGTTAACTATAGACTCTGAGCGGCTGGGCTGTGCAGGATGTGGGAAGGTTGGCAGATAGTTTGTGAGCCGTTTTTTGTTTTGTTTAGTTTTTTTAGCTCAGTGAACTAGCCAGTAGCCAGAAGAACAACCATTACTTTCATCAGATTACTTGCTTCAAAATTAAATTAATCAAATTAGGTAAACATCTGTATTGTCTCTTACTGCCCCAACAGGCTGCCCTCAAAATGGCCTGCTTGGATGTCAGCTGGTCCTGGGGTGTCCTGAAGTGCAGGAAGTGTCTGTGACCTGCCGAGGTGGCCAGCTTTCCACACACACATGAAATTTCCGAATTAATAGGAAACTGCGCTGCATTGTCTGATAACTGACTGGAAAGCAATAATTAGAAAAGTTTTTATAGTGGAACTTGAGGTTTAGCTATCCAGAGAAATTGGATATTTCAAAATACTCATAGTTGGTTAGGAAACATTAGTATTAATGACAAATTATTAATATCAATATCAGACTTGAGCTTGTAGCCTTGGGAAGAGAAAGGAAGGACTTTAAGGGCCAGGTTTAAGTAACCCCCATATGCCTTGCCATGTTGGCAGCATTTTTCATCTGAAAGCATTTTTTCCCCCAGAAACTTAGATGCAAAAAATTCCACACATTGAGAAGAGGCGTCAACATTTGAACTGCAAATAGTTAAACCTTTATGACTAAAGTAATAGTTTTGGCTTCAGCCCTCCCAGTGCAGTAGCAGGCGGAGGTCCTTCCAGTTTGCAAACAGAAATGCACAGCTTGATCCGCACCCAGCCCTGCTCCCCTTCTAGGCTTATGTGCCCCGTCTGAGCAGCACCACACTGTGGCCAGCAACATGGAGGCTCCAGATTGGGCTTCTTGACGTTTTCTGTGTAACTGAGGTTTCCTGACTACTTTCCTTCACTGGGGTGTTTCTGAGCCATGGACAGGCTTTGGTGCCTCAGAACTGCTCTTGAGAGCTCCCAGCCTTCTGGCGTTGTGCCGACCAATGACGAGACCACCACAGGAGGCCTTCTGGCTCCAACCCTGTGAGCTGGAACTTTGTGAACAGTTCTCATCCTGCCTTGACCTTGAGGTCTTCTGTTCAAGCCTTCCCACCAGTGACAGAAATCCAGTGATCGTGACTAATGTGTTCGTCACTTTGGGAGAGCAGAGAGGGAATGTGTATCTTCTAACTCACTTTCATTTGGTCTAAAATAGCAAAAGGCCCTGGGGAAATGGTAAAGAAAATGTCTTCCCACATCACCATCAGTCTTGAGGGAAGCGTTGTTGGGGCACAAGTTTCTGGACACTTCAGGGCAGCAGAGATGTGATATTAGAGCACTTGCTATTGGAGTGGCCGCTGTAATAAAAACAGAGTTGAGAATTGTCACAGCAGTACATTACAGCCATGGAAATTCCCCATAGCTCATTGGTCCATGACCAACAGAATCCCTGGAGACTGACAATTAATCGGACTCGGCCGAGCCTCTGCCTGGCCAGTCACAGATGTCATGTCTCAGCCTTCCCCAAGAAGAAGGAAAGTTTATTTTTGGTTTGTTGAACTACTCTACCCTTTGATCAAATGACCCATTTTTCTCTCTGTTTGGGAGAAGTATTTTAATTTCCATGTTACCAAGTGTAATACTAAATCGTGTCCATTTTGAGTCTTGGTTTTTATTGCTTTTTAAAAAATAACAAGTTAATATTGTAGTGTTGATTTGAAGAAAAATGTTGTGAATATCACTTTACCAGTCACTTATGCATAAAAGAAATATGCTTCTTACAGTCTCCAAGTTAGATTAAAAATGTAAGACCTCTGGGTACATAGTATCTTAAAAATCAGTGCAGGTTAACCAAGGATTTCAAGATTGGTTTGAAGACCAGTATGCAGAGTACATCATGAGAAACGCTGGGCTGGAAGAAGCACAAGCTGGAATCAAGATTGCCGGGAGAAATAGCAATAACCTCAGATATGCAGATGATACCACCCTTATGGCAGAAAGTGAAGAGGAACTCAAAAGCCTCTTGATGAAAGTGAAAGAGGAGAGTGAAAAGGTTGGCTTGAAGCTCAACATTCAGAAAACAAAGATCATGGCATCTGGTCCCATCACTTCATGGGAAATAGATGGGAAAACAGTGGAAACAGTGTCAGACTTTATTTTTTGGGGCTCCAAAATCACTGCAGATGCTGATTGCAGCCATGAAATTAAAAGACGCTTACTCCTTGGAAGGAAAGTTATGACCAACCTTGATAGTATATTAAAAAGCAGAGACATTACTTTGCCAACCAAGGTCTGTCTAGTCAAGGCTATGGTTTTTCCCGTGGTCATGTATGGATGTGAGAGTTGGACTGTGAGGAAAGCTGATCGCCGAAGAATTGATGCTTTTGAACTGTGGTGCTGGAGAAGACTCTTGAGAGTCCCTTGTACTGCAAGGAGATCCAACCAGTCCATTGTAAAGGAGATCAATCCTGGGTGTTCATTGGAAGGACTGATGCTAAAGCTGAAACTGCAATACTTTGGCCACCTCATGTGACGAGTTGACTCACTGGAAAAGACTCTGATGCTGGGAAAGGTTGGGGGCGGGAGGAGAAGGGGACGACAGAGAGTGAGATGGCTGGATGGCATCACCGACTCTGTGGACATGAGTTTGAGTGAACTCCGGGAGTTGGTGATGGACAGGGAGGCCTGGCGTGCTGTGATTCATGGGGTCGTGGAGAGTCGGACACGACTGAGCGACTGAACTGAACCGATGCATATTCATCTTGTCATGGCAGATTCACCAGGTGAAAGTTAAGGTGTGTTTGGAAAGCTTATTGTGCCATGCTGTGTGGACTCACGGGTTACAATCTCAGTTTTGGGGCATACGCCTGCTCACGTGGCTGTAGGAGTAAAGTGGACCGCACTGCTTGTTTTTGTTTTCCTTACTTGTCTTTCAAGCTTTCCGGTAATTAAGGCCTGTGATACAAAGGCGAGCTTGCTGCAAGGCTCACACTGAGAGGAGTGGGGCGGCCCCCAGCTGAGACTGAGAACCCCGTGTCCTCCCCAACATCACCAGAGGCTTCCTGACAGCTTCCACTCCTCCCTGCCACCCTTTCCCCCGTCTCCACACCGAGGTGAACTTCCTGCTGTGATTTATGTAGCTTTCTGATGTCCACACAGATTTCTGGATGGTCTTAGAAATGTCACATACTGCTTCGGGAATGTGTGCAAATATATTTCATGCCTTTTACCTTGCAATTACAAAATCATCTTTAATGTTTTAGTGTACTAATACTGAGGTTTAGCAAAAGAGAAGGCAGGTTTTCCTCAGAAGCAAATTTCAACATCTAAATGAACATATTTCTTAATCTCCCTTCAAACTTATTTATTTGTATTTTTGACAACAGCATTATAATATTGACTATTTTTGCAAACCCATATAAACAAGTAATTGACACGACTGAAATTCTTGTCACGTATTTATTGCGCTATCAGCTAAAATTTTTAAGTGACAAGAACCAAAATAATCATTAATTTTTATAGGGCAAGGATCTGGCTTTTTATCTGACACAAAGCTGTATAAAAAACTGCTTCTGATTTTATGCACATTGTTTTTAGTTAATGATTTTCAGCTGCTTGTTGTTCCTCTGATAGCCTGAAAATGTACCATTTGCTCAGCTAAAAGACAAATGAATAGCAAATGAAATTCCGGACAGCTGTCTGACTGAGCGTGTTGGGTTGATAGCATTCTGCTATCATAATTGGCTTAAGCTTTGGGTTAATTAACTTTCTACCTGGATATACATAATAATAGCAAACTGAAAAAAGCAAGAAGCTATCAGTACATCAACAACATTGCTGTCATTTTTATTTGGTATTTCAAGAGCATATTAGAATTTCAGGAGTGATTAATCCTGGGAATATTGTCATCTACTGTAGATTTTATTTGCAAGCCAGAAAATACTGAAATAATTGGAGTCTATTATAGAGCAGAAATAGCATTTTAAAATTGTAATTAAAGTTTCTAAAAGGAATTGCTAATTTCAAATGCCTTTGTTGGCAGGAATATTAGACTTCTTGTATGGGCAGCTTGTCGGGTACAAATGAAGAATAAAACTTTCTTTTATTTAAGTGCTGTATTGAAATCATCAATTATTTTTATGTAATTTGAAACTAAGATTATTCTGTAGTTTGGAAAAGTGCTGCTTAAAGTACGGGCCTGGAGATAGGAGCTCTGGGCGTGGCCTTGGTTCTGTCCCCACATTTGGTTGCAGGGAGGTTGCAGGCTGGGCCGGTGCTGCCCACTGACCTCTAGTCATGATTCGATGCGTATATGTGTGTCTGCCAGCACTGGAGGTCTAATTTTTTTTAAAGTCAGTGCTATATATTTGTGTACCCAAACCAGTTTATAAATCAATCTACTGATCTGATAAAATGGGGAGAGCAGTGACTTCATTTCCTCCCTCCTCTTGTTTGCATGATTTACTGAAGTGCTCTCGAAGATCCTCGTCATCTTATGGGGCTGCTCAGGGCCTTTGGAGAGCACAAGCCAGTGAAGTGGATTGCGGATTTGGAGTAAAAACTGTAGTTTACATTTCCCGAAGCACCAGAGAGCCTAGCACTTAATTCTGAAATAAGTCATGCCTGTTGTTACACTCAGAAAAATATTTTATCTTCTGAAAGAAGTTCTTCACATACGCAGTGGACGGTGAAGGTCTGGTGACAGTGA
Organism: Moschus berezovskii; assembly: GCF_049115385.1. Lineage (NCBI taxonomy): Eukaryota > Metazoa > Chordata > Mammalia > Artiodactyla > Moschidae > Moschus > Moschus berezovskii. The sequence continues at coordinate 102,735,890 of NC_142463.1, forward strand.
CTCCGCCTCGGCTCCAGAGGACCTCACTGAGAGAGTGCAGCAGCCGCTATGGTGCATGTGCTGCTGTCTCAGGCCTGTGACTTGGGGCCGTCTCTGGGCTTAGGAGCACCCATTCGGCCACTTCATGCAAGTTTTATAGGCCTGTCAGAAGCTATTTTTCAAAATTGGCTTCATTTGAGAACGTGAAGAGGAGCCCACTCTGCCGGGGTAGTTAATGAAATGGGAGGCTCCCGGGGGTCCGTCCGCTCTTGGGGAGGGTGGGGCTCTGAGGGTTCTCTGAAGATGGGGTGCCCCAGCAGGGTCCTGCCTGCACCCCAAGGTTGGCCCTCCTGGCTGGCAGGCTGTGACCCTGGGGCCTTTCCTCATTTTTGTAATCATGTCTCCAGCAGTCCTTACTCCAGTCTTTCAGAAGATGCTGCCAAAGACTTCTTTTTCTTTTTATTTAGTCTGCCTCAGGCTGCATAAATCAAGATGGCAAAGAGGTCAAGAAAAAAGAAGTAAACGGGATCACAGTTTTGTTTTTGAGCCCCTAAATTTGGTTCACAGCTTCCCTGCTGTGTAGCAGGCACATACGATTATTTGTTTGCCTTTTGAGATTTATTTTTAATATTTTATTAAATTAAACATGAACAAGTTCAAGATGCAAAACTTCAGGATATCCTGTTTCTATACGCAAATAAAAGAACTTTTAAAAGGTGAGACTTGGAAACCCTCTTTATGGGAGTGATATTTTGAATAGGTTATTACTAGCTATTGAGAGACATAGGGGGAATAAAGAAAGAAAAACACATCCAGGTCTCATTTTCAGCTTGAATATCTTGATTAGTTTGAATGCCACTTCAGACATATTATAAACTCATGATATTTTTTTAAAAAACAACTTATTCTACTATTTGTACTGCCTGATCTTTAATTTCTTTTAGTGTCAAAATTATTTATTTGGCCCGTCCTATTCCAGATGTGACTGTTGAGGGCATGTTAATTTATATTCTGTTTTCATGGCCCCCATCCCCATCTGTACATCATTTCTGAATTTCATTCTCTCCCTGGGGAGTTCACCTATTCATATTGTAAGTTTCGTTTGCTGTGTAAACAGATTAAAGACAATGCAAAAATCCCTACAATACCAGAAAATAATTCTTTTCAACAACATAGTGGATCATATTTAAAGAAACATTGAGAATGCAGTCCATGTGAGGCACCATTGTTTCCACTTTATTGTACTCTGGAGGAAAGGCTCATGTTACTACGACATGTTTCCCCTAGATTTGATAAGTTCATTTTTATTAAAAATACGTCCAAAACAGCATTTTACAAATCCTCAAACACATGTTGTGGACATTTCTTTGTTTAGTGTCTTAGCTTGGCATTGCAGTCTGAGATAGAACACCTGGTGTGTGCTCACACAGCTATGAAGACAGGTTCTGTCTGCTCCGTTTGTATGAAAAGCAACATTAAAGAACAGCAATTTTTTTTTTGACATTTACAAATAAAGAGGGACATGAGTTATTTATGCTCCAATGTTGCTGCAAAGTCCTCATCTCCATGCGGCACTAAACAAGGATTTGTTGTGGGATTTTCGAGGGCCGCGTAGTGCTTCAGTGTTAAGCACCCAAAACTTGAGGGGACTGGCACTAATTTCCTCTCTCTCGTAAAACAGCATAGTATTCATAACAATTCAAGAGGCTTGACATAAGTAATGATGGCATGTGCAGGCGAAGATTACCGCCCAACAGTGTAATCAAGGTGCGAGGTACTAATGCAAGTTAAATGGAGACAATAATGCTGAAACTTGCATTGTGGGATTAGGAGAGCACTTGAAGCCCTGAAGTCCGCACATCCCACCTTCCTGCCTGTCTGGCTTTCCGCTCTTGTTTATACGTAGTGACCTCAAAGTTTGTATGTCGTTAACACCATGTACTGAAGTGGGAGAGACATGGTTTGGGAGGGAGAAGACTCCCTGTCTTTGTTGACTTTTGTCTCTTTTGGTAATTGGTGGCTTTTGCTGCCGTATTAGGGAGCAAAGCGCGGAGCAGGGAGGCCCCTGGGTCTCGGTAAACATGCTGTGGGCACGGAAAGCCTCGTGCTCCCCAGTCATTTACATACTTTGAATGAAAAGTCATTTGTGCCTGCAAAATTGTTATTGCTGGAACAAATTTAAATACTAGTCATATGGAATTTTGAAATCAAGTCATATTAAATTTTGATGCTCAGATCAATATTGTGGAGCCCAGGTAATTAAAGTGAGTTTCTTTATTTGGCTCCTTATAAATAAAAAGGGCTTAATACAGACTAATTACACAGAATCTTTCGTCTCCGGTAGGATAATAATGGCAGCAATTTAAGGTGATATTAAATGAGAATTAATAAAGGAATATTCGATGCTTTTGAACTGTGGTGTTGGAGAAGACTCTTGAGAGTCCCTTATACTGCAAGGAGATCCAACCAGTCCATTCTAAAGGAGATCAATCCTGGATGTTCATTGGAGGGACTGATGCTAAAGCTGAAACTGCAATACTTTGGCCACCTCATGCGATGAGTTGACTCACTGGAAAAGACTCTGATGCTGGGAAAGGTTGGGGGCGGGAGGAGAAGGGGACGACGGAGAATGAGATGGCTGGATGGCATCACCGACTCTGTGGACATGAGTTTGAGTGAACTCCGGGAGTTGGTGATGGACAGGGAGGCCTGGCGTGCTGTGATTCATGGGGTCGTGGAGAGTCGGACACGACTGAGCGACTGAACTGAACTGAGTCCCGTTGACTGTATTAAGCTGTGAAATGATTCATCTCAATTTAACTTTCTGTCTTGAGCATTATGATTGATAAGCAGTGAATTTTTGTAGAGATAGTCTATAACTATATTTGATTCCTATATTTAATTAATAACCACCACACTCTAACTTTCTGTTATTTTGAAACAGATTAGAGAGACCCATTTTTACAGCGCGAGCTTGTCGGACCGCTCAGAGGACGTGTCGTCTACTTGCTGAATGAGGGACCTGGGTGGGTGGTGGGGAGTGTTGTCTGGCTTGGAGGGTGAACAGCAGGTCGGCAGGCGCTTGACTTCTGTTCAGCTTGTAAGGGAGGAGCTTGCTGGCAGTGCTATCTAGACGGACCTGTGGGCAGAAATAAAAAGAGCAAGGCAGCTTGAAGGGGCCCTGGAGCCACATGCGCCTCCCGAGGGGCAGGCAGGACCGGAGGAGGCATCACCTGAGAGAAATGAGGATGGTGTGGATAATACCTGATAGAAAAATGGATTGTCCAGTAACATGTAACTTGAAGACTGAAGTTCAGTCTGCGTTACATCACTTATGAAGATATCTTAAAACGTTTTGCTAGCAATCCATGACACTGGATGCTGTGACCGTTGAGTAGTTTTCAGGTGGATTGGCTGTTGCTGGATTGTTTGTGTTTTGCTTTGTTCTGTTTGCCGAGAAACTTGTGTATAATTTCCTTTCATCTGCTCCGCAGCATGTCATCTCCACGTTAGCATTCCTGCCCTGTTAAAGGGTCCTGCTGAAGGTCAGGACCTCACACTGAACACCCTTTTTATATATATTACAAATTGCCAGAATTGTTCATTAATTTCTGTCTTTGAAATGCCATGTCAAACCTCTAGAGGAATTCCCCATGCCAGTGTCCCTTGGACAGCTTCTTACCATGGTCCAGTGTGAATTTCTGATGAAATTACAGGTGTAGGGAAATGCAGAATTAGAAATATATCTGATGTTGCAATACTTGCGAAGCTGTAGCTTTGTTGACGACAGGACAGTTCCATTTTTGACAGTTTAGTTTACTGTTGCCAGTGGACAGGAGCAAGAGGAGCGTGCAGGGTTAGCCGCCTGCCCCCTCGTCCCATGTTTCACATGCCAGGCTGCAAAATCATGACTCCCTCAACCTGTCGGGCTCAAATGAGAAGGTTTTCAGCTGGGAAAATGGAATATATCAGTGCATGTAATATTGCCTGACCTCAGAAAACAAAAGGGAACATTGCAGATTCTGACAGCCATTATGAATCTTGTATCAGCATCCAGAACGACTTGGAGCCGAGGTTCAGCACATGTTTATAATAGAGAAAAAACAGGGTTGCCACGTCGACTTGCAATATGGAGCAAAAAATGACTTGTCAGTAATTCGTTCTCAGATGTTAAAGAGGCTGTTGAATTTACTAGTATGTACACAGAAGAATGTTTAGCCCAGAGCAGAGTGTGGAAATAGTCTCGGCACAGAGGGGTCTGCTGAAGTTAGTCACAGAGCCAGCCGGTAACGGGAGGGAGAGGGCAGAATTCCGTGTTCCCGCTGTGGCTGTGTCGTGAGCCGGCTTCTCCCTGGGAGACGTACTCAACCTTTTTGCTCTCCACCATCGTAAAATGTATAAATAGTAAGACTTCTGAAATAAAGCAAATAACATTGCTTTGAAATATTATGAGAGTCATTTGAATTGAATGTATTCTATTGGAAAGCTGGTATATTGAGGCATGGCTTTTTATCTTATGCTTATAAAGTTTTATTTATATTAAAATAAGGCATAATCTCTTTGCATATAATTATATGCTCTTCAATTTAGTTTTGCTGCTTAATAGTCTATCCTTTCACCTTCTTGCCTATTTCTTTTATGTTATTCCATGAAAAACTTTTCTGAGTGCAGTAATTGTCTGGGCTGTTTTCAGTAGTTTCATTTTAGCAGGAACGGGTTCAGTGTGCGAACACAGGAACTTTGTAAAGTGAGGGGTAAGGCCCATCTAGTGTCCCTGTGCTGGCGCTTCATTCTTTGTCTCCCTTCACCTTCATCTCACATGCTAGACGTGGGTTCTGGTTATTTTTTCCTTTCCTGTTTGTTTGGAACGAGACATAGCAGCTGAGGTAAGGGGAATAAAGTTTGTGGAACTAATTCAGTGTCCCTTTGGGGGCCCTGCTCTTGAGTCATCAGCCAGTGGCAGCAAAAAGTCATGGTGTTTGCCGTGCTTTGAACCCCTTAGGTCTCTCCTTAGCAGGTCTAGGTTGAGTGGTGCTGAGTGAGTTTCTTGCAGGTTAGGGCTTTGTATGTGGGGCGTGTTACTGCCAGGCTGAAGGACGGTTGGGAGCAGTGCTGGTCTGGCTGCCCTGGGGGCCTGCCCCATGTCTTTCCAGAGCCTCATGCTGGAAGATGGTGACGGAGTCCCGGCATATGTGGGATTCTCTGCTGTAAGCTGATACTTTGATGCTACCAGCAAGGGCCGGGCCAACCAGCTTGCTCGCCCCTGCCCAGAGCTTGTGGTCTGAGGAGGCGGATGTCTAAGTGCGCTCACTGAGTGACGTGCCGAGTGTGACGGAGCTCAAGAGAGGAGCCCTTGGTCGGCGCTTTCCTCGCGGAAGGTGCTGCAGAAGTGGCTGGTGGCGCAGGCCACGTGTGAGTCTGAGGCCTTGAGAAACAGGCCCAGAAACTTGGTAGCAAAGAGGAAGGATGGAAAGTGACTTCTGTGTTGAAAAGGAAAGGAGTGAATAGAAAGCTGCTGGCAGACACGGAGTGCCTTAGATTTGAAGGTGTTTCCGTATTCAGTGCACTGTTGTTTGGATTATTTTGGAATATGTACTCATGTGTTTTAATATCCAGTTAGCATTATCCTGTAGTTTGTGTGTGAATTAGAATTTTTCAGAGACTTAGAATGTATCCAAATATTTTTAATGTTAGAATATACTGGTATTTTTAATGTTAGAATATACTGGTATTTCGAGACCTTGTGTGCTTAGTTGCTCAGTTGTCAGACTCTTTGCAGTCCTTTGGACTGTAGCCCCCAGGCTCCTCCGTCCCTGGGATTCTCCAGGCAAGAATCCTGGAGTGGGCTGCCATTCCCTTCTCCAGGGGATCTTTTGCCACAGGGATTGAACTAGTGCCTCCGGTGTCTCCCGCATTGCAGGCAGATTCATTACCATCTGAACCATCAGGGAAGCCCAAGACCCTGTGATCTTCCAAGAATTTCACCTTAATCTTTGCATGTATCATTCCTGTATTAAAACCAAAGGCCTTGGAACACCTCGCAAGGCCCATGTGGTGTTCTGACCCGCCCCCGCCCTTCTCCTCTGAGCGCGTCCTCAGCTTCTCCCACCCCACTCTGCTCCAGTGGTGGTGCCCCCTGGCTGTCCCTGGAACTTGCCCAGCATGCTCTGCCCCAGGGCCTTTGCATGTGCTCTTCCCCCTGCTACCTGACACACTTGACCGTTACATCCATTTACATAGCTGCCTGTTGTTTCCTTGAGTTCTCTGCCATGTGCAGTAATGGCCCCCATCCCCACCATAGCACTTCTGATCTCTGTTTCATGCTCTTTAAAAAAAAAATCTAGAATATGAGTTTGCCAACTGAGACTGAAGGCTGGCTGCTTGTCTGTGTAAATCCAGTTTTGTTGGAACACAGCCATGAACTATATTGCTGTATGGCTGCTTTTGCTAAGACTCCAGAGTTGAGCTGTTGTAGTGAAGACGGAATGACCTGTAAGCCTAAAATATGTAATACAGTCAGCCCTCAGCCCTCCACACTAAGGGGTCAGCCCTACAGGTTCAAGCAGCCGAGGAACCTGAGGGTCCAGAGGCCAGCTTTGATACCCCCAGACATAGAGGGCTCAAGCACCCGCAGATGTTGGTGTCTCTGGGTCATCCTGGAACCAGTCTCCCCTGGGTACCCAGGAAGGACTTCCCTGGGAGAAAGTTTACAGAGCCCCAGTCTCACGTGTAATTCAGTATTTACTTGTTTTCCTGTCTTTCCCATTGAAATGCAAGCTCTGCAAAGACAGACCCTCTGCCCATTTGAGATACTCACATATCTCTTGGGCCTAGAATAGTATCTGAAACACGGTAGATACAGAGCCCCCGTTGAAGAAATGAGATGTGAAGGTCCCAGATAACAGGGTGATTTGATGGGCAGTAGTTCACTGTGCCTCTGATTCTTGGGCTTGGGCTTTGGTATTTCATCCTGAGTTAGTTTTTAGTTTGCAGTCTTTATAGTGCAGAGAATGAGTTAGTGCATCAAATCATAGACGTAAAAGGGGCTTATCTCAGACTTCGCTGGAAACAAACTCCGATGGAAGTTGCGTGCACATGATTTATTGGGTGAAGTGAAAGTCGCTCAGTTGTGTCTGACTCTGTGACCCCATAGACTACACAGTCCATGGAATTCTCCGGGCCAGAATACTGGAGAGGGTAGCCTTTCCCTTCTCCGGGGGATCTTCCTGACCCAGGAATCGAGCCAGGGTCTCCTGCATTGCAGACGGATTCTTTACCAACTGAGCTATCAGGGAAGCCCGAGCAGGACTCCTCAGGTGTATGTACACCCTCTAGGAAGGGTGAAAGGCATGACCAGGCTGGGGGAAGCCAGGGCCTGCAGAGTCACCTGGTCGCAAGTGAGGTGACAGCCTTCTCTCTGGGGCACTCTGGGGCTGCAGTGGCCTTCCGCGTCATCCCAGGCTGAGGCCGGGGCTCGGGCCTGGGTCTCCCCACAGCAGCCTGGCATTGGCTGTGACTGCCCTCTGGGAGGGCTGAAGCTGTGAAGGACGTGCTTCCCATCCAGGGCAGCAGCACGCGGTGCAGCTCAGAACCTACCTGAGTTTGCCAGTGTGGGGTGGGCCCTGAAGAGGAGTCTCGCAGGCGCCGCAGTTTCAATGCTGAGACATGGGCCTCCATGTCATCGGGCCCCTACCAGCACCAGTGCATACTGCATACATGAGTTGTCATGTGCAGGGCCATAGGGCAAGCAAGCTTCTTTCCCCCATGACCCTGCTGGGCGGTGGCCCCACGTGGATAGAAACAGTTACCAGGGAAACTGGGCTGGTCACAGAGCCTACTGACTTTTAACCTTTAATGATAACGCGAGGCAGGATACTTAACTATCCCACTGTTTTGAAATAATTTTGTTGGTTGTTTGGTTAAGGGAGTCTTTCATTCTGGCATCAGGCTGCCCGCGCCCCTCATGCCAGCTCTGTGTGTCTCTGGGCCCTTCCTCCTTGCCAGCTCCCTGCCTTGGAGCAGTACTCACACTCTGTCCTCTCCAGGTGCCGGCGGGAGCCTTGGTGACAGCCTTTAACGTTGTTTGGGCCATGCTTTAAAATGGGTACACACCCTGTTATAACTGAGTTCAGACACAGAGCTGCAGCCCTCCTGCGGAGCCAGTCTATCTAAAACATTATTATTTTTTAATCCCTGTTTGCACTGGGGTAGGGAAACCATGCTACAGGCTATTTGGGGACATCATGACTGAGGGCGTTTGGAACCAGCTGGGGCCTTCAGGGTCTGTTCTGGAAAGCTCATGTAAAAATAGAGCCTGCTTCAGTGTCTCGGGCCCAACAGGGAAGAGAAGTCTCTAAGGACTGGGATGCAGAATGAAAGCAAGAGGAAGTCATCTCGCAGGAATCAGATAACAAATGTGCTTTGCTTCCTAACAATTAAAAACAAAAGCAGAAGTGGTGTACTTGGTCCACATTTTGCCTGGTGGTTCCAGCGTCGTCCATGTAGCCTCGGTGCTTGGCCGGGTTTGTACTCAGTTTGGCCCTGCCCCCAAGGGTGGACCCCTTTCCTCGCGTGTCTGGATGGCTGGGCCAGGTGCGTGCCCTCTGAGTTTCCCTTTGTCTCTGGGGAACACTGCTGCCCTTCCCCTGGCTTCGGGGATTTGGCTGGGCTAACCCCCAAGCATGCCATGTCTTTATATGTCATGTTCTACTTTGAAATTTTACAATACCAGTGTTTCTTTTAATATAAAAAGGTCTAAAAGAGCCTCACCAGAGCTCCCATTCCTCCCATTCACCTCCCATCAGAACCGGGTTCTTTTTGTGCACAAGGGAGCAAATACCTGAAAGAAATGGTCACTGTCCAACTTTGCTTTTAATTCATAGTAAACAGGTGGGTTTTGTTTTTTTTTTCACTGTGGTAAAGTACAAATAACTTAGTATTTCCCATCTTTGCCATTTTCAAGCGTGTAGCTCAGTGCGCATCGTACAGTGTGCATCCAGGTGCATTCATATTGTCGTGCAGCCACCACCACCATTGTCTCTGCGGCTTCTTCATCCTCCCCACCCGGAACACTCTGCCCACTAACCAGCCTGCCCACAGGCCCCGCCCCAGCCTGCGCACCCCCATCCTGCTTCTGGCCCATGCCCCTCAGTGCCACACAGAGCCCTGCTTCTGTGACTGGGCTGTTTCTCTCCGGGTTATGTCCTCAGGGTTCGTCCATGCTGTAGCCTGTGTCAGAATTCCCTTCCTTTTCCTGACTGAGCAGTGGGGGGCAGGGGGGTGAGATGGGCCCTTGTAAGAGGAAGCGGGGCCACCCCGCCCGTGTGGACCAGGCGCAGTCAGGCCAGCGCCTGCAGGCTGGTCCTCCCCGCCGCCCCCTGGGTGAGCGAGCTTGTCTTGCTGCCGGGAGCAGAGCCCCTGAGCTCCTGGAGCTGGCTGTGGCTTCTTTGTGCGAGACTGTCAGAGGGATCCTCACCTTGACACGCGCGCACACACACTGCTTTTTCTCCTTCAGATCAGCGGCCTTGGACAGCTTCTCTTTCTCTGGCAGCCGTTTCAAGCTGCTCTGTCTTGTCATTTTAGAGTTCAATATCTGCTGCTCTGAAGGAAAAAAATGGGGATGGGATGGCCCATTGTACTTGGTCTCTTGACCTCGATGTTGCCCACGAGCAGTGAAGGATACCTTCTGACGAGCCGTGTCAGATGTGACAGGCAATCTAGTTGGGTTGAGTGGAAATGTGCTGTACAAGTTTGAAGCCCTGGTTGGGGGCATTTTTCTGGTGTTCAGTGCATTTAAATTGACACCAGACTTCAGCGTGTTGTTCATTCCGGGCCTGGTGCTGAAGGCTCACATTTCTTAAATGTGGGCTTGGGAGGCCGTCCGCGGCCTCTCCGTAGTGCTTCTGCCTGCTCCCCGCATGGTTTACATTCTGGCTTCCATTGTGCTTTTCCTTCTCCCTGTTTTAAGCCTTATTTAAGAAGTGCGTGTTTTTGCTCTCAGTTGAGTAGAGATTTGCGGGATTTTTGTATGTGTGTGGAATGAAGAAACAGAAGGGAAAGGTTCTGTATATCTTGCCTTTAAGATAAGCGGCGTTTTCTTTCATTGCAGAGAGTGAATGGGCAGGTGTGATTTTAAGAGAAAGTCACTCTCTACTTGTTTCTGCTTCCTGGAAGTTAGGTTTGTTCATCTGGGTCGTCCTCTGGTAGGAGGGTCGGAGGAGCTCTTTCCGTCTCCGTCAGCCCCGCCTGGGCGGTGCCTCCCCTGTGGCCCGGAGGTTTCAGTGCTGCTTGTCCTGTGTAGGCTTGGGGCTCTATTCTTCCTCTCTGTACTGCATTCCAGGGGGAGGATGGGGATGGAGGTTTTACTCAGAAGTCTCAGCTTCTAAAACTGCTTTCTGTGTGTCCCAAGTCATCTGATGGTGGAGGGCAGAAATCTCCATTGTTGGTGACTGCACTGTATGCTTTTGTAACAGAGAAGATTTTCTTTGACTTCAGCCCACCATATTCCTGCCTGTCTTCAGGAACCCGTCTTAGTGTCCAGGATGCTTTCCTTAGCCCCCAGGGCAAGCATTGCCCGCGTCCTGCACATGCAGCGTTGTTGCATGTTGAACTTGCTGCTGCTGCTAAGTCGCTTCAGTCGTACAACTCTGTGCAACCCCGTAGACGGCAGCCCACCAGGTTCCCCTGTCCCTGGGATTCTCCAGGCAAGAACACTGGAGTGGGTGGCCATTTCCTTCTCCAGTGAGTGAAAGTGAAAAGTGAAAGTGAAATCGCCCAGTCGTGTCCGACTCTTAGCGACCCCATGGACTACAGCCCACCAGGCTCCTCCATCCGTGGGATTTTCCAGGCAAGAGTACTGGAGTGGGATGCCATTGCCTTCTCCGGCATGTTGAACTTGGGTTGGTGCTATTTTCCGGGCCAGCAGATCCCCTGAAACTTATGTTGATGGGAGGATGGGGACAGAGTCTGTCTCTCCCAGGCCCCGAGTAGGATCCGTTGTGTGCGGAGGCCTCAACCCTAAAGTGCTGAGGGGAGGAGGGAGTGGGGACACATTCGGATGCTGGCGGTGGGAGGTGGGTGTGCGGGGCTCAAGGATTCATTCCAGCCTGGGGAGAAGGGAGACGAGCTCCTGCTGGCAGCCGCTCCAGAATCGTTGGTTTGCAGGCGGTGATAGTATGAGGGAGCAGAGGTGTCCTGCGTGGAAGGTGGAAGCTGGGAGTGTGGACTGGAGCCCACCACGAGGACAGACACGCTGGGCTGGCGAGGCAGCCATGCCCCGAGGGGCAGCTGCTGCCATGCAGGGGCTCTCAGGTGCCCAGGAGGACAAGCCAGGTGGGATGGAGCAGCAGGGACAAGAAGCAGGGTGGGCACGGAGGCTGTGCCCGGGCTGGAAGGGAATGGGGCTTCCTGAGGACAAAGGCCCCGATATGCCAGCAAGCGAATCTCAGGAGACAGCTCCTGCCCCCCGAGTCAGCTTGGGCGGGGAAGGTCCTTGACTTCCCTTTGTCATTGTCCACTGCAAGCCCATCCATGCCTCTCCTCTCTGAACGAGGAAGGATCTCCGGAAACACGGATGCTTTCCATCTTCCTTCCGTGCAGAGCTGGCATCTGTGCCCCTGGCCCTGGCTGCTCGGCTTCTCTAGCCTGCAGCCCTGCCAGCTTTCTCCCTGCAGCTGCAGGCCCCCGAGGTGCACTCTCTCTCACCACCCTCCTGGCGGGTTCGCTGTCTGAAAGGGTCCTCTTCCAGCTACCCTTTCCATCCTCCCGGTAGCCTTGCACCTTCCTGGGTGTGAGGGGCACCCTTGGAGGCCCAGTGCACAGCTATGTCAACAATTCCTCATCTGAAGCATTGCTGGAATTTTCCAGAATGCCCGGTTTGTACCAGAGATGGAGTTACATAGGACTCTTTGTTTTCAAAGAGCCCTAACGGGGAAAAGAATTTAGAGTCACATTAATAGAACTTATTTGGTATCCCTAAAGACTTTTTAAAAGAGATTATTTGTTACTGTTTTTATTAGATTTCTGTCTCACATTCCGCTGAGTTTTCATTTCCGTTGATTGTATGCTGGTTAAGCCCACATCTTGTGGTGGGTTCACATACACAGCAGTGGACCAGACAGATGCCTTCATCTTTGCATGAGGCTATCAGCCCTGTTGGAGGAATTACACTATTAAATAATTAAATCTGTATTAAGTTGAGCCGTGAGAGTTAGGGTGCTATGGAAACATAGCCTTGTCTGAGAAGGAGCTGGAGAAGGCCCCCTAGGAAGGTATATTTCAGGTAGGCCCAGGGGGAAATTTGCCAAACAAGCTGGGACACTGTGTCCTAAAGTCGAGGGTTCACCTGGGCACCCGGCCGAGTTTGTGCTCTGCAAAGGTCAGTTGGCAGTCAGTTTAGTAAGCCCCTGCCCCTGTTCTCGGACACTTCTGGTTTTGATCTCTTCTTTGGGCCCATTCTGCAGAGAAGAACAAAAGTGTAGGAAAGGAGTTTTTCATATAGATCTTTGTTGCTGAGTTTCCCAACTTTCTCACAGTCTACCCTGACCTTTCCAGTGCTCCAGTGTATCGCCACTAAGAACAGCATTCTCCTGCACAACCAGAATGTGGTGACCAACATCTGGATGCTGCCACAGACACAGCAGTGTCTCCCCCACAGCCCCGCCCTCCTCATCACCTGTCCTGGCAGTCCGTCTCGGTGTCCCCAGAGCGGGACTCAGTCCATCAGTGCAAAGCACCGTAAAGCTCACACTGTCGCCCAGTTTTCTTCATGACCTTGAAAATTTTGAAGACGATAAGCCAGTTATACTGTAAGGTCTTCCTCGGGTGGAGTTTCAGTTGCAAAGTCATGATCAAACGCGAGTTTTGAGCAGGAAGACCCTGGGGGTGATACCTTGTCCTTCTCAGTACGCCTGACACTTCATCCTGAAGTTGATGATGTGAAGTTGGCACTTTTGGTGAGGCTGGGGCCCCCTGCAAAGTGCTCGTGACTCCCTGTGTAGTCAGGGAGATTGTTGGAATCCCGCAACCTCCCCCTGTGAACCTTTCACTCGCTGGATTTGCCATGCACCCGTGGCTGAGCTGCCCTTCTCTTCTGTGAGGGGCGGCTTGCCTTTCTCCCCCGTCATCAGTAGATTCACATCAGTGTGGACTCAGTGGACCTTTTATTTCCTGGCTTTTAATTCGTTGTTAAGTTGTCCAAGATCAGCCAGTGGGAGCACTTCAGGATGGTGCTCATGTTAGGCTTGGATGTCCCCATCACTCCTGGAGCACACCCTTAGTTTTGGGTGCCATAAGATAATCCAGGTTTATGTCATGTTTTCCCCATCTCCGTTAGGAAATCAGCTTTTTCTCTGGGAAACCCTGGCTTTCTCAGTGGAAATTGCATTCAGCCACCAGAACTGGCAGCGTCTGTACGTTGGGTGTGCGTGGGTGCCGTTTCTGCCAGGCAGGTTCTTTCATTGTCACCCCTGAGGGGTCTTCAGACATTTCCACTGAAGCCCATTGCCTTGCCATGTGCAGTGCTCTTGCCACAGATCACACTGCATATTTGTTTATATGCTGTGCGCTTGTTGTTAGGCCACAAACCACTATAATATCTAAAATCTGTCCTTCTTCCACAAAGAAGCCAGTTTTGCTCCTCATGGACAACATGACCCCATTTGAGAATTCATCAAGACGTTTTTAGCCAAAAGAGCTAAGAAATTTATGTGTGCATGTAGAAATACAACTATGTATACTTATTTGTGTATTTGTCTCTACTACTGTCTAGGTTTTAAAAAAACCACAAGTTAACCATATACCACTTATTTCAGTTCAGCCCCTGAAAGTAAATTCTTTCTCTGCTTCTTTGTAAAACTTTTCTATAACAGAATATGGTTTTCCACTGTCTTAAGTCACTAGTTCAAGATTCTAATACAAAAGAAAGTTCAGTTCAGTTGCTCAGTCGTGTCCGACATTTTGCAACCCCATGAACCGCGGCATGCCAGGCCTACCTGTCCATCACCAACTCCTGGAGTCCACCCAAACCCCTTTCCATCGAGTCGGTGATGCCATCCAACCCTCTCATCCTCTGTCACCCCCTTCTCCTTCTGCCCTCAGTCTTTCCCAGCATCAGGGTCTTTTCAAATGAGTCAGCTCTTTGCATCAGGCAGCCAAAGTATTGGAGTTTCAGCTTCAACATCAGTCCTTCCAATAAACTCCCAGGACTGATCTCCTTTAGGACGGACTGGATGGATCTCTTTGTAGTCCAAGGGACTCTCAAGAGTCTTTTCCAACACCACAGTTCAAAAGCATCAATTCTTCAGCGCTCAGCTTTATTTATAGTCCAACTCTCACGTCCATACATGACCACTGGAGAAACCATAGCCTTGACTAGATGGACCTTTGTTGGCAAAGGTAATGTCTCTGCTTTTTAATATGCTGTCTAGGTTGGTCATAACTTTCTTTCCAAGGAGTAAGTGTCTTTTAATTTCATGGCTGCAATCACCATCTGCAGTGATTTTGGAGCCCAGAAAAATAAAGTCAGCCACTTTTTCCCCATCTACTTGCCATGAAGTGATGGGACTGGATGCCATGATCTTAGTTTTCTGAATGTTGAGCTTCAGACCAGCTTTTTCACTCTCCTCTTTCACTTTCATCAAAAGGCTCTTTAGTTCTTGTTCACTTTCTGCCATAAGTGTGGTTTCATCTACATATATGAGGTTATTGATATTTCTGCTTTCAATCTTGATCCAGCTTGTGTTTCCTCCAGCCCAGCATTTCGCATAATGTACTCTGCAGAGAAGTTAAATAAGCGGGGTGACAGTATACAGCCTTGATGTCCTTCTTTCCCAATTTGGAATCAGTCCATTGTTCCATGTCCAGTTCTAACTGTTGCTTCTTGACTTGCATACGGATTTCTTGGGAGGCAGGTAAGGTGGTCAGGTCCCATCTCTTTAAGAATTTTCCACAATTTGTTGTGATCCACACAGTCAGCCATGAAATTAAAAGAGTCTTGTTCCTTGGAAGAAAAAAGCTATGACCAACTGAGACAGCATATTAAAAAGCAGAGCCATTACTTTGCCGACAAAGGTCCGTTTAGTCAAAGCTGTGCTTTTTCCAGTGGTCATGTATGGATGTGAGAGTTGGGCCATAAAAAAGCTGAGTGCCGAGGAACTGATGCTTTTGAACTGTGGTGTTGGAGAAGACTCTTGAGAGTCCCTTGGACTGCAAGGAGATCCAACCAGTCCATCGTAAAGGAAATCAGTCCTGAATATTCATTGGAAGGAGCAATGCTGAAGCTGGAACACTTTGGCCACCTGATGCAAAGAACTGACTCACTGTAAAAGACCCTGATGCTGGGAAGGATTGAAGGCAGGAGGAGAAGGGGACGACAGAGGATGAGATGGTTGGATGGCATGACCGTCTCAATGGAAATGAGTTTGAGCAAGCTCTGGGATTTGGTGATGGACAGGGAAGCCTGACGTGCTGCAGTCCATAGGGTCGCAAAGAGTCAGATACAGCTGTGCGACTGAACTGATAGTTTTATCTTTCCAGAAAGTCATATATAGTTGGAATCATATAATATGTAGCCTTTTCAGATTGATTTCTTCACTTAGTGATATGCACTTTATTTTACTCCCATGTCTTCTCATGACAATAATAGCTCATTTCTTTTTAGTGCTGAATAATATTTTGTTCTCTGACTGTACCAGTTTATTTGGCCATTCTCCTACTGAATAATCTTGGCTGCTTCCAGGTTTTGGCGCTTATGAATAAGGCTGCTATAAGCATATGTGTGCAAGTTTTTGTGGGGACATAAACTTTGAACTCCTTTAGGTAAATACTGAAGAATGTGACTGCTCCTTGTGTGGTAAGAGTGTGTTTGATTTTATAAGGAACTGCCAGACTGTTTCACAAAGTGGCTGTGCTGTTTTACATCGGCAGCGGTGATGAATGCGGGTTCCTGTCACTCCATGTTCTCACCGGGAGTTGGTTTTTCAGTGTTCAGGATTGTGGCCATTCTGATACATGTGTAGTGGTATCTCGTTGTTTTAATTTGCATTTTCTTGATGACGTACGATGAGGAACGTCTTTTCATCTGCTTATTTTTCCATCTGCATATCTTCTTTGGAAAGAAAGTGAAAGTGAAGAAAGTGAAGTCATTCAGTCATATCCAGCTCTTTGTGACCCCATGGATTGTGGCCTGCCAGGCTGCTCTATCCACGGGATTTTCCAGCAAGAATACTGGAGAAGGCGACAAGCCACTTTGGAAAGGTATCTCTTTAGGCTTTTGGCCCACTGTTAAAATCAGGTTTGCTTGTTTTCTCACTACTGAATTTTAAGAGTTCTTTATGTATTTTGTGTGTGATAGTCACTCTTTGTGACACTTTGGACCATAGCCTGCCAGGCTCCTCCGTCCATGGAGTTTTCCAGGCAAGAATACTGGAGTGGGTTGCCATTTTTTTCTCCAGGGGATCTTCCTAGCCCAGGGATTGAACCTGGGTCTGCCACATTGTAGACAGACTCTTTACCATCTGAGCCACCAGAGAAAAAGAGTTATATATACTTTAAATCCATCTTTTGTCAAATGTGTTTTGCAAATGTTTTCTGTTAGTCTGTGGATTGTTTTACTTTCTTGACATTGTCTTTCCCAGAGCAGAGGTTTTCAATTACAGGCAGGTCGAGCGTGCTGTGATTCATGGGGTTGCAAAGAGTCGGACACAACTGAGCGACTGAACTGAGTTTATCAATTATTTCTTTCACAGATTGTACCTATGGTTTTTTAATCTAAAAGATCATCACCATATGCAGGTTATCTCGGCTTTCTCCATGATATAGTTTTGTAATGTACATTTAGGTCTAATATCCATTTGGGGTTAATTTTTGAAAAGGGCGTGAGGTCTGTGTCTGGATTGATTTTTTTTTTTTTCGAGTGTTTTTCGAGTATCATCTGTTGAAAAGACTTTTCTCCATGTGTTGCCTTTGTTCCTTTGTTGGAGATTGGTTGACTGTACGTATGTTGGTCCGTTTCTGAGAGCTGTGCTCTGTTCCTCCCTCTGTTTTTCCACCAGTGCTGCACTCTCTTGCTTGTTGTTGTTCAGTCACTCAGTCGTGTCTGACTCTTTGCAACCCCGTGGACTGCTGCACGCCAGGCTTCCCTGTCCTTTACCACCTCCCAGAGTTTGCTCAAACTCATGTCCATTGAGTCGGTGATGCCGTCCAACCATCTCATCCTCTGTCGTCCCCTTCTCCTCCTGCCTTCAGTCTTTCCCAGCATCAGGGTCTTTTCCAGTGAATCAGCTCTTCACATCAGGCGGCCATAGGATTGGAGCTTCAGCCTCAGCATCAGTCCTTCCAGTGAATATTCAGGGCTGATTTCCTGTCTGTCCATTGATTTGGTTCTTGGTTTTGCTCATCAGAATTTGGAGTTTCACTTGTGCAGATCTTGTGCATGTATTGTCAGATTTACACCTAAGTGTTTCATTTTGGGGGGAGAGGGTGTGAACGTAAATGTATTGTGATTTTAATTTTAAATTTCACCTGTTTATTGCTGGTAGTTTGAAAGCAATTACCTTTTGTATATTAACCTTGTGTCCTGCAATCTTGCTGTAATTAGTTCCAGGAGGATTTTTTAGACCGTTGTTTTGGATAGTCTACATAGATGATCATATCATCTGTGAAAAAGATGTCTTGCTCACAGTCTGTATACATTGTATTTCCTCCTCTTTTCTTGGTGCATTGTCTCGTGCTTTCTGTTCAGTGTTGAAAAGGAATGGCCAGAGGGGGCATTGATGCCTTATTCCTGATCTTAGTGGGAAAGTTTCAAGTTTCTCACCATTATGTATGATACTAGCTGTAGGTATTTTTATTCTTTATCAAACTGAAGGAAGCTCTTCTCTATTTCTGCTTCTCTGAGTGATTTTATCATGAATCGGTGTTGGATTTTCTCATGCTTTTTCCATATCACTTATGACCGCGTGATTTTTGTCTCTCAGCATGTTGATTTAATGGATTACATTAATTTTGAAATATTGACGCCAGCCTTGAACACCTGGTTTAAATCCCACTTGGTTGTGGTATATAAATATTTTTATACATTATTATTTTTATTTACTAATAAATACTTTGTTGTGAATTTTTACATCTATGTTCAGGGAAAGTAGCAATCTATACTCTCTAGTTTTCTTCTTTTGTAATGCCTTTGTCTGGTTTTGATATTTGGGTAATGCTGGTCTCATATAATGAATTAGGAAGTATTCCCTCTTCCTATATCCTTTGAAACAGATTTTAGAGTTTTGGAATCATTTCTGCGTTAAATGCTTGGTAGAATTCACCAGTGAATCTGGCTGGACCTGGCGCTTTCTGGTTTGGAAAATTATTTATTGATTAAACTTCTTTACTAGATACAGGCCTATTCGTATTGTCTATTTCTTCTAATGTGAATTTTGGCAGATTGTGTCTTTCAAAGAATCAGTCCATTATCACTACGTTATCAAATAATGGACACAGGGTTCATAATATTCCGTTATCATTTTAATATCCATAGGGTCTATAGTGATGTCCCGTATTTCATTTCTGAAATAAGTAATTTGTGTCTTCTATCTTTAATTCTTAGCTTGGCAGAAGCCTTATCAATTTTATTGATCTTTACCAAGAACCAGCTTTTGATTTTGTTCATTTTTCTTGATTGATTTATGCTCTAATTCTTCTTCCATTTACTTTGGTTTTGATTTTCTGCTTTTCTTCAGTCTCCTAAGCTGTGGACTTAGATTCTTGGTTTAGATGTATCTTTTCTGATACATGCGCTCATTGTAAGTTTCCCTCTATGCACTACTTTCATCGCCTCCAGCAAATTTCAGTAAGTTGTTTCTCTTCTCATTTAGTTCAAAATAGTTTTGTTTATCTTGAAGTTTCATCTTTGACCCATGTATTAGTTAGATGTGTGTTTATTCTCTAAATATTTTGGGTGGGATGTTCAGTTTTCTTTCTGTTATTGATTTCTAGTTTAATTCTCTTGTGATCTGAGAACTGACATTATATGATTTCTATTTTAAATTTGTTAAGGGTATGTCTGATGGCTCAGAATGGGATCTGTCTTGTTGAATCTTACATGGGAGTTTGAAAAGAATGTATGTTCTGCTGTTGTTGGATGAAGTAGTCTATAAATGTCAATTATAACCAGTTGATTTGTAGTGTTATGTTAAATCATGCCCTTACTGATCTTCTGCAGGAATGAAATTACTGTTCCAGTGGATTAGTGTTCAGCTTTAGTAGATATTGCCAGTCATTTTCCCAAAAACGTGTGCCTTCAAGATATGAGAATTCTCTTTGTGCCAGTATTTGGTATTGTTGGTCTTTTTTAGTTTTAGGTATTTTATTGCTATGGAGAAGTATCCTTTGTTTTTAATTTTTTAATGAATAATGATATTGAGTAACTTTTCATAAGCCTGGTGATTATTCTTAGTCTTTCTGCCCATTTATAAAATCTTGCTTTTTTCTGTTTTTTAGAATTTTTATACCACCTTTCATGCTTTGGCCTTTAACCCATGTAAAATTTACTTCTGAATATGATGTGATACAGAGAGTCAAGTTTCTCTTCTTTTTTCTGTATACGTTTATCAGTGGTTCTCCCGACGTTCTTTTTCCCATGAGATTGCTTTTGTCAAAAATCAGTAGATGCTGTATCTGTGTGTTTATTTCTGGACTCTCTGTTCTGTTGGCTTGGTCTGCTATTCCCGCACCAATAGGATGCGATCGTGGTTCTTGAAGCTTCACCCTACAAGTTTGAAGTGAGATATTGTGAGTTCTTGAAGTTTGTTCTTTTATTATTGTTATGGCTATCCTAGGTTCTGTGAATTTCCATACAGATTTTATCACTGACTTGTTAGTCTTTAAAACTCTCCCCAAAAGCTTCTTGGAAATTTGATTGGGATTACATTGATTCCACAGGTCATTAGAGGGTAATTCAACAACAGTAATATCTTACAGTTAAGTAATGTGATATTTGCCTCATTTCTTCAATTTCTGCCAATGAAATTTTTATGTAAAAGCCTTGTACATTGTTTACTAGGTGCATTCTCATGTATTTTATATAGTTGCTACCATGGTATGCTAAATCGCTTCGGTTGTGTCCGACTCTGCAACACCATGGACTGCAGCCTGCCAGGCTCCTCTGTCCATGGGATTCTCCAGGCAAGAATACTGGAGTGGGTTGCCATGCTCTTCTCCAGTTGCTATCATAAATGGTATTGTTATTTTCCTTAACAATCTCCAGTTGTACTTATTCTGTTTTTGTATTTCCTTTTGGATTGTCTGTATACACAATTATTTCATCTGTGTACAGTGTTGAATAAGGTTGAGTAGAGACATTTTTGTCTTGTTGATGACTTCAGGGGAAAAAATCACTCTATCTCACCATTTGGGTTTAAACTCTTGAGATTTTTAAAGTAGGTAACCTTTATCAGAATAAGGAAGTTTCGATCTCTAATTTGCTGAGAGCATTTATTGTGAGTGAGTATTGATGAATTTATCAGATCTTTCTTCTGCACTGACTTTTGTTTTTCCTTGGTTACTATACTGAATTACATTTAAGTACTAAATTATTTATTTTCACTTCTATAACAAAGCAACTTTGTTGTTCTTTATTTGGTGAGTCATACCTGATTCTCCTGTGACCCCATGGACTGTTGCCCACCAGGCTCCTCTGACAGTGGGATTTCCCAGGCAGGAATACTGGAGCAGATTGCCATTTTCTAGTTCAGGTGATCTTACTGACCCAGTGATTGAACCTGCATCCCCTGCATTGCAGGCAGATTTTTTACCACTGAGCCACCAGGGAAGCCCACTTAGTTGTGATTTATTATCTTTGTATGTTGTGGATGTTGATTTGTTAATTTTTGGTTGGGATTTCTGTGTCACAGTTACGAGAGGTGTTGACTTGTAGTTTCTTTTTTCAATGCATTTTTCCAGGAGTGGATGTCAGGGTATAGGAGGAACATAATGGGAAGTGTTTCATCTTTTTCTGTTCTTTGAGAGACTGAATCTGATTTCCATTTGTATTGTTCTATTATTTGAATGAATTTGCCTTTTATTCCTCTGAGCTTGAAATTTCCCTTAGGGGAAGGTTTCTAATTGCAGAGTCAAATTCTTCAATTAGAGCTATTTTTGTTTGTTTGTTTTTTCTTTTTCTTCTTGAATCAGTTCTTGTAATTTATTTTGTTCACCGAGCTACCCCGTTTCAGTTAAAGTATTTATTTGCAAAAACTGTTCATAATATTTTCTTTTCAGTGTCTGTAACATCTGAGAGTAAGGGTAGTGATCCACGCTCCTCCTCTCTCTCCCTTCCCCTCCCTCTCTCTCACCCAGGGGATTGGATGCGGATGGATCCAGGAAGAGGCTTATCCATTTTACTAATTTTTAAAACAAAGGCAACTTTTCCTTTGAATTTTCACTCGTTTTATTTTTCTCTGCTTCTGCTTTATTGATTTTACTCTTTCAAAAATTATCTCCACCTTTTAAACCCCCTTACGTCATACTTGTTACTTTTTCAGAGCTACTTAGAAGATTACAGCTTTCATTGTTCATCTTTTTCTTTTCACATACAGTCCTTTAAAGCTATAAATTTCCTGCTAAATACTGCTTTAGCTGCATCCTGCAAGTTTTTATATATTGCACTGTTTTTTGCTGACAATATTTTAAAGATTTCCTTGTTTCCTTTTTGACCCATGTGTAGTTTCTAAATATATGGATTTTTTTCTAATTATCTTTGTATTATTTCTAGTCTAATTCTCCTGATCAGACAGCCTGTTCTGTGTGGTTTCATTAGCACCTGCTTAGATTTACTTTGTCTTTTAGCATGTGTTCTGTTTGGGTGTTCTAAATGTTCCCTATGTACTTAAAAGTATTGTGTCCTTTATAGTTGATCAATATATGGGTCTACATTTTTCAATTAAGTTGGTAAGTCAGGTTTCAACCAAAGTAAACATTCTCTATCTTATCACATCTTTCTGTGCTATCTTCTCCTTCCTCCAGTTTTCTCTAGCACATCAACTCACTCAAAATAGGTTGTCGTATATATTTGTTGGTTTGAATTGTTTAGTCATGTCCTAAACCTGTCATCATGTTAAGGACGATGGAGGAAAAATGCTTTAAGTTGAAGGGCATTCTTCAGGTCTTCTAGAAGGTTAAGGGTTATCTACATCAGACAAGTGTGCATTTGTTGATTGCTGTCATTGAGAATAAAGCAATTTACATCAAGTCGGTGTCTCTCTAGACCTGTAGATTAAATAAATCACAAGGTAAGAATTAGCACAAAGGCACATTTTCATCCTTGATACCAAGGATCACTTTTTATTAATTTAACCTAGATATTTGCTTGTGTTTGGACATTACTGGATGAATTTAAAAGCCAAATAACCCCTGAAGCAAGTAATTCTTCCCCACCCTTCATATAGATCAGTGTATGTAGATAGGAATATTTTCAATTTTTTGCTCTAGTATTCTTTGAACAGTCAATAATCGTGACTTTGCCTGTCTTTTCCTTTAGCTATCCTGTGAGGTAGATTAAGACATGACCTCGGTAGGTGCTCAGTCAGCCCATCCAGGCTTAATTGATGAAAGAAAGAAGGGCTTAAGAATGTTTCTTTTCTTAAATGCTTACTACTGTGGAAACCATTGACAGTGTGACTCACTGGAATGTTTCCCAGGATGATAATGTTGCTGAATAAAATCAAGTACTTATTTGTTTTCTTTTAAGAAATATTTGACTAGGAATTAATAACTTTAAGAGAATACTTTGTGCTACTCTGGAACAAACATTGTACTTACTGGACATGCTTTATAACCTTTCTGAGCCTTTGCTTTTCATTCCTAATTCTCCTGTTGGAGTAATACCCGCCTCTCAGGTTATTTGACACGGCAGCCTTATTAAAGAGGTAACGTGAGTCACGGTCACGATCTTTGACTTGGTGTCTCTCCCAGATGTATAGTGTTTTTACCTCTTTTGCTTACTTACAAACACGTATTGACAGCAGTTGTATCGAACACCCAGAGCTCGGTGTTGAAAGAGGCGCCTCCATGTATGTGATTTTACACGTGTGCTCCTGACTGCCAGCAAGGTCTTTGTGAGTCTTGTTCTGCCACCTCACCAGATCCCTTGGATCTCAATAAAGATGTTTATAAATAGGCCCCAAGTCAGACTTTCTGTGGGACCGGAATCATCTCTGACCATATTGTGACTGACTGTCCAAAATCAAGCGTCAAAGAGAAACAAGGAGCAAAACACAGGGAACTAGCACACACACTGAAGAACTAACAAGATGGCACAGTAGAATCCAGCCACATCAGTAATTCCATTAATTATAATGGTCTAAGTGTACCAGCTATGAAACAGAAACTATGAAACTGGGAGAGAAATATCAAGACCCAGATATGTGCTGTCTGGAAGAAATCTCCTTAAATAGGAAGGCAGAGCTATAGGTACAAGAAAGGTAAAAATATGTACCATGAGAACACTAATAAAAAGAAATCTGAAGTGACTATGGTAATATCAGATGAACACTAAAGAACCTTACCAGGAGTGGAGATATACATCACATGGATCATTTCTAACACAGGCCATATACCGAGCCATAATGCAATTCGGAATAAATTTTAAAGTATTTAAATTGTGTAAAATCTTCTCTCACCACAATGGGATTAAAGTATTAGTAATAAAGATAAGTGAAAATTCAAATTATTTGACATTAACTCACTGTACAGAGAAGTCATCATGGGGAAAACCTCCAAAAAGCTCTAGGGTGTAGCTCATATTGTTCTTTGAGGGAAATTTATAGCATTAAATATTTAAACTAGGGGGAAAAGATCTCAAAACAATGATCTAAACTTCTTTAAGAAACCAGGAAAATAAGAGCAAGTTGAAGTGAAGGCAAACCGAAGAAAGGAGTAATAGAGATAAGAACAGAGATTGATGAATCTAAAGCTGATTCTTTAAAACATATCAATAAAACCAATAAATCCCTAGTCAGAGCAAGGGAAGAAAGACACAAATTAACAATGTTAATGAAAGAGGACACTGACAAGTCCTCCCAGCTCTGAGAAGATGAGAATTATGTGGCCTGAACAACAGTAGACGTTTCACTCCTGAGATGAAGACGACTTTTTTTGAAAGGCACAAATACCAAAGCTGACTCAAGAAGAAACAGCCTAAATAGTCTTACATCTATTCTACTAATTGACAGAGTAGAAATTTTCCCAAAAAGGAAAATTCAAGCCCCAGACAGCTTCACTGATGAATTTTACCAACCATATATAGAAGAAATATGTCAATTCTCCAAGAACTCCTCCACGAAGCACACAAGAAAAGAGGACTTTGCGGGTCACTTTTCGTTGCCAGCATCACTAGACACCACAGCCAGAGGAAGTCATTAAACAATTCCTCAATGACACAGATGCGAAAGGCCTCAAGCATATTAGCAGATTGAATCTACAGTGTGCAAAAAGGATATTGCAACATGACCAGGTTGTTTATCCTATGAAGGTGAACTGTTCAGTATTTAAAATCACTTCATCATGTCAGCAGAAAAGAGAATGAAAATAAGCTAGGATCATCTCAATAGCTGTATATAAAGAAATTTCTTAACCTGTTTTTTTTTTTTTTTTTAAATGGCGCCTATACCTGCAGCCTACCTAATGATGAAGATTTGACTGCTTTCCCTCCAATATCAGAGGCCAGGCAAGGAGGCCACATATTCAGCTGTAGGTTCTGGCCACTCCAATACAGCGAGGAAAGTCACATATACATTTTGGAAAAGGAAGAAATAAACATGTCTCTATAGAAGACAGGATTATCTACAACCAACTGTATTTCCATCTACTAACAATGAATATTGCAAATTTTAAAATTAATTTCATTTACAATAAGACAAAAACAAACCCATGAAATAGATTTCTGTCGACATTTTTAGGATATGTATGCTGAACATTACAAAACCCTAAAGAAATAAAATGAAATAAAGAAATAAAATGATTTCTTAGTGATTGGAAAGACTTTCTGTGTTCTTGGATTAGAAAACTCAGTGTGGTTAGGATGTCCAGTTTTCCCCATACTGGGCAGTGGATTTAATTCAGCCCCAGTCAGAGTCTCAGCAGGGCTTTTGTAGCCTGATAAACTAGTCCCACAATTGAATGGAAAAGTTGCAGTTTTATAAGTTTTCCACAACTCTTCCATCAGCTCATCACTTGAAAATAGATGACTGTGTAAGAAGGTAGCGATGATGTAGTTTCAAGAGACAGTGGTAAAGTCTGGGTTTCAGACTCTCTTTTAGGTCACATTTCACAAGAACAAAACTAGAAATTTAAAACTAACATAATGTCCTCTATGTGCCTGATCAGTCTTTTGGGGAAAAATTAAGTAGATGGAGTGACTCCCTGGGCTATTTTCTTTGTTTTTTTTTTTTTATATTTAGTTGACCATTATAATCTGTATAATTGAGCATCAGCCTTAGAATTAAACTCACATGTTCTTTCTCCAAACTCCCTGCATATTAGAACATTAGAATTCTTTTGGTTTTACAAACATTCTAGAATTTTAAAACATTTTGCATCTAATATAATGCTGAAAACATGAAATCTACATAATGTATGCAGCATAACTAATATTAGAAGCCTGTTCAAGGAGCAGCCTGTGGGGTTAATAGAGTTTAATTTGCAAGACAAATGAATTCTTATTTCCTCCTAGGCACTCTGCTCTTCATTCTGGTAGGGCCACTTTTGAAGAATAGTCCATTAATAGATGATGAGAACCCTTGTTGGACAGGAGCAGTATCAGCCAGCAATGGAATCGGAGCCTTTCCACTCAGAGGGTGTTTCCCAGAATACAGAGCCCTTGATTAAAATGCAGCGCTTAAATAGTTCTGTGCAGGCTTCCTCACACAGCTACAGATGGGCAAGGGGGTAGGCGGCAGGAGGCACAAATGCTTTATCTCTGTGATCAACCAAGATTAAAGAAATAAAAATAGATAATCCAAATGCCCCCACACACAGTGGCTAAGTTTTTAAGTAAACCAAGACTTAATCCACACGTGGAAATATTCTGCGTTTAAGAAAAAATGTTTTCAAGAATCTTTATAACAAAGGAAGATCCTTATTCTAAACATCCTACCTGAATTTATCCAAAGAAAATTTAAATGATTAAAAGACTGAGAGGAACATGTTCAGTCAACAGTGGTTATCTCTGGTTGATGGGATTGCAGGTAGTTTATAACTGCCTGTGAGCTCAGCAGAGTCAGCGAAGCTGGCTTGAGAGTTGTTCAGCAGGAGACACCCTGGCATTTGGGATACCCTACTCTGCCTGGAAAATCCCATGGATGGAGGAGCCTGGTAGGCTGCCGTCCGTGGGGTCGCTAAGGGTCGGACACGACTGGGCGACTTCACTTTCACTTTTCACTTTCACACATTGGAGAAGGAAATGGCAACCCACTTCAGTGTTCTTGCCTGGAGAATCCCAGGGACGGGGCAGCCTGGTGGGCTTCCGTCTATGGGGTCACACAGAGTCGGACACGACTGAAGTGACTTAGCAGCAGCAGCAGCAGTCTTTGTGCTGACCGTTGCCTCGCTAAATGCCAGCGGTGTCCCCTAGTTGCTATGAAGCCAGCGGTGCCTTCACATTTCCTGAACAT
The DNA here is from genome assembly GCF_049115385.1 of Moschus berezovskii. Lineage (NCBI taxonomy): Eukaryota > Metazoa > Chordata > Mammalia > Artiodactyla > Moschidae > Moschus > Moschus berezovskii. The sequence continues at coordinate 102,762,526 of NC_142463.1, forward strand.
CCATAGATGAGCACTAGCCCTGACTGAGATCCCTAGGTCAGCTGCTCCCACAGTGGCAGGAGAGCATCTGAAAACGTGTTGACATGCTGATTACGGCCTACAGCAGAGGTCAGGGCTAGCAGAAGGCTGAGTGACGCCTCCAGCTCCATCTTTATTGATGACTTATGGACAGAAAAGAGGATTTGTAGCCAAATAGAAAACCAGATGACCCTGTCTTGTTTTCTCCCGGCCCCTCTGTACCTGGGGCTGGGGCTGACTTGGGACTCCCCAGGGTCAGGCGTCCCCTACTCCAGGGCAGGCGTGTGCCATGGAGGAGCCAGCCCTGGCTGGTCAGAGGTCTCCTAGAGGACGGGATTTGATTCAAGGAGGAAAACTGGAGTGAGCAGTTTGGGAAGTCAGATGTTTAAAACATGAAAAGAAGCGGAACTCTTGAGTGGCAGAGGTTTTGAGTTTCATGATCTTGATGTGCCAGTGTGTCTCTTGGGGCTGGCGAATCCAGGGGGACGGGTTCAAAGGCAGAGAGCCCGTTTGAGCGGGGCCCCTGCACACAGGCTTGCTGAGCAGGGGGTGGCCAGGGGCAGGGCGCGCGGGAGCGCCTCTCTTCCAGGAGGAGCAGGCCCTGCTGCCCAGCTCCGCACAGTGGGGCCGCCTGCACGCCCGTGACCGCTCAGCTCCACAGAGAAGGGCGCCCGCACACTGGTTTCTTCCACATTCCTGCAGAATGTAACGATTCCTGCAGCTTTTAAAGGGACTCAGGGCTTAACCTCTTATGGTGCCATTCTGAGGCTGTTCCACGGCATCCTCTCTTTGAACCTAACAAACCCCCCAGATCCTGTGGCACACTGCACGTCAAGGCTTTGAGTGCTTTTTACGTCACCTGTTTAGAAACTTGACAGAGTTCTTAAACCAAAATTTTGACCTTTTGTTCATGGGGCAGTGACTTGGACTGAGGTTTTTCATCTTTTTCTCAAACCACTCATTCTCTCAGTAGATGTTTGCGTATCTTGAGGAACTCTTGGTTTCTCAGCAACGCCCTGTGGTGGGACATGCTCCCAGGTAACGACCTTGAAGTGAAGGAACATGCTAGCTCAGCTCAGGGTATTTACATTAATAGAAAAGCCTGAGTCTTTGTGTTGGCCTTGAAGACTGACCCCATGCAGATGCTGGCCCAGGCCGTGACTTGCACGTGTGGCCCTCTCTGAGGGCTGGTTTTGGCCGTCCCCCTGGGCGTCTGGACCGCAGTGGTCAAGTGTCCGGCCCCTCTGAGGCTGCTGGCCGGGAGCTGGCGGGTTCTGTGGTCAAGCCCGTGTGAGGTGTCCGCCCGTCTGCACGGCATCCTTGTATTCTCAGGACGAGAAGGCCTGCCCGGAGGCAGAGAAGTCCTGCGGGTTGCAGTGTGGCCGTTTGCCTCTGCGCCCGCCCCTCCTGATCCCACGCTGCAGCCCAGGCCACTGTCTGTGCCCCTTCTCCTTGGCCTGCCTTCCTCCTCGGGCCAGCGTTCTGGGCCAGCGATGGCATTGCTTTCTAGCCCAGTGATGACTTTCTGGGATGGTCTCTAGCCTCCAGTGGGGAGACAGCAGCTGCGCTTGACCTCAGCAGCTGCACCCTGAGGTGTGTCCACCCCCAAACTGGTCAGCCAGGGCTCTTCTCTCCTCACAGGGAAAGTCTCCTCCTGGGTGGGCCACAGGCAGATTGGGACTGGCCTCGGGTGCCCTCTGTGCTTCCCTGAGGTCTGGCAGCCAAGCCCTTGCCCTCCTCCCTGGGCTGAGCACCTGCTGGACACTGGGGAACAGCATTTATCAGTACAAGTGTGGAATCTGTGCGTCAGACACAATGTGGCATACAGTGTCAGAATCACTTGAACAGCCTTTGGGTTCAAGCAGTAGGAAGGAAGGCAGATGGGGGCCAGGTCCTGAGGACCTTCTCGAGGCCCCACCTCGGGCCCTGGGACAGCAAGCATAGAGCACCGCGGGGACTCTTCTTGCAGCCACAGAACTGTGAGGAAATTGGGGCGGGGGGTGTTGTGAAGGAAGAGCAAGTACTTATAACCTGCCCTCAAACTAACATTTTTAAGTAAGTCAAACAGGATCTTTTATCCCAACTGGATACAGCCTGAAACCTTGATGGGATTACACTTGTGGTTTTGCACACACACACACCCCTGCCCCCCGCCGCCAACCTGCATAAGGATCTCTGAGCATTAGTATTGGACTCGTGAAATGTCAGAACTGTGTTGTTGACTCTCCCGCTGAGCTGGATGGGCAGAGCTTGTCCACAGGGCCACTGGGTCTGGTGCGCGGAGGTGTGTGTGTGTGGCCCGCATTCCCCACAGCCACCCACTGAGGCCCGTTTGCTGAGGGCCCACTCCACTTGGTTTGTGCCCCGAGGCCCAGGTCAGGTGGGCCCTCATTAGCACAGTCCAGGGTCGCCAGCAGCTGGGGAGGGATCCTGGGGCCACCGAGCGGAGAGGTCTAGTCCCCCCACACTCAGTGCAGCATCTGCCACAGGAGATGGGAAGATCCTCTGAGTGTGTCCAGGAAAGCCAGCGGTCCTGCAGGACCCCAGAAGGCTGTGCTGGGGATTCACTGCTCTGTGGCCGGGTGGAGTGGAGGCGTGGGGGTGGGGGGTCAGCTGGTTTCCCATTGACATGTTGGTTAGCTTTTTAAAATGTAAAAATCCAAGGTTTGAAATAATAGGGGCTGGACAGTGTTGGAACTTGAGAAGTAGAACTGTATCACCAGCCAGGAGATTCCGAACATTTTTTAGTTTTAATAGAAAATAATAGCCTATTTTGAACAATAATCTTTGCAAATCCAAGAAGAAACAAGAGTTCCTCTCCCCTCATAAAGTCTAGTTTGTGTCTGTTCAATTTAAATAGCTGCAACAGAAATACAAGTGTCTTTAGGTGATTCTGTTCTGCTCTTACCAACAGATGACAATCATGTCTTATGGTTTTTGATTTGACAGAATGGTTCATTTCATCGGCTTTCTAGCAGCCCATTTGATTCAATTTCCCTCTGCAGTGTTTTACTGAAAATGACCAAAATGTTCTTTTACATAAAGCTTGCGAGTCTGTGAAGGAACATTAATGTGCTGTGTTGTTTACATACTAACTTAATTGTAATTTAAATGCCCTTTTCATTCCATAAATATAGCCATAGGCTTTTCATTTCCTTCAAGCCTTCAGCTCACAGAGCAGTTTATATGTAAACTGGAGTCAGTTGCTTCATAAAGTGAATTTCTGGAGGAAATAATATAGTATATATCAAAATCTAGATAGGTAATGGGAAATTGATTGTGACAATACAATATTAGAAACATCTCCATAATATTTTATTTATTACACTTTCCACCTTTTGCTGTCAAGGGAAAATATTTCATCTTGCACCACGAACTCCAGTCTGTAGAGATTTTGGCCTCAATATTCTCACACAAATGAATATAGTGTGTAAGGTAGCACAATTTTCCCTGTGTAAAATCTTGCATAAAAAACAATTCATTTAAAGCATCTAAATGTTTCCAAATTATTGCAGGTAATTTTTACAGTTTAATTCCTCCAAGACATCATTTTAAATGAACCCATAATTCAATTTTCAGACTTTGCATTTCAAATTTTTATGTTGAAAGTAATTTCCTTTCTTGCTTAAGTTGTGCTCAGAACCAGATTCATAAAATGTGTATGATGTATGTCTGTAGAGTCAGTGACTGTTAGAAGCTTAATAACAAATATGCAAGAAAGAAATTAAATGATTTTTCTCTTCAGTAGTTCAGTTTACCATTGATTTCTAAGAGAAATGATTCTGACTTTGCTGCTGAGTTTCTTTTTCTTTTTTCTTTGAGCATTGTTTCAGCAGATAAAATTGACCTCATACCTGTATTTCGAGCCATTTGGTATATTTTGTTTTCGTATTTTCTTTTGGACTAGAAAGGAAGCGGAATAATATTCAAAGTAGATCTCATATTCTGATAATGTTCAGAGATTCTCTAAATATTGTCCCCTGAAGCCATGGCTTCCTTAAGACTTTTGACATCTTAAATTAATTAAGAGAAGAGTGGACAGCATAGCTTATGCCCTGCTAAGACTATTCAAAAGCATCCATGGTCTGGGCAGAGGGTGTTTTGAGCACAATGGGAAATGGCACCAGTTTTCACGCTTGCGAGATTTCCATTCTGATGGCTTGCCTCTGCCTTCTCCTGTGGCTGTGGGATTTTTCAAACTCTTTTGCATGTCTGCCCTTCAATAGAACACTCCAAGTATCCGGTTTTATTAATGTCCAGAAGCATAAATCACAGCCCCCTATTTTGTCATTCCAGTCATTTTAGTCACTAAAGGATTGCTTCAAGCAACTGAACTCGGCTGTTTTCTGTCTGAGTTTTAGCAGCCAGGTCATCTCAGGGGACTGGGAACAAGCTTTCTGCCCCCTTAACTGTGTTGAGTGGATGGCTTTAGCTGGAGCACTTTTTGTGATTGATGTACATTCCTTGTTGCTATATCTCCTCCTCGCAACAAGGTGATGCAAACTTATTTTTTTTAAAAAATCAAAATACGGCTCAAAGTTTTAAAATCTGAGATGGAGATGGGAGCAAAACTTATGGAGAAAATATATATAATTACTTTGTCAGTCATTTTAGGGGGATGAGTCATTCTTGAGATCAGCAAATATTGATAGTTCTTCCTTTCTTTATGGAAACTATTAAATGGAATTGATTAAGACACAGTTGGAATCCATAGTTTTAGTTGAATCTCCTACAGTGGTGTGTGCGAGAGAGAAAGACCGACTCTTCAGAGACCCTGGATTGCAGTGTTCAAGTCATAAATCTGGATGAAGTAAATAATGGAAGATTGTTAGGCTAAAGTTGCTTTAGGTAGCAGTATTTGCATGTAAGAAATACGAGCATGTAATCATAGAAGTGTCAATACAGCACAGCAAAAGTTACCCAGTAATGATATTAAATGACATGTCTCCCTTTTTAAACAGGGCAGATTATTTTATAGGGAATTTTGCCGATGTTATTGTAGCAATTACAATAGTATTTAAACTATTTATCTCTCCCCGCCATTCTGCCTGTCTTCTCTTTTTTCTTCCCATTAATCTTGTTTCACTTTGGTATCTAGAGTCCCCCTTCTTTATGTAGATCAGTGTTGTAGACCTCAAAAGATCTCAGTTGAGAAATATTTTTTTTTATTAAAAATTATTAATTCATGCAAAAAAAGCCCTAGAACTTGTTGGTTCCTGGCCATAATTGACTTTCATTCTGATTCTGAACGTTTGGGGCTCTGAACCAGTAATCCCCGGATGTGGGGTCCCAGCCTAGTGGTTCTCAAAGTGTGGTCTGAAGACCACCGGTGGGGCTGCAAGGCTTCCCCATGAGGCTCTGTCCCTGGGAAGGTCCGGTGCAGCCTTGATGCCAAATGTGAACATGTCTGTGCTTCGGTGCTTGGCACAGATTCATAATTTTGAACCTCAGTGCAAACCAGATGTCATTGCAATTCTGGGTTTCTTTGGAAGCCATGCGAGTCTTCTCATTCATCTTAGCAAAGCTGGAGGAAGCAAGTCTGTGGAAAACGCGGTGTCTGAAAGCCACTTGTTGACAAAAGGTGCCCTTCATAGCCTTGACTTCCATTACAGAGCTGGCTCCTGGTGGAATGAGGGTCACTTCTGGCTGCCAGAAGGTTGTGGTCCCTGCCGTGATGTAAGCCTGGTGGAAGTGGACAGAGCTGGGGCTCCCAGAAGGAGCCTGGAGTGAGAGAGCGTGCAGAGAAGCCCCCGCTTCTGTGCCTTATTGTTGTGTTTGAGAAGAGTGGAGCTGTGGCCTGCCAGTTAATGAATATCAAATGTTAGAAACGGAACACTCTCAACTTTCTCCTGCCTCATTTATTCTGGTACTGATTCCCTCTAGTGCCTTTTTCATTTTAGTCATTGTAAAACTCTGTTCTTTGTACCTTCTAGATCTTTGTTAAACATTTCTTGTATCCTCTTGATCTGTGCCTCCATTCTTTTCTGAGATTTTGAGTCATCTTTACCCAACGTTACTCTGAATTTTTTTTGGTAGATTGCCTACCTGCACGTCACTTAGTTGTTCTCCTGGGGTTTTATCTTGTTCCTTTGTTTGGAACATATTTCTCTGCTGTCTCGTGTTGTCTAAGTTTCCATGTGTGTGGTCGCCTTTCCACAGGCAGCAGGATTACAGTTCCTTTTGCTTCTGATATCTGCCACCTAGTGGGTGAGGCTGGTCCAGGAGATCGTTCAGGCATCCGGGTGGGAGAGACTGGTGCCTGCCTAGTGGTGGGTGGACCTGGATCTTGTCCCTCTGGTGGGCAGAGCTAGGTCAAGGAGTATGTTTAGAGGCATCAGTGGACTCCAGATGACTTTATTCAGCCTGTCTGCTGATGAGTAGTGTTGTGTTCCCATCCTCCTGTTGGTACTCCTGAGGCATCCCAGCACTGGAGCCTATAGGCTGTTGGGTGGGGCCAGGTCTCGGTGCCAAAGTGGCAACGTCCTGGAGAGCTTACATTGTTGAATATTCCCTGGAGCTCCTGCCATCCGTGTCCATGTCCCTACCGAGAGCCAGGATACCCTCCAAGACCTGCCCAGGTTTCTGTGGAGTCATTGCTTTGGCCTAGGTCCCAGTGCTCATGAAACTGTGTGTGCAGCCTCTAAAACTGGAGTCTCTGTTTCTCCCAGCCCTGTGGAACTCCTGCACTCACACCCTGCTGGCCTTCAAAGCCAACGCTCCAGTAGCTCCTCCTTCCTATTACAGATGCCCAGGCTGGGAAGCCTGGTGTGGGACTCAGAATTCTCCTGTGGGAGAACTGCTGCAATGTATTTTCCCGTTTGTGGGTAACCCACCCAGCAGGCATGGGATTTGATGATATCATGAAGGCACTCCTCCTGCTCTCTCTCTGTGTCTTCTTTGTCTTTGGAGGCAGAATATCCGTTTGGGTAGCTGCCAGTGTTCTTTGTTGATAGTTGTTTAGCACTTAGTTGTGATTTTAGTGTTTTCATAAGAAGAGGTGAGCTCGTCCTTCTACTCTGCCACCTTGTCCTGCACTCCTCTTCATTTATTCATTTCGTGAGAATATTCACATAGCTCACTGCAGAAATAATGTGTTTGGTTAAGGCCGGTGGCTCTGATGCAACTGGATGCAGGTATCATATGGTATATGCATCCTGTTACCTTGATAAAAACGAAAACAAATTCTATCTTTTCAAATACATTTGACTTCAATGTTTTTAGATGAGCAATTATAGTCTTATAGAATATTTCTTAGATTTCTTCTTCTCCCAGTCCATAGAGAAAGGCTGTGGGTGGTGAGTGCAGGTAAAAAGCAATTAGAACTTGAGAAGTCCAATTAGTTATGTTCTCTCCTCTATCCCACTCGTTCTTTTTTTTTTTTTTAATTTTAAAAATTCATTTATTTATTACTGTACTGGGTCTTCATTGCTGCACAGGCTTTTCTCTAGTTGGGATGGGTGGGCTTCTCATTGTGGTGGCTTCTCTTGCTGCAAAGCACAGGCTCTAGGCATATGGGCCCCTTCGTTGTAGTTCCCAGGCTCCAGAGCACAGGCTCAGTAGTTGTGGCCTATGGGTTTAGTTGCTTCACGGCATGTGGGATCTTCCTGGGCCAGGGATTGAACTCACGTCTTCTGTGTTAGCAGGCAGATTCTTTACCACTGAGCCACCAGGGAAGCCCTGTCCCTCCCACTCTGAAGTGTTGCCCAAAGGCCTGATGCCTTCTTCTTCCTCTCCCCTTTGATTCCTGAACGTGGAGGTCATCACATCTCCCTCAGTCTGTGCACTTCTCCAGCTTAGTACTGATCTTCTGCCTTGAAAGACCCTGCTCTCTAGCCTGCAGGACTAAGGTTAATAGGGAGGAGAAATATTAGGTTTGACTTCATCTGACAATCCTGTGCCCTCTAGATGGACAAGGGTCATTTGAGTCTCAAGGAAATTCCAGGCTGGAGTGTGTACCATCTTAATATATGCCAGTCCTCACCCAGGAAAAGTGACATCCCCATCACGGCAGGGGGTGTAATGCTTCTAAGCAGGTTCTAAGCCACATTACTCCTGGGATTCTGAGATTACATTGGGGTCCTTGGCAGAAAGGAACATCACAGAAGAGTGTTCTGACAGATGCTTGGAAACACTTGGTTCAGTGCCACCAGACCTCTCTCTCTCCTCTTAGCTTACACCTGGGATGCCTGTCACCAAGTCCCTTTGAGCAGTGACCTGAGCCCCCTGGTGGCAGAGATCCGAGCTTTGCGAGGGCAGCTGGAGCAGAGGGTTCAGGTGAACACTTGTCTGCGACTGCAGCCTGAACAGCAGTTGGACGGCGGTGCCGGCAGAGCCAGCCTCAGCTCCTCCTGATGTCAGCCAGAAACTCCCCCCAGCACTGACCCTGGAAACAAGCCGCCCTTCTTCCAAGGCAGAAAAGAAAAGGGAACCGTGAAGCCCTCAGCAATGGGAAGGTCCCCAGGATGTGTGTGGTGGAAGGGACAATATTGCCTCTTCCACACTCCTTAGGGTCAGGGTGAAGTCAAAGATGTTTCAGTACAGTGCCATGAGGGCATGGAGTTTAGGGTCAGATCCGGATTCTGAGTTTGCCACTTACATGTTGTTTGCCTTCGGAAAAGTGTTAAAACTCCTCAAGTATTTAAGCCTTAGCTTCCTCATCTTTAACATGAGGATAATAATAATATAAACTATATTGTGGAGCATTAAATGAAATAATTTACAAGTGCCTGACACCATAGTGAAGTGAAAGTGAAGTCGCTCAGTCGTGTCCGACTCTAAGCGACCCCATGGACTGCAGCCTTCCAGGCTCCTCTGTCCATGGGATTCTCCAGGCAAGAGTACTGGATTGGGGTGCAGTACTCAAAACAATTAACAGCTGTACAGCTGTATATGTTAATGCGTATACCTTATGTTTGTGGAGTGTTTTAAAATTTACCATGTTTTCAAATAATTTTTCAAATAATTTCATCAGAGCTAGTGCAGCATTTACCATCTCTGTATTTCACATGAGAAAATCTAGGCACTGAGACGAGTCACTGATATGCTGAGGTTTGTGGGAGTGAACAGGCCCGCCCAGGATTCAGAGAAGCTTTGATTTGCTGTGTTCCTGCCCCCTCGTTATGCTCTGTCTCGGTGTTGCTTCTCTTCCCTCTCAGGCTTTGCCCTCTCAGCGCCTCCCCACAGCAGCAGCCAGGACTCATCCCTGTCAGCTCAGTCACTCCTCCTCATCATCACACAGCAGAGAGGCCTGAGCTAGAAATCCGGTTCTAAGCCACATTTGCCTGAGTAGGATCATATCAATCTCTTCGTGATATTTTCCAGGTTGCGGTCTGGTCTCTAATAGGGCATCTCAAACTCACCAAGGCTTATGTCTCCTATTCTTATTCTAGTACATATTTTCTAGGACTGACTCATCAGAACAGTGATTAGAGTGCAGAGTTAAATCCCCATAAATCCACTCACTTCTTGATCAAATATTTTAACATATGTACTGCATGTTTTTATGCATATTTATGTTTAGTCACAAAGCATTGTATTAGACATACTGCATACAATATTATATTCAAATCTGGGATTAGAAAAATACACCTAATAATTTTTTCAAACTACAAGTTTTTTTCTCGTGGAACAGCCTTCACATCTTATTTCAAAATAAGTGATGAGTTTGCTGTTGGTTTTGATTGTGGTATATGGGTGATGACAGTATGAGAGGAGAGTCATGGTACCTTAGACCTCCAGTGGAGTGGTGTGTTCCAGGGTTCCTAAAGCTGTGGCTGTCTTTACTCCCTCGATTCGGTTGCCTCCCCTCCAGTTCGGGATGTGGGCATGAATTCTCCAGTTCTGGTCTTCCCCAGCTCCTCTTCTGCGGCTCCTGGCCCAGAGACCACAACCTTCAGTAGGACGAATGGTAAAGAGGGCAACCACAGGACTCAGGGTCTGATGACGGAAAGTTATTAGTACAAGTAACTTTTGGTTCTCTGTATACACATTATCTGAATTTAGAGATTTTTCTCTGCATGTCCCAAAGCCTTTAGCCCTGCCATTCCACCTCCTGTGGCTGCCTTTTTTGTCACTACTCTTCCTCCTATGGTTTTCCTATTGCTCTGGCATTGCTTCACTGTACTGGAACCTCTTCCTTCTTGAAAGTGCTCTCTGTATCCAGCTTAATTTCCTTGTCTGTGTCTTCTCAACCCCCAAATTAAAAAAAGAAATATTAATGTCTGTCCTGAATGTTTGTCAGTAAGGATAAAATTTACCTCCTGGCGATTTTATGATTATGAGATGCTGAGAGAAAGACTATAATAATGTAGAACCCAGAATATGTATGGACTTCACAGGTGTGCTTTCCAGAACTGTTGATCTTGTTTCTGACCTCTTTTACTATTTGATGTTCCTTTTGGATTGAACTGAGGGTGACTATGAATAACAGTGGGTTCTTTGTTGATGTGGTTTTATTCTTCAGAGCTGGGTTTGGATGCTTCTCCAGTAACGAAGAAGCCTCCCAAGCTGGAGGGTGATGCTACTGATGGCTCCTTCACCAATAAGCATGGCCGCCTCGTCATCAGCCACATTGATGACTATAGTGCCCTAAGAGAGCAGATTGGGGAAGGCAGACTGCTGGTCAAGAAGATAGCATCACTTGTGAGACCAGCCTGCAGCTTCTCTGGTCTTGAAGCCCCAGGCATAGAGGTAATCACATTTTAGCTCTTAGGTGCACCTTTTCCTTAAGCCCTTTCTTCTTTTGATTTTAGCTCCTTCTCCCACTATCTTTTTTCCTGCTGCATATCTCTCACCAGCTGAGGATGTATTTTCCATTTCCATCCAGCAAGGCCTTCTGTCTTCACCATCTTGTTTCACGACAAGCTTTGTTCTGTTCCAGATGTAGCTGACTCTGTATTTCCCCTGAGAACCACAGAAAAGCATGTGCAGCACTGCCATCCTCATCAGCAGAGCATGTTAAGCATCAGCATCCTTGCAATGCTGTTTGGTAGCTTATTATCTGCTAAAGTCACACTGGGATGTGATCATTTGTGGGCAGGATAAAATCACTTCATCAGTTGCCTGGGAATTGAGAATATTCATCCATATGGGTCAGATGTGTGGAAGGGGTGAGGAGAGTGGCAGCCTTGGACTTCTCTGCTCAGGCCGAGCAGGAGAGGAGAGCAGGCCACAAGGCTTCTCTGGAAAGGAGAACATGCCAGGTAAAGGGAGCAGCTCTCAGTCCTTCGAGCTACAAATGGTGCAGCCCATTTGAAGCATAAGGCCTGGATTTAGGGAAGGGCAGTGGGTTTAGGGAAGGGCAGCGGGGATGGGGGTACAGTGCAAAAATAGAGACCTTAGAACTCCAGAGCACGAAGCAGGACTAAAAGCTAAAAAGTGTGGAATCAAATGAATTCTTCCAAAGTGGGAGGCCCTTGCTGAGTCAGAGAACATTGGATTCCAGGTTAGAAAATAGTCTCACAGGTTCAAGCAAGCCTGTGGCCATACCTTGCTCACAAAGGAAGCTGAGGCCTGTGCTCTATGGCTCTAGGATGCGCATGTCTTCCGCCCCCTTTCCCAGGTGCTGGGCAGCGAAGGCATCCAGGAGCTGAGGAGCAGCGCCACCGCCCTGCACCACCGGCTGGAGGAGTCGGCCTCCCTCCTCACCATGTTCTGGCAAGCAGCCTTGCCAAGCTCCCCTGGTCCTGCGCTTGTGGACAAAGTGGTAAGAAGCCAGCATCCTCTACCGGTTCTGCCCCCTAACTAGCCTTCTAACTCCTCGGCCTGCAGAGCCTGAAGATCAGGAGCCAAATGGGCAGTTGGGAGAAGGGGACATGAGGCGTGTGTCCCTGGAGGGAGACCTCTCCTCCGTGGTGAGCGCTCTCTGTGCAGGTCTGAAAACATCCCTCTCCTCACAGCCTGAGCCCCAGGATAAGGAGCCAAACAGGAGAAGAAAAGAACACAGAGGAGGCAGAGACATGAAAACCCTGGTAACCCACAAATGTTCCATCCCTTTAACTTTCTGAAGTTCAGCTGAGCTGCGTTCAGGGCCATTTAAAACATCAACGCCTCCTTTTCCATCCTGAGCCCACTCCCACTCACCCCCAGGTCCACACAGGCAGACAGGATCACAGAATGTCACCAGGGGTGGACCAGCCCTTTTTGTCCACCCACTGAAATCCCAGAACAATTTCCACTTAAACCTGTGTCTCTGGGTCAAGCCTGAGGAGAGTCAGCCTCCCCCAGGCGCTTTCAGATCTCAGGCCACTCTGGTTGATGATCTTGGGTTAGGTAGATTTCAAAATCCCTCCTAGGCTTCTCACTCCAGACTAGTATCAATGATAACTTTAAGGGATCCAACTTTGCTAATTCCAAGTAGGAAGTATTTTGCCATCCTGAAGTTGGCAGATATATTTACAGACTTGTAGACTGTCTCAGGCCAGCCCTGTCTCCCCAGGCATAATATTCCTAATGACCAAGTTTTGATGCCCAAGTGATATAGCTATGTCAGCACTAAATCAGAGCTCTTACAGCTGGGAGTTTCAGTGTGGCCTGGACTCAGGTTCTCTGCAGCAGTTGGAGTGTGGCCTGTGCTCCTTTGCACAGGAGCTTCCAGGTCCTCAGTGTTCCCACCTCTTGGCCCATCCTGAGCCATCACCTGCTGGAGGGTTTTAGAGGCAGGGAAATCTGGTCCAGAAATACTTGAGAAGATTGTAGAATCCTGTTTGGGGTGTAAAGAGCCACAAATCACAGGGTGCTTTAGGCCTTCTGACCACTGACAGAACACCTATTTTTCTTCCCAGGGAGAGTCCCTGAAAAAGGAGCTTCTGGAACTGAGAACCAAACTATCCAAACAGGAGAGTCTCCTTCAGAGTACATCTGAGCGCCTGAAGACCGCCAACCAGCAGAAGGAGAGCATGGAGCAATTCATCTTCAGCCAGTGTGGGTGCCCTGGGACAGGGAATGGGACAGGAAATTGGGGTTCTTCCAGGCTCCCCACTTGTGCTGTGAATGGACAGTGACCAGAGAGGCTAGGGGATGGGGGAGACTGATGTGACATCCCTGAACCTCCTGTGTCATCAGTAATCATAGAGGCAGAGGAGGAGATGTGAGGGGTGAAGGGGAGCAGGAGACCCCAAGCTGAGTGGCCAGAAAGACAAACTTTAGAACACACACACCCAAGTCAGATGTGGACCCCGCTGGTAATTTCTGCCTTTGGGAACTGTTTTGTTGTTTCAGTGACCAGGACACACGATGTTTTGAAGAAGGCAAGGACTAATTTGGAGGTAAGGAAACCACTGCACCGTTCAGAGCAAACTGTCACCGTCTGTATCAGAATGCACAGGTGCCTCTTGACCTGCGCTGACCTTCCAAGAGGAAATTTCTGGTCCACCTGTGAGAGCACAGGTTCTCAATGAACATCCCTCTAGATTCCATCCCCATCGGTCCTCCCACCCTAATCAGAAACCTGCCCTGACTTCTCAGTTCACTCTCACTTTGTCATCATCTTCTCTCTTGACCCCAATTCTCTCTCCTTTATGCCATGTCAGGACTGGGGAGAAATGCAGTTCAGTTGATTCTCAAGGTCAGAGGACATGTGGGGTCTGCCTCTGAATGAGCTTTCCAGTAAAGGAATCCTGAGGCCAGTCATGGGGTTCCAGGGTTCCTATGTCACTATATAAAAAAATGATGGAAAGATGCCACCTAACAAATTGATTTCACTGCATAATATTGGGCTGAAAGCAGCAATTTGATTTCGACATGTTTTTCTTTAGGAAACAACATAAAAGAATCATTGGGTCTTATTGATCTAAAAGAGAACTTGGTAATAAGGAAAAAGATGAAACGTAAAGGGAAAGATTATCCATAAGGCAGGCATTCTCTACATTTATTTAAAACACCAATGCGTTCTCTAGCAGCCACTTTGAAGAAAAATGTGAGGTGTTAGAAATTGCTTCAAAGTAAAAAACTAAGTCTTTTACCTTGGACTTTAAAGCTTTGCCATAATCAGTTGAGCCCATTCCTAGAAATGTTCCTAAATGGTAACCTAAAAAGATGTTGACCCCACAGTGTGAAAATGGGTTGGGCCATAATTTAACCCTGATTTTTTTTTCTTACTAATTTCTGTGCAGAAACAACCCCCCCCCCCCTTTCTGTAATAACTCTTGATGATGGAAGAATGTTCTGCAGATGTTGGCACCTGGCATTCTGGAAGGGTCTGAGAGTGGGCTGCGAGGGGACCAGGGTGCGGGACTGAGAAGGATGTGACCGTGAGAGCACAGAGGTAGTCACTGACTTTCACACCCCTGCTCCGCCCCGAGGCCCAGGGTGGGGAGGATGAGGGGTGCACTGGGAAGGACTTGGCACTGCCAGGGCCTTTGCTTTACCTCACTCTGTGAGCGGGGACTAGAGGAGGAATGGGAGAGGATGCCCTGGTGGGAAAGGGGTGGATCCTAAATGAGACTTCATCTCACAGGCTGACCTACCAGCTTTGTGTTTACCTGTGGGCTTGGAGTGATGCTGGCACATGGAGGAGCCTGAGGATAGGTCCCCAGTTATGCTCACTTCCTGAGGTCTCATCATGTACCACTGGCCACTGCTGCCCAGTTCTGTCCTGGAAGAGAGTGGGACTGGGCAGGGTTGGACACCATCCTGCAAAGGAGACATTTTCCCTTGAGAAGCCACCTTTACAAGGGGCTTGTTTTACTTAAGCTGAGTCATGCTTGTTGCTGCTAGGATTTCAAGGTCTTCACTCTGGGCCATTTGTTTAATCTTGGGGTTTTTCCTTCATGAGAATCTCCCTGGAATTTTTGTCTGAAATGCAGTTTCTCGAGCCCTATCCCCACGTTTCTAACATGACCTGTAGTGTCTCTGCTATAGATTTTCTATACTGTGCAGCCAGCACCCAGGGATTGTGGTCTGTCTCCTGTATGATATCACAGTCAATCATCCAAGGTTAGTACCACTTTCTCGATTTTACACGATCCATCCTTCTCCACTATACATGAGATCCATGTGCTCAAAGAGGGCAGTGAAATCACCATGTAAAGCAGACTTGGTATTTTGGTGAAGTTGGAATTTGCATCTTGGACTTCTGTCGCCAGGGCTGTGCTTTCATTGTTTTCACATAGACACAGGGCAGGATTGATGGAAATAGGGTAGGGAGTAGAAGACATCAGTAAGAGTTAGTGATTCCTGGTAACTAGTATTGGTCTGCTTGACAAGCATTTACTGAATGTTCTCTGTGGCAGGCTTTGAAGAGGCTCTGGGGAGGCAGGTTGACTAAGCCACAGAGAGTACCTGGCTCTCAAAAATATGGCCTCTAGCACAGGAGCCAGATGTTTTAGAGAATCACATCTAATTTTTAAATAAAGAGTGTGATGTATTTAATATTCATGCATTCCTTGGTCCCATTGTGTCCACCAAGGTGGAAAACAGTATAAATTTAGGACTATTGGAAAGAGATTGGGCTTCCCTGGTGACTCAGATGGTAAAGGATCCGCCTGCTATGCAGGAGACCTGAGTTCAGTCCCTGGGTCAGGAAGATACCCTGGAGAAAGAAAGGAATGCCAAGTATAAATATAGGACTATTGAAAAGAGTTGAAATTCTTTTGGGGAAATGTCCGTCAGGTATTTTTATTTTAAGAAGGGAAATATGTATGTTTGATCAAATGTCCCCTGAAGTTTAGCCACAGGTTCCTGGTGCTTTTGGATACAAAACTTGTGGTCAAGGTTTGTGTGGCAGCTATGCTGCATCAGGGTGTGGGAATTTAGGCGAAATCTCCATCTCTCTCTGGGCCTCAGTGTCCTCATCTGTAAGATAAGGTTATTCAGATTCTCCAAATTCCTTTCCTGCTGAGTTTTTTCTGAGTGCATGAGAGACTAAGATGCATGTTAAGTGTTCCCTGGGATCTGCAGCCAAGACCTGACCTTGGTTCCTTCTCTGTGTGTCTCCTATAGGAGCCTCAACTGGGCCCACACACTGGAAACACAGAAAGGAGAGAGGGGATGGAAGAAAGGAAGCAACAGGTTCAGAGGATGAGAAAACCCAAAGAAAAGCAAGGTAATGGTCGAGGAGCTGTTTGCCAAGGGAGGTGAGCATAAGGACAAGTTGAGTTTGGAAAATTCAGTCGGAAGTGAGGAATGCACAGCATCACCTGAGTTCTCAAGGAGCAACCTGAGCTGAGCAGGAAGGACCAGGAGAGGAGCTTAGTCCACAGTGAGCTTGTGCACCTGCCGAGGAGATCCACACGATGGATCCAGTTGGTTTGTACTCTGGGAGCACCAATCCCAGGAGGAGGAGGAGGAGGTTTATACTGCTGGGAGCACCAATCCCAGGAGGAGGATGAGGTATAAACTGCTGGGAGCACCAATCCCAGGAGGAGGAGGAGGTTTATACTGCTGGGAACACCGATCCCAGGAGGAGGACGATGGGACCTTGAGGCTCTGCCCTAGACCCCCAGCCTGCAACTTGGAAGTGCCCACACGTGGATGTCCTCCAAGTAAGTGTGCCATAAGGTGCATAAATGGTGTTTGGAGAAGAATTAGAGATCTTCATTCTTATCAGGGGCCAGGAGAATGGGGCTCATTTCTGAAGCAGAGATGGTAATCATATTCTTCTGCATTTACAATTTTGAGGTTTTACACACATCATCTCTTAACTATGTGTTGAGTGCTTAATTTGCAGACAAGAAAGAGTATGTATACTGTTCCATTTTATAAATTTGTTAAAAAGGCAAATTCATCTAAACTGGCAATGGCTGCTTGGGGCTAAGAGTTGAGGGAGTGATGGACTGCAAAGGGGAACAAGGAAAGTTGTGACCGATGGAAACACCCTGCATCTTGATTGTGGCTGTGGCTTCCATAGTGTGTACATCTATCAAAATGCATTTAGTTGCATATTTTTAAATGGTGCAGTCAAGAGGATTCATATAAAATTCTACCACATTGCTCCATACCAGCAGTGTTAGGAAATGAAATTCAATAAAACATAATAGAGACAAACATCCATGATCATTTAATGCTTAAGAATACAGATACTGACGACTCCTGAAAACTATTGCTGAGAGAAATTAAAGAAGACATACATAAATAGAATATACGTTATAGTCATAGATTGGAAGACAATATTTTTAGAATGTCAAATCCTTGTTATTCTGAATGGTATTGCAGCTGGCATTTGGGGGGAGGTATATTTTGCAGGCTAATTATAACATGTAAGTGGAAATCAAAGTATCTCAGTTAGCCAAGACACACTGAAGGAGAATTTAAGCTAGAGGATTTACTCTACTAGATTTCAAAACTCAGGTTAAAACTACAGCAATTAAGACACTATATTGGTGTAAGTAAACAGAACACATAAACTGCTGAAGGAAAGAGGGAAGAGTAACAAAGTTACCCACACCCATACTCAGTTTCTTAATAAGTCACCAGTATGCATCACGGGGTGATGATAGACTGTTCTGCAAAATATCTGTTCTGAAAAACAGTATCAAGTGAGAGATTATTAATACATTTGGGAAGCTTTTAGTAGAAATGCAGTATAGGTGAAGGAAACAGCTACTTGGAAGAATCTGAGACAAGAGGGAACTGGAAAATGTGGGATGGGGTTTCGGAGTAGAAGGGACCTTACCCGGATGTGGCTCCAGGACTTACAGCAAGGGGGTCTCGGCCCATTAGAGACCTTCTGTGTGCCTCAGTTTCTTCATCTGCAAAGCAGCAGAGAGTTATCTTTTCGGCACCAGTCAATTTTGAACACTAGAAGTACCATAAATGAAATAATCATCCACTCGAATCATGAGGGAGGTCAGTGAAACCAGCGGGTAAAGCTAAGTGCACACCTGAGCACCTTTAACAAAGAGACTCCAGGTCCCACCTCAACTCACTGAGTCACACTTCCTACGGGGGAGGGCTGTGCACTTGTTTGGGACTAACTCTCCCAGGTGATTCTTAACAATGATCAGCTTGGGGACAGAACACGCTGAGCTGTATACCTTTTACCCCAAACACAGAAGTAGGACAGAGCAGAAGAAGAAGGGTGTTTCCACTCCAGTGACTAAAGCAGAGAACTATTGGAAGACTCTCGAATTGAAGGACTAGGCCCATCTGACCCCATTTAACTCTTCTCTAGTTTACAGCAGAGACAAATACCCTGGGGACACACACCTGTGGCACCTGACTATCCACCTTGAGAAAAGTGAGAGCCCTAATTTTAAATTCAAGTCTGGTTTTGAGTGCAAGCTAAATTCACCCCGTTTGCTCATTGATGGTTCCAATCTTCTCCAAGCTGCCACTTTCTGAAAAATAACTCGTATTGCTATAAATGCAAACTTCAACAAAGCTATTTGTTACAAAATTTTATAAATATTCAACCTAACAAGAAACCAGAAAGTGAGCAAGAACATTCCATTTCAGGAGAGTTCGGCCCAATAGAGCACAGTCACTGAGAGAAAAGATCCTTGAGTAGAAGGGAAGTGGTCCCTTCCTGTCCTGGGACATCCTGCTAACTTCAGTGGGCTGGGAAAGCAGCTGCCCATTCTAACAGATGGATTCTCAGGGGCGCTAGTGGTGAAGAACCCGCCTGCTAATGTAGGACACACAAGAGACACGGTTTTGATCCCTGGGTCAGGAAGATTCCCTGGAGGAAGAAATGGCAACCCACTCCACTCTTCTTGCCTGAGAAATTCCATGAACAGAGGAGGCTGGAGGGCTAGAGGATCACAAAGAGTCGGACAGGACTCAAGCAGTGTAGCACAGCACACATTCTAACAGACAGGCTGCTTTTGCCTCCAGATGGTGTCAGGTGTCCTGAAACACATAAGCACTCAGGAAGCATTTAGAAGGGCCAAGCCTTCACTTCTGCTATTGCTCAGTGCATAGAAATGGTTTAGTTGAAAAAAGGTAGGGCTCTAGGAATAAAGTCAAGTCACAGAGAAAAAGAGGAGTATGAAATGGGGCCAAGGCAGAATAAAAACAATAGGTTTCTCCTACTGAAAAAATGCAAAACAATAGCTAACTTGCCTTGATAAAGTGTTTTTTTTTTTATTTTAACTTTGGCCTAATAAATTATTTTATGTACCTCTACTACAGTGGTGTTACCTTGAATGACTACGATGAAAGAAAGTATCATAATATGTGTGAAATGCCTGGCATGTGTCAGTCAATGAACTCTACCTGTTATATACTTCTGGAGCACGGCAAATTTCATCCCTGTTTGACCTCAAGTCAGATATCTTTTGTGAGCTTTTTTGGTTTCATCCCATTTAAAATGAAGAAATTTGACACGTTTTTCTTTCCCCCACAGAATGCCAGGCCCCACAGCAACTGGAGAACATATTTCCCTAAAGCCTTTGCTGAGTCTCACACACCGAGTATCATGAATCACTGTAGTGGGAGGACCGCGTGGGGTGTGGGGAAGATTAGCTTTCATAAATAGTTGTTCCAGTTTTGCATCTCTTACCTTAACACGAACAAATGCCCAGTGGCCTGTTGTCACCCCCATTTCACCCTCCATCCAGGTAGACCAACAGCTCAACTGAAGAGACGGATGCTGTACGGGTTCCCCAAGTCTCTGACTCACAAGACCCGGGTAGGACGAGATGCTGAGGAAGTGAGGAGTTGGTTCAGACCATGACTATCCGAGGGCCTGCCTGTCTCTCCTCAAACTCAGCTTCTGTGTCACTGAACACAATGCTTAAATTCCCTTTGGATCATCATGATCCCTGCCCTACGACCTTGAACTTCACCATGCTCTGTTTTTGGAATGTAACCACAGGTCAGTGGCATGAGGAAAACTCCAAGAGATGGATCAAACTGTGTGCCACAAACACTGCTCTGGAACCCTGGTCTGTTCAATACGTGAGTTGAATGAGCACAGAACAATAGGACGAGGCAGTCAAATCTTTCCTAAACAGATAGGCACCCCATGTATTCAGTGGCTCATGGTAAAGAATCAGTCTGCAGTGCAGGAGGCAGAGGAGATGTGGGTTTGATCCCTGGGTCAGGAAGCTCCCCTGGAAGAGGGCATAGCAACCCACTCCAGTATGCTTGCCTGGGGAATCCCCATAGACAGGGGAGCCTGACGGGCTACAGTCCTGGGATCGCAAAGCATCAGACAAGAATGAAGTGACTGAGCACAAGCACACCATGTTTTCAAGGACATCCACAGAAACTCTTAGTCACTTTGACAGCTTGGAAAGAGCTCTTGTGAGGCTCAATGAAATACATAAATGAAAGTATGAAGTGCAGTGTTTAGTAACATTTTAAAAAATCAAATAGAACAACCCAGACCCAGAGGAAGAATTTAGAAGGTAGGGATGTCATATTTAAGTTTATTCTGAAGCTAACATGTTGCCCAGTAAAGAGAAGAAATTGACATAACAACAGGATGCAGCAAAAGAATTCTGAGATGGGACAGAATATATGTTTAAAGATTATTTCATTACTTAGTATTGTACTCTGATTTTTATCCTACAGTTTTTAGGACACAGACTAAACTGGAGAATACCTACGGAAGAAGTTCATGACAGGCTACAAGTTTGACATCCTTCACTTGTGGAAAAGCCTTAAGATCTGTTTAAAGGGATGAGGTGATATAGTTTTTCCAGTGGTCATGTATGCATGTGAGAGTTGGACTATAAAGAAAGCGAGTGCCGAAGAATTGGTGCTTTGGAAATGTGGTATCGGAGAAGACTCTTGAGAGTCCCTTGGATTACAAGAAGATCAAACCAGTCCATCCTAAAGGAAATCAGTCCTGAATATTCATTGGAAGGACTGATGCTGAGGCTGAAACTCCAATACTCTGGCCACCTGAGGGAAAGAACTGACTGACTGGAAAAGACCCTGATGCTGGGAAAGATTGAAGGTGGGAGGAGAAGGGGATGACAGAAGATGAAATGGTTGGATGGCATCCCCAACTCAGTGGACTTGAGTTTGAGTGGACTCCAGGAGTCGGTGATGGACAGGGAGGCCTGGTGTGCTGCAGTCCATGGGGTTGCAAAGAGTCGGACATGACTGAGCGACTGAAATGTACTGAACTGAGGTGACTTTATGACAGCCTGACAGAAATTAAGACCTGCTGGCCAAGTATTTCTCGCTCGAATCTTTTTATACACAGAAGAATGAACAATGGGAACTCAGCTTAGATAGTTTTGGGAAGTAGATAGGTCAGTGGTATCGGGACGTGTGTAGACAACCTAAGAGTGGCTGCTGAGGGCTTGGGTGCTATCAGCGGTGATAGCCACAAACGGTCAAGGCCTAGGCACCTGGAAGGCAGGGGCCCCCAAGATTCCATGAACCCCTCCCCCGACCAGTTCTGTTATGGCAACTCCAGATGGTCACCTAGCACGCTGGGTCCCCCTCCTTCACTCCTGTCTGAGTCTGAGCCGCACACAGCACCTTTGGCTCTGAGCTCTAGCATCGTCAACTTCTTCTTGTAGTAGAGAACCCTCTAGTTGTTCCCAATAGCAAGTCAGGAATTCCAGGTTTTGTCATCCCTCAGTGCTGATTAAAGCGACGTGATTTTGCTTGTCTTTAATCCCCCATATACTGGGTGTCTCCTCCCCACCCCTGGCTTCTACCCCTTCTACCACATGTCACCATGGCAGTATGTCTTCCCTCTTTATCGGATCTGAGGGCAGAACGTACCCTCACGGAAGTCAGCCAGGAGCTTTTGTTGGAGCTGGCAAAGTACAAGCAGGACTTCAGAGACGTCAAAGAGAAACTCCTCATATCCGAAGCTACTGTTTACTCCCTGGCCAACCAGCTGCAGAAAAACAGTAAGTTTTTTGGGGTCATGGTCACCCAAGCAATGAATGATCACTGTCTTTCCTCTAAGAAACTATAAGTCTCCAGGATTGGACTCCTTTTCCCTTTGTCGTTTTGAATTCCATTCTGACAACAAGCCAGGAAAGGTAGTAGTGGCTCTTTTGCCTTCAGTTTCCTGAGGCTGAGAAAACTGAGGCACAAGGAGTGGAGGCGCTTTTCCAAGTTTTTAGGGATGTGTAGGGTGAGACTAGAGTTAAAATTCCAGACAGTGAATCCTGGTGCAGGCACAGGAGTTCCTGTGTCTCTCGGGTGCAAACTAAGCTGTGTTGACTGGAATCTTTTCTGTTCTGTATCTGATCCTGCATGCCTCTTGGCTAAACCTCTGGGACTAATGAACTCCCTCAGTTTGAGGTTCCCTGAGGTTCCGTTGGCAAAGCCCTGTGCTAGTTTTACTGGGGTAACGTGTGGTTAGACACTGTGAGAAGCAGGGAATATGATTTAAAGGAGCTTAAGGATGAGTCTGCTTCTCATTGAAACCATGGTCTCTGGGATGCCATCAAGACAGAGGCTCCCTGGTGAGAAGGAAGCCGTGCTTTCTGAGTGAGCAGGTTCTCCTTCCTGAGTCCAAGAAAGCCATTTGACACTCTGTGGCAATAATGAAGGTGTTTCTGGTGAAATCAGACAATCTTCACTTTCCCCTCTCTCCCCACTTGAGCTGGTGAAACTTCAGTGATACAGGTTGACCAGTAGTCCGGGGGACCCTGAGTCTGTGCCATAAGATGTGTGACCAACATGAGGATGATGCTAAGTGGGAGAGAGAACCAGCCCCAGTAAAAACCCAGGCAGAGTGTGAGGAGCCCTTTGCACGCGTAGGCAGCCTGGCAGTTGGAATCATTTTTGCCTGTTCAGTGAGAGGGGCCTGGAGTAAGGAAAGAAGTCATGACCAGGGTACATGCATAACAAGGGGATGAGAGGAATCTTGACCACTTGTGTCTGTGTCACTTTCCTACAGTCATTTTCAATGAAGCAATGAGGGAGTTAATACAAAATGACTGACACAGAGACAAGTAAGAAGTAAAGCCTACTATTGAAGAAAGTGAAAGGATGAGCTTTGGGGAAAGGAGAAGCTAAGTTTTATTTACACCGCTCCTTATGATAGTAGCAAAACTCTAAGAAAGAAATTGTGAGGCTGGTGAAGAAATGTCTCACCAGCACCCTGGCATGGAGGTCACCACTGCTGCTGCTACTGCTAAGTCACTTCAGTCGTGTCCGACTCTGTGTGACCCCATAGACGGAAGCCCACCAGGCTCCTCCGTCCCTGGGATTCTCCAGGCAAGAACACTGGAGTGGGTTGCCATTTCCTTCTTCAATGTGTGAAAGTGAAAAGTGAAAGTGAAGTCGCTCAGTCGTGTCCAACCCATAGCGACCCCATGGACTGCAGCCTACGAGGCTCCTCCATCCATGGGATTTTCTAGGCAAGAGTACTGGAGTGGACTCTGGGCCAGGTCTCCTGGGCTCACAAGCCTGTTGGGAACCTTTCTGTGCCTCTGTTTCCTCCTCTGTCTGTCTGTTGCTGTAATAGTAACTATTGCTTGAGTTGTAGTGAATACTGAGCGAATCTGACAAAGCCCTGACGGTCGTGCCTGGCTCAGTGTCAATACACTTGGTTCATAGTTCTACTGTTCCTAATGACACAGGCTTTCTCAGTGTTTGGGCATCTCTCTTGCAAGTCCTTATGGTTTCATGTATTCTATTTCACACTAGTGTGTCCAGGTGAGGTTTATGCCTTGAGACCCTTGTTTGTTACTGAAATGCCAGCATGAGAGAAGCAGCAGTCCTGTAGTCCTAGGAGCCTTCCCAACCACACCGGAATCGCCACCCTGGCCCCTGCTCAGTGTCTCGTCTAAGAGGCTGCAGGTCTTGGTTTTGTGGCCCAGGATTCAGGGTCAGTCTCGGGGGGTGTGCATTCTGACTTTGAGAAATGGCAGTTCATCTTGTCTAGTTAGGTTCTGTGCCTAGGAGCTTCTCTTTCCTCAGCTCTAAAATGGGGATCCCCTCGGTTCAGTCGCTGGGGAATCAGATGTGGAAATCTCTCCACAGAGAATGGAGAAAGAGTTACAGCCACCACTGAGGTGGCCCATCCTGTTCCCTTGAAGGCAGTGACCACAGCAGCAAGGTCAGCTCTCCCTGAGGCAGTGTGTCTCTTTCCTCAGAGTGTGAAGCATGTAAGGACATCGTTGAATCCGTGCTGGGGGAGAAGCTGATGTTTGAGGTGCAGAGGCCAGCAGAGAAGCTGGCAGAGAAGCCAATGCTGGATGAAAGGCTGAGGTAAGGAGGGCAGGAATGTTCATGGCAGGCACAGGGCACAATATTATAAAAGAGGTGGAGAACACCAATTGGTGAATTATGGGCTCCGGTTATTCTTCAGGAAGTGATTTACCTTGCTTTTAAATAAACAAATGACTTGAATCACATCATGAGATTCACTGCGTTCAAGTGAACCAGTGGCACTAGCTCATTCACAATGTTGTGCCGTTGGCACCTTATTTGCCTTTAATCACAACCCCCTCCTGACTGACTACATCCTAAAATGCTTTCTTGACCCTGTCGTTCTTATGGTCTTTCCAATTCACACCAGCTATGCTTGTCCAAACTCTATGACTGGCTGTGTGTCATTCACTGGACAGTACTTTGTGTTGCCACATCAGAAATACAGAAAATACTCTGTGGATTTTTTACTGAAATGGGCATGGCCGAGTGAGGACCCGAAGAGACATCTTCATGATGCAGATTTAGGAAGCCACTGATGCATGCGTGTAACTCGATAGTGTCTGACTCTTTATGACCCCATGGACTGTACCCCACCAGGCTCCCCTGTCCATGAAGTTTCCAGGCAAGAATACTGGAATGAGTTGCCATTTCCTTCTCCAGGGAATGTTCCCGACTCAGGGATCAAACCTGCATCTCTGGTGTTTTCTGAATTGTCAGTCAGGTTCCTTACCAGCTGAGCCACCAGGGAAGACATTAGGTTATCTTCATAGAAAGACAAGATGACTGGAATGTCACGGAATCTTGCAGGAGTACTTTCTGATGCAGAGGAAACCTTTGTTTACCTTCTTTCTCTTTGACAAAGGCCAGTCATCAGATATGGAGTAGGAAATGGCAACCCACTCCAGTATTCTTGGCAAGATGACCCGATGGGCAGAGGAGACTGGTGCAGTCCATTGGGTCACAAGAATCGGACCCGACTGAGTGACTGAGCCGGTTATCAGATATGTGCCAGAATTCTGTTTCGAGGTCTCCTTGGGGATGTTCTCACTGAAATCCCTGTCTTTCATCTAACTCTTTGCCTTTTACAATTGTGTCTTCTTTTCCACCTAGGACGTGTGTTGTCCTAATTCGAAGTCAGGCACGAGAGCTGACCCAGTTACGGCAGACACTACGGGATGGGAAAGATGACTCTGTCCTGCTCAAGCAGCGCCTCAAGGACCTCCTCACCCACAATGACCTGGACAACCACCAGGGAAAGGGCTTCCGAGAGAGCCTGTCTGAGGGATACCGACTGGCAGAGCGCCTTGCCTGCAAGTTCAGCCCAGGTGAGGGGGCCACAGGCCCTGATAGCACTGATCCTCTCCTAGGTCCCCAGTAGATAAGATGAACCCCTCCACTAGGAATGTTTATCAGCTTTCCTGTTTCATGTCCTATGTGGGGCTATGTAGGAGCAGGATTGTCTAAGAGGACAGAGGAGAAATGCACAGGGTGGAGGTCACTGTATCCCAATGGTCTGCTTCCTCCCTGATGGACCATGGCCACTGGGGCAGGAGGCAACATCCAGCCAGCATTAAAGCCCAGAATGGAGGAGGTGACAGGAGGCAGCTTGTGAGAGTGAAAAGAGCCCTAGATGAAGCTTGGAAGTTCCCAGGTTCCAGGCTGAGTGCTGTGTGTTTAACTATGTGAGAATGATTGATTTTTGTCATGTTAGTAACTGTTTTCTCATCTGTAAAATGGATGAATAATCTGTTGATGGTAGCTATAATGATTAAATTTGGGAATATTTACAAATATAATGCAGAAAAAAGAAAACCGTTCACTTTGTCGTGTTGGTTAGGTACTTGATAGAGTTGGACTTGGTGCTGGGAAAATGATTTAAACTGGAGCACTCACTTTCCATGGAGAGACTTTCCCAGAGATTCCCCTTGAAGAGCCAGGATGTTCCCAGATGGAGGGATGTGGGACGTGGTTCTTCTGCTTAGAGAAAGGAGGGCACCTTGTGAGACCTGAGAAGGTTTATGGAGGCTGTGTCTTTGGCGGAATTTGTGGCAGGATGGACGATACATTTGCAGGAGTGGAGATGGAAGGTGGACAATGTGAGGTGATGTAAGGAAGAAAAGACAGTTCAAATGTTTGCGCAATTTCAAGCAGAAGGTGTCCTGAGGATGATCTACCAGTTTAGAAAGAGACTGCCTGTTGGATCAGAAATCTATGCTTGAGCAGTTTTTTAAAGACAATACATTAAAACTTCCGTACAGTATTAAATCACACATAGATATTTATGCCTCTGTGACCATATGAGTCCCTGTGTTTGCAGTGGGAGAAGTGACTAGAGGCTGACTGGATATTTTTTATTTTGTTTGCAGAAATTTATGAAGATGAAGACGATGAACAAGCACAAGAAACACTAACCCTCAGGTAACAATTCACTATCCATTCAGCTCAGTCCCTCAGTCATGTCCGACTGTTTGTGACCCCATGGACTGCAGCACACCAGGCCTCCCTGTCCGTCACCAACTCCCAGAGTTTACTCAAACTCATGTCCATTGAGTCGGTGATACTATCCAACCATCTCATCCCCTTCTCCAGCCTTCAATCTTTCACAGCATCAGGGTCTTTTCAAATGAGTCAGATGTTCGCATCAGATGGCCAAAGTATTGGAGTTTCAGCCTCAACACCAGTCCTTCCAGTGAATATTCAGGACTGATTCCCTTTGGGATGGACTGGTTGGATCTCCTTGCAGTCCAAGGGACTCTCAAGGGTCTTCTCCAACACCACAGTTCAAAAGTATCAGTTCCTTGGCATTCAGATCTCTTTATAGTCCAACCTCCACATCCATACATGACTACTGGAAAAACCATAGCCTTGACAACATGGACCTTTGTTGGCAAAGTATACTGTCTAGGTTTGTCATAACTTTTCTTCCAAGGAGTAAGCATCTTTTAATTTCATGGCTGCAATCACCATCTGCAGTGATTTTGGAGCCCTCCAAAAGAAGTCTGCCAGTGGTTCCACTGTCTCCCAATCTATTTGCCATGAAACGAAGGGACCAGATGCCATGGTCTTAGTTTTCTGAATGTTGAGCTTTAGCCAACCTTTTCACTCTCCTCTTTCACGTTCATCAAGAGGTACTTCAGTTCTTCTTTGCTTTCTGCCGTAAGGATGGTGTCATCTGCATATCCGAGGTTATTGATATTTCTCTTGGCAATCTTGATTCCAGCTTGTGCTTCATCCAGCCCAGTGTTTCTCATGATGTACTCTGCATGTAAGTTAAATAAACAGGGTGACGATATACAGCCTTGACATACTCCTTTTCCTATTTGGAAATAGTCTGTTGCTTTATGTCCAGTTCTAACTGTTGCTTCCTGACCTGCATACAGATTTCTCAAGAGGCAGGTCATGTCTGGTATTCCCATCTCTTTCAAAATTTTCCAGTCTGTGGTGATGCACACAGTCAAAGGCATAGTCCGTAACGCATAAGTAGATGTTTTTCTGGAACTCTCTTGTGTTTTTGATGATCCAACGGATGTTGGCAATTTGATTCCTGGTTCCTTTGCCTTTTCGAATCCCAGCTTGCACATCTGGAAGTTCATGGTTCACATATTATTGCAGCCTGGCTAGGAGATTTTTGAGCATTTCTTTGCTAGCATGTGAAATGAGTGCAATTGCGCAGTAGTTTGAGCATTCTCTGGCATTGCCTTTCTTTGGGATTGGAATGAAAAATGACCTTTTCCAGTCCTGTGGCCACTGCTGAGTTTTCCAAATTTGCTGGCATATTGAGTGCAGCACTTTCACAGCGTTATCTTTTAGGATTTGAAATAGCTCAACAGGAATCCCATCACCTCCACCAGTTTTGTTTGTAGTGATGCTTCCTAAGGCCCAGTTGACTTCACATTCCAGGATGTCTGGCTCTAGGTGAGTGAATACACAGTCGTGGTTATCTGGATCGTGAAAATCATTTTTGTATAGTTCCTCTCTGTGTATTGTTGCCACCTCTTCTTAATATCTTCTGCTTCTGTTAGGTCCATACCATTTCTGTCCGTTATCGAGCCCATCTTTGCATGAAATATTCCCTTGGTATCTCTCATATTCTTGAAGAGATCTCCAGTCTTTCCCATTCTATTGTTTTCCTCCATTTCTTTGCTTTGATCACTGAGGAAGGCTTTCTTATCTCTCCTTGCTATTCTTTGGAACTCTGCATTCAAATGGGTATATCTCTTCTTTTCTCCTTTGCTTTTCGCTTCTCTTCTTTTCACAGCAATTTGTAATACCTCCTCAGAGAGCCATTTTGCTTCTTTTGCATTTCTTTTTCTTCGGGATAGTATTGATCCTTGTCTCCTGTACAATGTCACAAACCTCCATCCATAGTTCATCAGGCACTCTATCAGATCTAGTCCCTTAAACCTATTTCTCACCTCCACTGTATAATCATAAGGGATATGATTTGGGTCATACCTGAATGGTCTAGTGGTTTTCCCTACTTGCTTCAATTTAAGTCTGAATTTGGCAATAAGGGCGTCATGATCTGAGCCACAGTCAGCTGCCGGTCTTCTTTTTGCTGACTATATAGAACTTCTCCTGTTCTGGCTGCAAAGAGTATCATCGATCTGATTTTGGTGTCGAGCATCTGCTGATGTCCATGTGTAGAGTCTTCACTTGAGTTGTTGGAAGAGGGTGTTGCTATGACCAGTGCGTTCTCTTGGCAGAACTCTGTTAGCCTTTGCCCTGTACTCCAAGGTCAAATTTACCTGTTACTCCAGGTGTTTCTTGACTTCCTACTTTTGCATTCCAGTCCCCTATAATGAAAAGGACATATTTTATGGGTTTTAGTTCTAGAAGGTCTTGTAGGTCTTCATAGAACCGTTCTACTTCAGCTTCTTGAGCATTATTGACCGGGGCATAGACTTGGATTACCGTGATATTGAATCATTTTCCTTGGAAATGAACAGAGATCATTCTGTCATTTTTGAGCTTGCATCCAAGTACTGCATTTCGGACTCTTTTGTTAACTATGATGGCTACTCCATTTCTTCTAAGGGATTCTTGCCCACAGTAGTAGATATAATAATCATCTGAATTAAATTCATCCATGCCAGTCCATTTTAGGTCTCTGATTCCTAAAATGTTGACGTTCACTCTTGCCATCTCCTGTTTGACCACTTCCAATGTGTCTTGAATCATGGACCTAACATTCCAGGTTCCTATGCAGTATTGTTCTTTACATCATCGGACCTTGTTTCTAGCATCAGTCACATCCACAGCTGGGTGTTGTTTTTGCTTTGGCTCATCTCTTCATACTTTCTGGAGTGATTTCTCCACTGATCTCCAGGAGCATATTGGGCACCTACCCACCCGGGGAGTTCATCTTTCAGTGTCCTTTCTTTTTGCCTTTGCATATTGTTCATGGGGTTCTCAAGGCAAGAATACTGAAGTGGTCTGCCATTCCCTTCTCCAGTGGAACACATTTTTTCACAACTCTCCACCATAACCCGACACAGCGTGGTTCATAGTTTCATTGAGTTAGACAATGCTGTTTTCCATGTGATTAGATTGGTTAGTTTTCTGTGATTGTGGTTTTCAGGCTGTCTATCAGGAGCTGGTAATGTGTAGGGAAAATATGGACAGGGTCACAAAAGAACACTAAGTAACTCAAGAGAGTGACATGCCAGATTTAAGTATAAGCACAACTGCACATGGTATTAATTTACTTCACTCAACCCACATGGAAATGAACCTGTAACTTGAGTCTGTTGTCTTTCTGGCTACTTGTATGTATGACCCAAGGTGAATGCACACCCTTAGGATTTCCTATACACAAAGAGAGCCTCTGTTCTCTTCTAAAGTAAGTCCAAGTGAGATAAATATCTATTTCTACAAAGTTGTTTTGGATACTTGGAAGGAAGGTAAGTGGCAAAGGGATGAGTAGAGAAGCAACTAGAAAAATTAAACCCCAGGACAACTGTCCCTCCAAAAATTGGTTGTCTGTGACAATAGTAAGTGAAAGAGGCGTTGGAGGCCTTTCAATTACTAAAGAGAAGGTAGAGGATCTCAGAGAGTTTATAAAGCTTTAATATCTGTATTCACTTCACTGTGCATGCTCACTTGCTCAGTCATCGCTGAATCTTTGTGACCCCCATGGACTGCAGTATACCAGGCTCCTCTGTCCATGGCATTTTCCCACCAAGAATCCTGGAGTGGGTTGCCATTTCCTTCTCCAAGGGCTCTTCCTGGCCCACAGACGAAGCCGCATGTCCTGCATGGGCAGGCAGATCCTTTACCACTGAGCCACTGGGGAAGCCCTTATTCACTTGCCTACTTTGTCTTAAATTCAGCATGACTTAGGACCCAGTGGAAGCACTTGTGGAAGTTCCTTTGTGCTTCCTGTTCCTGAAAGGACCGTCCTGGGATGGTTGAGTCTCCTTCCTCATCAGAGGTTTGTGGCCGGTGTGTAGGGTACCTGCTTCTCCCCCTCTCCCATCCCCAGACAGACACACTTCACTTCATATAAGAGAGGATAGTTCCTTCTCTCTTTAAGGGGCCTGCTCTTTTACCCTCTGTGACCATGCCCCATGCCTCCTATCAAAACCAGCCAGAATGGCTTGCAGTCAGATCTTCTTCACTTAATTTTCTGTCATTCCTTTCCCATCTGGCACAGCATGGAGCTGCAGGAGGTTGAAAAGAAGGACGTGCCTGAAGAATGCAAGGATGAATGTGTTTTGATGCCTTCAGTTCTCCAAGGAAGTTCTGACAGCCACCAGCCTTACAGTAATGACAAACTTAAATTTAATGAACTGGAAGTAGACCTTGGTCCGGATGGAGCCTGTGGTTGCTCTTATGCTCAAGAAGATGAAATGCCAACCAATATGTCAGGTAACCCCTGTATTATTTGTCCTCACATGCTCTGTAGACCAAGGAAGGTCATCTCTGAGGACAGGTTGCATAGACACATGTTCGTTGCAACCAGGGACAAGGGTCTGTTATGGAACACAGACATCAGGTGGGTCAGGGAGCTTTCATTCTTTTTTTGCTCCAGGCTTGTCTCTGTCACCCTGACCCCAGTGTCAGGCATTCGGCCCAAATCACTTGTGACAACGCTCACCCACCTCAGCTGCAAATCCACAGGAGGTGTCTGTCAGAACTAGTGTGGAGCCAGCGTGTTGTTAGCTGCAATGATCTGATTTTTGTAAATGTTGCTGGCCTCTCCAGAAATGATGACAGACTCGCCTCTTTATAAGGAGAGCTGATTTCCAGGTTTTATTTGACCGCTCTCAGCCCCAGTCCCCCTTTTCTCGATGTTGGCAGGTCTTAGCTAACATGCCATCTGAACACCAAAACAGATATACTTGTACCATTGCCTTGCTTGGATGTTTCCATGAAGCAAGGCTGGGCTCTGGCAGTTCCTCCAGCCTTGAATGGCACCAAAGATTCTTTTTGATTTGAAGGTTAATACAATTCACTGGGCTTCCCTGGTGGCTCAGATGGTAAAGAATCTGCCCGCAATGCAGGAGACCCAGGTTCAATCCCTGAATCATGAAGATCCTCTGGAGAAGAGAATGGCACACACTCTAGTATTCTTGTGTGGAGAATTCCATGGACAGAGGACCCTGGTGGGCTGTAGTCCATATGGTCACAAGGAGACAGACACTACTGAGCGGCTAACCCTTTCACAATTCACCCATCACTCTAGTCTCAAGTATAAATTCCTCTAAACCATCAACAACCACGTAATCTGATGGGATTAAGCAGTACTATAGAAATAATTCTAGAACATAACAGCTCATTTTCTAGCATCTCTAGTAAATACATTTTTACTGCTTATACAGACTCAGAACAAAGGATGTTGGGAGAGATACCACATCAAGCAGCAAATTTCCTCGATGGGTCTGGAAGCAGTCCAGTCTCATTCTCATCAGACTTAAGTGTCCTAGAATATCCTTGCTGAACAATTATGTTCTTCCAATGAGAATTTTAATGTCCTTGTTGTACATGTATTTACTGAGTACATATATGCGAGGTCTGATTTGCTTATTATGACCTTCTGTCTCTGAAATTCCTACCAGACAATGAAAATTATCACAAGCAAGTGAGTGGACAAGAGCTCACATTTCCCAGGTAATTTGAAGATCTGTGGGCTGTGAATGTCAGTGGTGACAGCAGGAGACCTCAGATCCAGAGAAAAAGAGAAAGTACTCTATGGAACTCTTTCATCCTTTCATTCAACAGCAATTATCTCTTTAACAGTGTTGTCTATTTATGCTTCCCAAGTTTGTGCATTTCCATTTTCTAATCCCTCAAGTTGAGTAATGTCCAGTGAGTTGACCCAGGTGAAATAACTAAACCTGGGCGTTCCCATATTCATGTGTTTTCCCCTGAGTGGTTAAAGTAGGGTGAGATCCTATGGGTCTTGCACTGGTTTGGCATCAGCATGTTGGTAAATATTGGATTTCAAGGGAAGAAAGTAGAACAGTATTCATATTACAACAGAATATCGAAAAAATACTTCTTGAAAGCAGAATATCTAGTCAGCAACACTTTTTTCTCCAACTCTGAAAAACTGATTTTGAAGTCATATTTGTGCAAATCAAAAGTTTAAAATTAAATGAAATAGAGTCGAAAGTCAAACAAATCTTTAACTTCTTAAAAGCTGTGTTCACTTGGACACAGGCTATCCAGTCAACATAGTGTGTGCAGAAAAGTCTGAACCACTGTCCCAGTCCTCTGTGTGTGCTGGGAACCATGACGTTAGCATGTAGGGAAAATTCCGTCTCCTTCTTCAACTGCTGGTTGTGTGCCCAGTGCCCAGAGAACCTGCTGTCTGTCTCCCACCCCATGTCAGCCACCCTCCACTCCACATCAGGAGGAGTTACTTCCCTCCTTAAGGGGCCTGCCCTTTTGCTTTCTGTGACCACTCTCAATGCCTGTCAGCAAAACCAGTCAGATGGCTTGGGGTGAAATCCTCTTAATCTTCTGTCATCCCTTCTCCATCTGACACAGCGTGAACTTGCAAGATGATGAAAAGAAGGTGGTGTTCCAGCAACCCCAAGATGAATGTGTTTCAGTACCTTCAACTCTCCAGGAAGGTTCTGCCTGCAACCAGCCTTACAGTGATGGAAAATTTGCATTTGATGAAGAGAATGTGGCGTCTGCCGTGGACGGAGCCTGTGGTTGCTCTCATGCTGAAGAGGATGAAATTCCAACTGGTCTCCCAGGTAGTCTTCAATATATCTGTTAGTCTACTCTGGGAGAATTAGCCCCCTTTGAGAGACCCTGTGCTTCCATACTGAAGCCTGATTTGAACCAGACTCTCACTGCATTTTCAATGAAACATTCTGTGAACGGACTTTGCTCAGTTCCCAGTCACAGTTGTCCCTGTGGGGAACCACTCTACCCAAGGCAGTCCTGCCAGACTCACGTGTCCCTCAGCAGTTGTGGCACAGGAGGTCCCTTTCAGGCTTCCTAACTTTGAATGGACCTCTTATCTCCCATGAAATGCTTGAATTTTCATTTCTGGGTAATGTCCCTGAGTTCCTACCCCTGTCCAAGGCTTTTGGCAGTCTTGTTTATATCTTTGGAGATGCCACTACTTTGGTTCACTTCTGTCAACCCATAGTCTCTCTCTTTTCCTTTGACTTACTTGTTCGAAGTCTTCTGAAACCAGAAATAAGCCACACCGTCATCTTTTGGTATGATTCTCTGAGGTAAGGCAGGGCCCTGGAACTTCCCAACCTGATGAATGGCCACTGTTTTCATCTTTGAGTTTCATTTGACTTGATGGTGTGTATATTCTACTCCCATTTAATCTTAGTGTATAATCACTTACCCCATTAGGAAACAGCATTTCAGATGAAAAACCCTGAGTATTATAGCAGGCTGAGGATGTACCTTAGCTGTTCCCCAGGAACTGTGAGTAAAAGGATGCATTTAGCTATTTGCACAGACTCAGGACCAGGATACTCTGCGAATGACATATCATATCAAGGAAATTTGTCCAATAGCTCAAGATGGAAACCCAGTGCCGCCTTCTGAGGCTATTTCTAGGGTCTCCTGGATTATTTCTGTCTCAATAGCCTGTTACCACATGTGAAGATAGGTACAGGTTTGGGCATTTGTGAAGGGAATTTGTCTGATATAACTCTCCTGTTAATTTATTTACAGAAAACCGGAATGATCTCGATGACCTGAAAGGACCAGAGGTGGTTGCCCCGAGGTAATTCTGAATCTCTGTGGGCTCTTTGCACAGTGATGACCTCTGCAGACCTCTGATCCAGGGAAAAACAGGAAGTGCTGAATATACTGTGTTAATCAGTTTTGCCCACCACTATTATCCTTTCTCATAGCGTTCTCTGCTTTCATTGTGGTACTTCTATTGTTTCCCATTTCTTATTTACTTGTCAAGTTTAAAACCCAAGTGAGTTGACCCAGGGGACCTAAGTCAGAATGGTTTTTTGCATCAGTTTTTACCGCAGGGGTGGTTTTAGAGTGAGATGCGTATCTGCTTTCTGTTTGTGTTAGCGTGCTGGCATGTGTGTCACAGTAGTGTCAATGCAATGTGAATGGAAGTGTGAAAGCCACTGTTCTGTGTCCCTGTGTGTGAGGCGGGACTGCACCATCAGAGGGAATTCAGTCTGTTCATCAGCCTGTCATTTGGCCGGAGCACAGAGCACCTGCTGTTCTTCCTTTCTTCTGCCCTGTCAGCCTCGCTGTGTCTCACACACAGAGTTTTCTCTCTAATGGATCGGACCCTCGGAGTGCTTCACCACGCAAACATTCCATCAGAACCAGATAGGACTGCACAGCTTCTCATCATCTTGTCTTAATCGTCTGCCCTCCCTCCTCCACCAGGTTCATCAGACAGCTGCCACAGCTGAGAGAGAACGGTGTCCCACGGGACTCTCTGCATGAATACGCTCTGACTTACTCGGTTCTTCCTAGCCTCTCAGACTCCTTCTGGCCTTACAGGAGTGCTGCTGTCTTCTCACTTGAGGGCGTGGATGTCTCTCATGGCCGGGATGTAACCAGTGAGTATTTTCTTGTGATGGAACTCCACCTGGACGCCCAGGTAGACTGTACGCTCTGTACTCCTCGCTTCTGGGGTGCTGAGATTTGTCCTCCCTGTTGGAAGCTCTGTAGACGGTGATTAGAATCAGACTCTGTGGTAGAGTTTTAAGTACAGACCTCAGGTGAGTCTGGGAGCTGTGCTGTCTTCTTCATTCAGGTGAAGCCTGTGGGCCAGGCCCCAAGTTCGATCATGGACGCAAGGCTGCTGTGACACACTCACTCACTTGTTTGAGTGCAGGTGTCCGGAGATTACTGTATTTTTTCCTGATTCCCATGAAATGTCTCTTCTTGCCTACATTGCCCCCATTTTCATACCCAAAGTGTCCCTGGAATTTCTGTGCCTTTCTAGGGGTGTTAGCAGCCTTAATTATTTGTTGCTTCCCTGGTGTCACTGCTGTCATCCCCAGTGTTTGTCTCGTCTAAATTGCTTTCTTCGCAAACCAATCATTTGGACACCAGGATGCAAATAGCCCTCCCATCACCTTGCTTGTATGTTTCCATGAAGCAAAGCAGAACCCTGGCATTTTCCCACCCGATGAATGACTGAAGTTTCCGTGGAACAACTAGGATTCATGTGATTCGAGGTTTGTTCATTCCACTCATCATTCTGATAAAGCAGTCAGCATATGGTGAGAAAAGCCTGAGTATTACAATATTCTGCTAGAATGCAGTTGGGCTATTCCCCAGACTCTGTGGGGAAGATGAATCTTTATCTTTTTACTCAGACTTGGAAGAGAATACTGTGGTGAGGATCTACCAGGGCAGGGAGATCTTGCCTGATGGCTCAGGAAAGCAAACCAAGGAGAATCTGAGAGACCCAACTTGAGGCTTCTGGAATATCCTTCTTAAATAGCCTATCATCTCACTGCCGATATTGTTGTCCCCGTGGCAGTATTGGACCGTGGACTATTAATTTACACAGTGAGATCTGCTAAGTGTTTGACTTGTCTGAATTTATCCATAGAAAATCTTGCTGATCTTGAGGACGAGGAAGATCAAGACATCATCTCTTCTAGGTAAGTATGGAGAAACATGGGTCTGACATCAGTGGTGACCTCTGGTCATCTCACATGCAGCGGAATCGGAAAGTGCTGAACATGCCTGTTTCTTCCATTCAGACAACCACAAATTGTCCCTGTACCAAGGCTGTCTGTTTTCACCCTTTATGAGTCCCTCTCAGTTAGAGTAACTTGCAGTCAGTTGAAGCAGGGCTACTGATCAGCCACAGGATTTCTTTTAGTCCTCTGTTTTCTGCTTTTTATTAAAACCAGCATGCAGTACTTATCTGCCTCTGTCACTCTGGGTTACGAGCTTGGCAGGTATTTCATGGCAAGGAAATTAACTTGGAAAAAATACTCATGTCTTATCGCAGTATTAGAAAACTTGGTCTAGCAGACACAAGATGTCTAGGAGTCCATTATGCTGCCAGAGTTGGTGTTCATTTGGATGAAGCATGTAAATTTCAATAAAAAAAAAAAAAAAGTATGCTGTATTTGAAATTACCCTGATGTTCTGAGGACGTGTGTGACATGACTATGTGTCCTGGGGGGGCCCGTCTCCTTCCTCTCGAACTCATTTCTTCTCTGTGCTCAGAGCATCTGATGCTCACTCTCCCTCACTCGCTCTCCCTTTCCCTTTGCAAGTGCCTTCAGGCCCCAGATTGGGTTGTTGCCGTGGGGTATTTTTATACATCCCTATAAGGGGACTCCCCATTTGTTTTTTGCAACTTGTCCCTTACCCCTCCCATCAAAACCAGCTATGGCTCCAGGTTGACTAATCCCTCTTGTTCAACCATCTGCCCTCCCAACCCCACAAATCTCAGCGTGGAGCAGCTGGTGGGAGAAGAGATTGAAATCCAGCCGGGCTCACTGGATGAATGTTATCTGGCTGCTTCTACTGGCCATCATCTGGCAGGCTCCTGTCATCCTTATAGAAGTGCCTCCTTCCCAACAGAGAGTGGAGAAGTTTTCTTGACTCTCAATGTAAACGGTGAGTACTCCCAGACAGGACCTAGGCTCAGGTTGATTAGAACTATGTTCTCAGTTTTAATTTTTAGAAGGCATCACGAGCCTTTACATTCTTCTTGCCCCAGACTGCCCTCTGTCACCTGACCTCATCTCATCAGCACAGGCTTGTGGTATCAAATCAGACCAGAGAGGGACAGGGGAGGGATAAGGGCAGAATCTCAGCTACCGCTGTCTCACCTGCAGGAATTTGTGTAACAGAGCTCTTTTTATCAAGAGAAGAATCCTTATATTCGTGAAATTTTGTTGCCAATTTTGTTTCTTGAGTAGTTTCTGGCAAGCTCTCTGGCGTTGCATTCATGATTGCAGTCTGCTCCTTATTTGTAATGCATGTTCTATTGTTCCCCAGCTCTGGACTCTTGCCCGTGGGCTGCCTACCTCCCTCTGAAGCATTTAGATACTAGATCCTGAACATAAAATCTGCCTATGTCCTGTAATTTCCATGAAGCCAAATAGCAGTCTCTGTTTTTCCATCGTCTAGAAACACCCTTGTGTCTCATCCTTTGTGCAGCAACAAGGAGTCTTCCATGTGTGGGTTATAGTTTCAGTGTTTTATGTGATCTCAGTGGTATAATCTCATGGAAACTATCGATAACCTGTGTGTCTGATAGTGGCATGGACCTACTTATGAGCCAGGTCCCCTTGGGTAGCAGTTCATAGGGTGTGGAGATTAAAACCTAGTATGAAATCCTTCTTGGGCTATTTTTTCTTGAGTTTTTCTTTAGCAGAAGCATTTCACTGTTAGGAATTTGATTCATAAGATCATCTTGATAAACCAGAAGAAATTCCATTATGTATCAGACTCTATCTAACTTCTTTTAAAACGATGTTTGGCATATAAATGTTGTCCGTCTGTCAGCTGCTGCCTTTTCACATTGGTAGCAGTTTCTTTATTTCCCATTCTTCCCTGAGGATCAGAGAAGCAAAGGCGTTCTGAGGATCACAGTAGTTCACAAACCAGGAAGGGAACACCTGTTTGTGTGCTGTGCTGTTTCCTAGGCGAGCTCCAAGTGCACTGTAAGCCCTTCAGCCCTCCAGACGCCCTCTCAGGTAGTGTGGTGTCTCACAGTGGAGCCCAGGGCACTGAGGCTCAGCGGGTCCCTTCACTTGCCCCAGACACTTGGTCACTGGCAGGTGGGACACTGGCCTCTCCAGGGCCTGACTCCCTGGCTCAGGCTGTGGCCTCTCCTCTCAGCAGTCGGAGCATCAGTGACTGAGAGAAGACGGTGCCCACCTTTTCCTCTTTGCCCTGAACCAAATGTTTTGCAACTATCTTCATCTTCAGCAGAAAGTTGCCAGAGGGCTGCGGACCACCCCTGTGTCCCTCACTCAGATCTGCCAGCTCCAGATGCCTCTGTGCACTCTGTCCCAAGAGCAGAGCCAGCGGCTCCTCCAGCCAGGGGCTCTCTCTGGAGAATCAGCCAGGATGAGCGTTCACGCCTCTCCCCATCTCCTGCCCTCAGGTCACCTGCTATCACGACAGGTCCAGGTAGACCTTGAATTTGGCTGTGCTGAAGCCATTAACACTGTGGAGCTCTTTCTCAGAAACACTGACAGCCGGGGGTGGGTTCCTGTGAAGAGG
Source organism: Moschus berezovskii (assembly GCF_049115385.1). Classification (NCBI taxonomy): domain Eukaryota; kingdom Metazoa; phylum Chordata; class Mammalia; order Artiodactyla; family Moschidae; genus Moschus; species Moschus berezovskii. The sequence goes on from NC_142463.1 coordinate 102,801,223, forward strand.
ATGAGTGAGGCTCAGCCATGTGTCTCAGATATGTTTCTGAGATGGTCTGAGTGTGTGATTTGGCCCAGTCGTGGGAGTTCCTTGTTCACAGTGGGCCAGGAAAGGCCAAATCCCCACAGATGGATTGAGATGAATGAATAGAATATCTAAACTCTACAGGGGTCCATCCTGTGTCCTGATTCTCATGATAACCTGAGGACAGTGTGGATAGCTGTTATGCAGCCATGTGGGTACAGGTAGTCAGGTCTACCCCATCCTCTCTGTACAAGGAGAAACCCTGCAGAAACCAAACACTTGATTTTTAAATTACAACTTGATCTTCCATTGGAGGCTTCTCCCCACACTAACAATATTGGGCAGTGTTGTTGATGTTTGATACAATGTTTGGTTATTTTATATTCTGTCACTGCAAAGAATATTCAAAGCATTGGTTTAATAAAACCCATTCTCAAGGAAAGACAAATAAAATTAGATGATGAAATTACACAATGATAATTAAAAACAATCCTAGCCATTGATTCAAAATAACATTGGAGAATAACGGGATACATAGTTTTGAGAGTTCTTTCAACCACCAAATATTGTACAGGGATTTTCCCTTCAGCCCAATGTGAATTATCATCAAATCTGATTAAGTGTCCTAAAATATGATGATTAACGATTAATGAACTTCGCTTGGTTGAAATATGAAGGGTACATCAGACTGAGAGAAGTGCTTTTGGCAAAAGCCGTGGAACCTCACAGAGGCTCCTGGTACAGGGCTGGGGTCAGAAAGGGGCCAGCCTGAGTCCTAGGAGGATTTGCAGAGGGAGCTGTGGGAAGTGACATGCAGAAGAAAGAGGGACTAGAGACAGGAGCACTGGAAAGGCGAGTGAGGAGGCAGATTTGTGTAGCAGGGAAGGGAGGATGAATTTCCATAAACTGAGGAGCATGTGATGAAACAGGATTGGGGGTGATAAGACAGGTGACCTTTGAGAGTGTGGAGAGGACTGAATCAGAGAAAGCAGTTAGAAGGAGGTTGGATGAATCTTTGATGAGAGTCAGACACAGATGCTCTCTGGAAGACAAGGAGATGACAGACACATGAGAGACAGTTAAAGAAACAAACCTTGTGAGGGTGCGGTTGCACAAGAGGGAGGTGAGAGGAGAGCAGGCCCTGGCGGCTGTGACCTCACATGAGCCTGGCCTGGACCAGAGGAGGGTACTTCATGTCTTTGGTTTGCCCACGTTCCGAGGATATGTACTCATTTCACAGGAGACATATGAGCAGATTTCATTAGGAGCACTGTCCAGGCACCAGTGGAGGGACGCGTATTGAAGGAGTGTACATATATTATCTCTCTAAAGAGACACAAAGGTGTTTCCAACAAGGTCTCAGCCCTCTCCTCCACTCATACTAGCTGCTATACCATCCATCCCCACTCTGCCCCATGTGGTGATAGATTTTATTCTATATTCACATGTACGGGTGAGCAGAAGGGTAGACAAAATTTCAAGCAAGGAAATTCAGAAGGGTCTGGAATGTACTGTATTTTCTCAGCTCAAATTCTAGTGGTACCTGAAGCCTTCAGGCCAAATGCCTCTCCCTGTTCTTTTATTCCTGTGGGTAGATATCAACAACTCTTTCTCCCCCATGCCTAGAAGCTTGTCGAGAACCTTCTCTCTAGGCTACAAGACTAAGGCTAAGAACAGAATAAGAGGCTTGACCTCCTGTGTCACCCAAACCCTCTAGACTCAAGTGGGTGATCTCTCATTTCAAGAAATTGCAGCCCAGCACCTGCCTTCTCAGCGCCCCAGTCACAGCCATAAATATGACATCTTCACAATGATCTCTGCCTTTGCTGTCTGGGTTATCGGTTGGTTTCACTCTTGGGCTAGGACAGCAGAAATGGGTCTCTGGGAGGGCTTAGCAAGAAAAAGCTTCCATTAGTCCCACTGAGCCCTCTTTACTTTCAGGTGACACCTGGGAGGACTGTCACCAGGGACCTGTGAGTTTCCCAGGGTCAGAGGTGCCAACTTCACAGGCACAGCTTCAGAAAAGCACCCACGTGACCGATTGTCTGCAGTGGCAGCTGGACCAGCATTTCGACTGTGGTGACAGCAAAGCTATGCTGGGTCTTTCCTCCACCAACTGGGGCTTTACCTCCAACACTGACTCTGGAAACCAAGGACCACTCTTTCTAGGTAAGAAAGAAAAGGGGAATACAAAGCTCTGGTCCATGTGCTGGTCATCACAAAGCTGTGGGTGGAGGAGGCAGAGTGCCTTTCCCACGCCCGCGGTCAGCCCAGTTGAAACCTGTGACACTCTGACAGAGTGAGGTGATCAAGAGCCTGGGACTTAGGACAGCTCAGCCTCAGGCCCTGGTTCTGCAAATTCCTGCCTGTTTACCTGAGCCGAGTTATTTATCTTCCTAGGTATTTGCCTCTCTCGTGCCTCATGTGAACTCTTGAGAAATTCTATCTCCTTTGCATATTGTTGGGAATCTTAAACAATACAATATCCAGGGCATCTGATTCGCTAAAATTTGTTTGATCCCCACTATGAATATATAATATCTAAGCATTGTGTCTTTCTGGTGCTTTAACACTTACCAAATGATCCCACAATGGTTGTTTCCTCTACGGCAGCATAACCTCTACAGTCTCCACTTTCTCTGGACCCCATCTTCCCCTGCTTCCTCAGAGAGTAGCTTGGCCAGTATTTTCCTCTCCTTTCACCGTCTGTCATCAAGGCAATTTACTCCCGTTGGGTGCTCTCAGTTAGCGGGTATCAGCAACATTCAATAGGAGCGTCAACACTGGCCCTGCAACTCAGTCCCATGTTTGCTTTTCACATCCAGTTTCCTTTCCTCAGTTTCCCCTCGTTTTAAAAGAATGCGCTGCCCTCATTCTTGAAGCACACCCGCCAGTCTCTTTCATGACACTCGTTTAATTCATTCTCTCCACTCATCTCCATGTCCGTCTCCTAGTTTTCATCTCCTCCGAGTCCACCTCTGCTCAAATTTCCTTAAAAGAGCTTTCAGACCCTCACATCCATTTCACCTGGGACGTGTTCAGCCTTCCCTCCTTTGCTCTCCACATCCTCCTCTGGAGCCTGGCGCTGCCTGGCACTCTTCCCTCAGGCCGTGGCCTCGTCTGAGGATGAGGAGAGACCCAGGTCCTCAGGTGGCGCTGAGATGAGAAGGAGCCCCTGTGGCAGCGTGGAGAGTCTCATGGAAAGTGCTCAGGGAGGGCAGGGATGCGGAGCGGGACAAGAGCCACCAGGTCTTGTGTTTATTGTCTTCTCTTCCCTCTTGTCTCTCCTTTTCTTGGGCTCGGCCTCCCACACTCTCAGCCAAGACTGAACTCCACTGGCTCAGTCACTCTGTTTCCTGCTCACCTTCCATGGAGACCTGAACATAAATCCAGGCCTCACAGCAGATTTTGCAGCAAACGGTAGTTTTAATGCCCTTTACGTTCACACCCCGTCACACTGTGACTCCCCCCGGCCCCCACCCCTTATCTCCTAGTTCCTGTCACCAAACGAGCTTCTTCTCATTCTTCTTATTTTTCTATTTTCTTGTCCAAATTCAACTCATCAGGAAGCCAATAGAACGATCCATTCAGTAGCTCAAATCCTTCATTCTTTTATTCCATCACAAACACACTCACTTGTGAGGTTTCTTCCATTTTTATCATATCGTCTATGCCTTATTTAAAGTATGTATAAATATCATAAGTAACCTGTTTACATATATATGAAGTGCATATTGATGCACATTTAAAAGTTTTCCAATTTAGACTTCCCCGTTTCTTTTCTCTCATGAGGTTTTCCTTCAGCTTTGACTTTGCTTCATCTCTTCCCTCCCAACAGTACAAACTGCATGCTGTAGGAGTTTCTTGCCTTTGTCTTTTCTACCTAGGAATTTTTTGTTGTCATCCATTTTATTTTTCTTGCTCATTTATGGCCCTGTGGCACACTTAACAATACTGGGAAGTATAAGGAAGATCAGCAAAAAAGAAAATAGAAAAATATCTCCATTGTCTTCACCTACCCATGGGCTTTCAGATGGCCTTTCTTGTTCCTGGACACTTTCTGTACCTGATGTCCTTCTTGGGTGAAGGAGTGAGTCTTTGTAAATCATGAATAACAATGGATCCTGTTGGCTGTGGTTTTATCTTCAGAGCTGGATGCTTCCATCAGAGTGAAGAACCCTCCCAAGCTGGAAGGTGAGGGCTCCACAGCAAGCACTCATGAGCGTCCAGTCTGTAACAAGATTAAAGGCTTAAGTGTCCTGAAACAGAAGATTATTAGAAGAAAACTGCTGTTTGGCAAGTGGAGACTAGCGTGCAGATTCCCTGGCCTTCAGGCTTAGGGCCGGAGGTAACCCCGTGCGCTCCTTCCTTGTGCTCTTTGTCTGCTGTGGCTGAATCCCCCACTAACGTTTCTCTTCCTCATGTGCTCACTCAGCAGCTGACACTGCCTCTGCGTGGTCTTTCCTCTCTTTTCCATGGGGGCGGCCACCCTGCAGTGCCCTCCGTCTCAGTCTCCTGGTTAGGCTCTGACCACTATGTTTTCCCACTGCTACCGTCCTCATATGCCCTCTGACCTTTCCTATTAGCCACAGGAAGCCCAGATCCATGGTCTTCCTCATCAGAATAGCAGCATTTAGGCCACTGAAAACATTGGCCTTAAGTCACACACATTCTTGGCTTCTTCCCTTACTTTCCCTGCCCCTGCCTCCAAGTCCACTGCCTCTTTCTTTCAGGATCACGTCTTAAGGAATCACTGGCACGTGAGTTGGCTTCTGGAGAAATGAACCTAGGACAGCCCTTACCCCTCAGCTTATCCACCCGAATAAGAAATCCCAGACTGAAGGAAAAAGCCTTGATTACTAAAATAAAATAAGAACCTGGGCCATAGGTGGGAGTCTGGACTGGCCTGAGTCATGATTCCCCTCAGCCTCTGATAGGCAGAACTTTGCTAATGTGCAGGGGGCTTCCAGGAACTCACTGGAGCTGGCATTAGGTGGAGGACAGTAAATGGCTCCCTAAAGGGACATTGGGGAAAAGGAGATACAGAAGCCAGGATTTCAAAACAGAGAGCATGAGATGGACAGGCACTCAGACCTCTCCAGTTTTACTCACATTATTCCTTCCCCATATTAGTAAAAGCCCAGAGAAATGAACTGAGTTGAAATCTGAGGCCAGGGCATGTAGGACAGCATTGGACTGAATTAACTTTGGGCCACATTTATGAAGACCCAGGGAGATACACAAGAATACAAGATAATCATTGCTTCAGACCATCCAATTGAGAAGGCCAATTATTCATAGGAGAGTAACAGAAAGACCAAAAGATCTTTGGGGCCAGTGGAGAGAAATCCATATTGGACTAGAAGGAGAAAATAAAGAGAGAGATGTGAAATAGTGCAGGCCTGGTGAGTAGTTCTAAATGGTGCTACTGTAAAATGAACACGGGTTGAGTTTTGAGGTGACATGGATGCCGTATCCCAATCCAAGGAAATTCTGATTTTAAAGTTCTGGAGATGAGGTTTGGATATCAGTATCTTTCAAAGCTCTGCTAATATGCATCAAGGATTAGAAGGACTGTGGATCTGATAGGATATAAGTAACGAATATGGCATGGCCTATGAGTGGCTGCTTCCTAAAAAAGCTGAATAACAACAAGTAAGGGAATTTGCATTCTTCTCTCAACAGAAATATTTTGTACAGCCTGGCGAAGAGGATAGAGAAGAAAAAAGAGACGTAGATAGCTAAGTTAGAGTGATAGATAATCACTCTGGATTCAGTGTCTCACAATTTTCATGGTACAAGATACAATAAAACAAACAAACAAAAATACATAGACCCCAAAGTATAAAATCGACCCTCCCCTTGCCACAAGAATAAAATTCAGTATTTCCTTTTCTACTGTTAAAATGCAACTTGCAGTTAGCTATTCACTAAACATGTTCACAGACTACTAACTGGCTCAGAACAGCAGATGCAACAAATTTTTTTTTTCATCGAATATAGTCTTTATGCCAAAACCCCATAATGAATGTTAGGCCTTATCCTGCCATATTTGTCCTTTTACATACCCTTCTATCAGTTCAGAGAAGTTGCTCGGTTGTGTCCAAATCTTTGCGACCCCATGGACTGCAGCACGCCGGGCTTCTCTGTTCATCAGCAACTCCCAGAGCTTGCTCTCATTCATGTCCATTGAGTCAGTGATGCCATCCAACCATCTCATCCTCTTTTGTCCCCTTCTCCTCCTGCCCTCAATCTTTCCCAGCATCAGGGTCTTTTCTGAGGAGTCAGTTCTTCACATCAGGTGGCCAAAGTATTGGAGTTTCTGCTTCAGCATCAGTCCTTCCAATGAAAATTCAGGACTGATTTCCTTTCAGATGGACTGGTTGGATCTCCTTGCATCCCAAGGGACTCAAGAGTCTTCTCCAATCCCACAGTCCAAAAGCATCAATTCTTTGGAACTCAGCTTTCTTTATGGTCCAACTCTCACATCCATACATGACTACTGGAAAAACCGTAACTGACTAGATGGGCCTTTTATGGCAAGTCACGTCTCTGCTTTTTAATATGCTATCTCAGTTTATCATAACTTTTCTTCCAAGGAGTAAGCGTCTTTTAATTTCATGGCTGCTGTCACCATCTGCAGTGATTTTGGAGCCCAGAAAAATAAAGTCAGCCACTGTTTCCCCATCTATTTGCCATGAAGTGATGGGACCAGATGCCGTGATCTTCGTTCTTTTGAATGCCTAGTTTTAAGCTACCCTTTTCCGTCTTCCTTCACTTTCATCAAGAGGCTCATTAGTTCCTCTTTGCTTTCTGCTGTAAGGGTGGTGTCATCTGCATATCTCAGCTTATTGATATTTCTCTTGGCAATCTTGATTCCAGCTGTGCTTCATCCAGCCCAGCATTTCGCATCATGTACTGTCGATAAAAGTTAAAGAATCAAGGTGACAATATAAAGCCTTGACATACTCCTTTCTCAATTTGGAACCAGACCGTGTTCCATGTCCGGTTCTAATGCTGCTTCTTGATCTGCATACAGGTTTTTCATGAGGCAGGAAAGGTGGTCTGTTATTTCCATCTCTTTAAAAATTTTCCATAGTTTGTTGTGATCCACACAGTCAAAGGCTTTGGCCTCGTCAAGAAAGCAGAAGTAGATGTTCTCGTGGATTTTTTTTTTTTTACAGTAGCTTAAAATACTATAGAGAATCTTTCTTTGAGAAAAGTTTGAGAAAAAGGTGATGAGATTTTAGTATAACTAAACTGAATGCTCTTTCACTTCAGACTTTTATTTGTTGAGTTGTCAACAATATTCCTAGAAATGCCTTAAGGCAGATTCAGCATGAAATAACCTTCATAACATTTTGGTGTCCATGGGATGCAAATGGCTTGACACAAAGTTACACTCCCTGCTCTCTTTTTGCGAATTTTATTTTGAGTTTCCCCTTTTTCCATTCATCCCTCAGTCTCTTTGGAGCAGGATTTCCCTGGAACGCCTTATTCCTGTTCAGGAGGATGACCAAACAGCCTCTATTAACTGTTGACTCCTCCAGATTGGGGCTTTCCTCTCCTCCTCTCCCTTCCCGCAAATATATAGGAAGGGCCTGTGGCTTGGGCTGTCAGTAACAAGTCATGTGGTTTTGGATAGTCCTTAGACCTTTGAAAACATAGCTCCTCCTCTGTAAATTATGGAAGTGGACTTGGATCCATTCTGAGGTCCCTATTGGTGCTCACATCCAGGACTCTCCAGGACCCTGCTTCTCCTGAGAAGGCAGGCATGAAGAGGTAGAAGAGGGTGTCTTTCTCAGTTGAGGATCCTCTGCTCCCATAGCTGTCTGTTTCTAAGTGTGTATGAGGGATGCTCAGCACGTCCATCCCTGAACGTGTGGGAAAGCGTACAGATGAAGGGGATTCAAGAGTCCAATGACTGTTGAGGATTGAGTGGCAGGGATCCAGTTAAGACTCTGAAGCAGCTCTGAGCTGAGATATCACCAAGCACAGGTGGGGTGAGGACAGGGTTCCTTAGATGCTGCACCACAGGCTAGATGAAAGTTTAAGGAGGTATTCCTTCTCAATCGTGGATCTCACTTTCCTCTCCAGCCAGCCTGTGGCTCTCCCTTCAGCTCATCCTGTCAACAGGAGCTCTGTCTGCCCCTGGCCCCAGTCACCATGTGGCCATCCCTTCAGGCTCAGCAGGGCCTAACGAAGACTCACGTTTCTTCTCTCCCTCTCTCTCTCTTTCACAGATATCAATTACTTTAGGAACTAAGAAAAGATGTTGTCGATTTGAGAAACCACACTATAAAATTACCTTTTCCATTTGATGAAGAAGAATCTACAAGAGCAACTCGATTTCAACCTCAGCAACACTGAAGGGATCATTTTCTGAGAATGAACATCCCAACCAACAACCACTGTCCACACTCCAAGGGACAGAATTGATGCGAGAAATCCCAGTCATCAGCCTCCGAATGTAATCCTCAGTAAGGTGATCAATGCTTTGATGGACACACAGTTTGGAAAGACCTTAATACTGCTCCTCTAAATAGTCGTCCTCCACACACCAGCATGGGAACAGTTGGAAGAAGACAGCATATCAACCCGGTCATTCTTTGCCACCAGATGGACTGTGCTCAAAGCAGACAGCATTTACTGCGCATTGTTCTTGCTGAAAGTGTTTATCCTGTGTTTAATATTGAGGTAGATATCAGATAACTGCAGAATTGAGACCTTTGAACTAGACAGCTGGCCTTCTTTCTTCAAACGGTCGATGTTTGCACCAAAAAGACAACAAAAAGGAGAAGAGATGTTTTAGGTCCCATGGGACTAAAAAGATCGTGTTGCTTTATCTCTTTAGTCCTTCGGAACCTCAAACATCTCCTCACCTTCTTGTAGTTGTCTTTGACGGTCGTGACATTGACTTCTTTGCAGAGGACAGGTCAGTTGTCTACTGAAAGGTCTCCATTTTGCAGCTGTCTGATCATTGCCTCATGATTAAATTCCGGTGAACCCTTTTTGCCAAGAACACCATCTAGTGCATGCTGTGTGCTTCCGAGTGCAGCCTGTTTGGAGGCTAAGAGTGTCCACTTTACCTGTCCCCACTATGATTATTTCTGCATTGAACACTGTTATGCAGAGGCTTATAAGATCTGTTCTTGAAAAGACAGGCTTTTGTGTCTGTAATGAGCAATTTGATTAGTGGTATTTGAGGGTGTATCAATATTGTATTCTATGGTGCTCTTTCTGTAAAAATTTTACCACCCTTTATTGATCCCTGATGCGTGTCAATTATCATATCTGTGGTATTGCCAGCTTTGTGCTGTGGAAAAGACAATCCCTACCCCTAACATATAATTAAAAATGTTTTTGTGTTTCACTGCAGACTCGTTCTTTTTTAAAGTTCAGGGTTATAATCCATGATTTTCTTGCATTTATTTTTAATTGGAGGATAACTGTTTTCCAGTGTAGTGCTGGTTTTTGCCACACCGCAGTGGGAAAAAAACATAAGTGTAACTATGTCCCCTCCTTCTTGAATCTCCTTCCCACCCTTCCCCCATCCACAATCCATTATTAACATGATTTTTATAACATAAATACTCTTGTTTCTCATGTGCTGTGCTGTGCTTAGTTGCCAGTTGTGTCCGACTCTTTGCAACCCCATGGACTGCAGCCCACCAGGCTCCTGTGTCCATGGGGATTCTCCAGGCAAGAATATTGGAGTGGGTTGCCATGCTCTACTTCAGGGGATCTTTCCAACCCAGGGATGGAACCCAGGTGTCACCATTGCAGACGGATTCCACCAGGGAAGCCCAAGAATACTGGAGTGGGTGTCCGATCCCTTCTCCAGGGAATCCTACAAAACCAGGAATCGATCCGGGGTCTCCTGAATCGCAGGCAGATTCTTTACCAGCGGAGCTACCAGGGAAGCCCCTTTGTTTCTCCTGTTCAGTTTGTATCTTAAACTCCTCTCACATCTTTTCATCTGTGTTTCCCATTTGTAGTAGATTGTATCTTCTGGGTTTCTTTCTCTGTTATTTTATTTTTTGTGTGTATGCATATTTGTGTCTGTGTGTCTTTTGCTGGGCATTTTGGAAGGCCTGGATAGCTAGTTAGTGCACTAAAAGTTTTGACACATTAGTCCTTTAGTATTTTGTCACATTTCTAATATTTGAAGCATATGTTTCAAATGTTATCTATCAACTTCAACTTTTTACTACTGTGATGCTGGAGGACATTATTCTGCTTTTTTTTCTGTCTTTACCTATAGTATTATTACCTTATTGTATTATTTCAACCCAATCGAATGTATACCCTTTATATACTATATTTTTCCTACCTTTTTTTGTTAATGTGCTAATTGGTAGGGTAGAGGTAGGAGCTGGAGCAGGGACCCACTGGGTCCTTTCGACCCCCTGGTGGCACAGGATGGCTGTCCCACTCTGGGAGTACTAGCAGCCTCCCTGTAGAAGTTTGAGGGTGTTCCTAGGCTGCCCCCAGAGCAGGGCTCACCACACAGTGGTTTAAATCTACAATCCCATATATTCAGTGATGACCAGATGTACATAACTCATAGTTTCCTGTCAATTCTTGATGATCAGAGTTCGTCTTTAAAGATTTCTCATGATGGACTGAGAACTCCTTAAGTTTGACTCCCAGGATTGATCTCCTTTAGAATGGACTGGTTGGATCTCCTTGCAGTCCAAGGGACTCTCAAGAGTCTTCTCCAGCACCACAGTTCAAAAGCATCAATTCTTCAGCGATCAGCTTTCTTCACAGTCCAACTCTCACATGCAAAAATGACCACTGGAAAAACCATAGCCTTGACTAGACGGACCTCTGTTGGCAAAGTAATGTCTCTGCTTTTTAATATACTATCTAGGTTGGTCATAACTTTCCTTCCAAGGAGTAAGCGTCCTTTAATTTCCTGGCTGCAATCAGCATCCGCAGTGATTTTGGAGCCCCCAAAAATAAAGTCTGACACTGTTTCCACTGTTTCCCCACCTATTTCCCATGAAGTAATGGAACCAGGCTTCAGCAATATGTGAACTGTGAACTCCCAGATGTTCAAGCAGGTTTTAGAAAAGGCAGAGGCCCCAGAGATCAAATTGCCAACATCCGCTAGTTCATGGAGAAAGCAAGAGAGTTCCAGAAAAACATCGATTTCTGCTTCATTGACTATGCCAAAGCCTTTGACTATGTGGATCACAATAAACTGTGGAAAATTCTGAAAGAGTTGGGAATACCAGACCACCTGACCTGCCTTGAGAAACCTGTATGCAGGTCAGGAAGCAACAGTCAGAACTGGACATGGAACAACAGACTGGTTCCAAATAGGAAAAGGAGTATGTCAAGGTTGTATATTGTCACCTTGCTTATTTAACTTATATGCAGAGTACATCATGAGGAACGCTGGGCTGGAAGAAGCACAAGCTGGAATCAAGATTGCTGGGAGAAATATCAATAACCTCAGATATGCAGATGACACTACCCTTATGGCAAAAAGTGAAGAGGAACTCAAAAGCCTCTTGATGAAAGTGAAAGAGGAGAGTGAAAAGGTTGGCTTGAAGCTCAACATTCAGAAAACAAAGGTCATGGCATCTGGTCCCATCACTTCATGGGAAATCAATGGAAAAACAGTGGAAACAGTGTCAGACTTAATTTTTTTGGGCTCCAAAATCACTGCAGATGCTGATTGCAGCCATGAAATTAAAGGACGCTTACTCCTTGGAAGGAAAGTTATGACCAACCCAGATAGTATATTAAAAAGCAGAGACATTACTTTGCCAACAAAGGTCTGTCTAGTCAAGGCTATGGTTTTTCCCATGGTCATGTTTGGATGTGAGATTTGGACTGTGAAGAAAGCTGATCCCCAAAGAATTGATGCTTTTGAACTGTGGTGCTGGAGAAGACTCTTGAGAGTCCCTTGGACTGCAAGGAGATCCAACCAGTCCATTCTAAAGGAGATCAATCCTGGGTATTCATTGGAAGGAATGATGCTGAAGCTGAAACTCCAATACTTTGGCCACCTCATGTGATAAGCTGACTCACTGGAAAAAACTCTGATGCTGGGAAAGGTTGGGGGCGGGAAGAAAAGGGGACGACAGAGAATGAGATGGCTGGATGGCATCACCGACTCTGTGGACATGAGTCTGAGTGAACTCCGGGAGTTGATGAGGGACAGGGAGTCCTGGTATGCTGTGATTCATGGGGTCGCGGAGAGTCGGACACGACTGAGCGACTGAACTGAACTGAACAGATGCCATGATCTTTGTTTTCTGAATGTTGAGCTTCAAGTCAACCTTTTCACTCTCCTCTCACTTTCATCAGGAGGCTTTTGAGTTCCTCTTCACTTTCTGCCATAAGGGTGGTGTCATCTGCATATCTGAGGTTATTGATATTTCTCCCAGCAATCTTGATTCCAGCTTGTGCTGCTTCAAGCCCAACGTTCCTCATGATGTACTCTGCATGTAAGTTAAATAAGCAGGGTGACAATATACAACCTTGACGTACTCCTTTTCCTATTTGGAACCGGTCTGTTGTTCCATGTCCAGTTCTAACTGTTGCTTCCTGACCTGCATACAGGTTTCTCAAGAGGCAGGTCAGGTGGTCTGGTATTCCCAACTCTTTCAGAATGTTCCACAGATTATTGTGATCCACACAGTGAAAGGACTCTTACATGTACGCTTACCTTCAATTTCTTCCTTCCTTCCTTGCTTTCTCTCTCCCTCGCTCTCCATCTCTCTTTGTCTGTTGCTGTCCTTTTTCCCTTTAAATCATTCACTTTTTGGAGAAACTGAGTTGGTTTTTCTGTCGCATTCCCACAGTCTAAACTGTATACTAGGGTGTCCTTTAATAGTGTTTCTGTCCTTCATACTTCCTTTTAGGTGGTAGAATATACTGCAGTGTTGTAACGAAAATGCAAGTCACATGTAGTTTAAAATTTTCTAGTAACCACATTGACAACTAAAACGTATAAGAGCACGATAATGCAAATATTATCTTCTACATAGCTGATAAATCTATATACACCTTAAAGGAAACATGGGGCTTCCCAAGAAATCGCCTGCCAATGCAGGAGACACAAGAAAAGTCGTCACCAGCAAAGGCAACGCTATTGAAGGACAGCTAGCAGTCTTTGCCACTACACCCAAGTTAGACATGTGATGCCAAGTTCCACATTTATACTATAAATCCAAAGATAAAACTATCAAAGACTTGATCTGCCAATGCCCTGCCATGCATTCCAGTCCTGTGACCCTTGCCTTCCAGGAGACATGCAAGAAGTGAAGCCACCAGAGGTCCTTAAAACAGCAGGAAGGATGGGCCTGCACCCTTTCTTCACAGCTCCCTGTCTGCTGAGGAGGATCTGGGCCCTCCTCCACACCTACTGGAGGGTCTGGAAGGAGTCAGAGATATGGCCTCGTGGGCAGGGTGAAAGGCAGAAGGCCTTTCCTACAGTTGAGGAATAACCAGCCACGGGACCTTGGCTCAGCACTAAGGAAAACGTGCCTAGTTAGTAGAGGACCTTGTGACACTGCTTCTGAACACCCTGTGGGCATGGGAGCCAGCCACAGACATTTCTAGACTCATCTGTCCTCAGAGGGTCAGCTCAGGGGAAACAGGACCTGCTTCCCCACAATGCACCCTGTGGTCCCCACATTGGAGCTCCTCGGCAGATCTGAAAGCACAAGACTGAGCAGCGGGGCCCTGCAGGACAGTGTGGGCAGGGGCCCGACTACCTGACCCAGGGCCCATGAAGCTGGGTCACCGTGAGGCTGGGCGTCAGTCAACACTGCAGCACCTGAGTACTTTGAATCCATGTGGTGGGAGTGGTGACTCCCTTATGCCCTCTCATGCTTAGCCTAGACTTCCTATATTCTATTGTGATCTCCAACAGCTGTACTGACTTTACATATACTGTCCCCTTTTGTCATCCCAACTTCTCTCTGGGAACTAGGGACTAATGGCCACAGCGAGCCCACTGAAAGTCTTGTGTAAAGCAAACGGGTGATCATTTTTAAGTGATGTGCAAGAGGCCCCCAGTTGTGCTTGTGCTGAATCCTAGTCTGTGTCTTCACAAAAGTGCTTTAGAAAGTGTGTAAGTGTGTATAAATGTATGCTATCTATTTATATATGTTGCCAGAGTGACATGTGGAAGGCTGACATAACTGGTGGACAGGGTCAGTGAGAGGAAATGACACCGTCTGGTTTTCCCGTGGTCATGTATGGATGTGAGAGTTGGACTGTGAAGAAGGCTGATCGCCAAAGAATTGATGCTTTTGAACTGTGGTGCTGGAGAAGAATCTTGAGAGTCCCTTGGACTGCAAGGAGATCCAACCAGTCCATTCTAAAGGAGATCAATCCTGGGTGTTCATTGGAAGGACTGATGCTAAAGCTGAAACTCCAATACTTTGGCCACCTCATGCAATGAGTTGACTCACTGGAAAAGACGCTGATGCTGGGAAAGGTTGGGGGAAGGAGGAGAAGGGGACGACAGAGAATGAGAAGGCTGGATGGCATCACCGACTCTATGAACATGAGTTTGAGTGAACTCCGGGAGTTGTTGTTGGACAGGGAATCCTGGCATGCTGTGATTCATGGGGTCGCAGAGAGTCAGACACGACTGAGCGACTGAACTGAACTGAAAGCAAAATATGAATTAAAAAATAGTTTTCTTTGCCTGCTTAGTTTCCAGTTTCTATACCAGCCTGCAGGGTGAGTGTGTAAGAACAGGAAAGACAAACTGTCACTAAAAAGCTCAGCATCTGAAGCAGAATCAAGATGCTGTAGCAGCTGGTATGGAGATCCACTCTCCCACAAACACATCAAAAATAAATTCACATGTGGGACACTTCTTAATGGAAACTGACTGGAAACTAGCATAACTCTTGAAAACAAAAGCTGCAAGAAGGATCTACACATAACTCGGTAGGATGGGAAAGAAAAGAATCAGGTCGGGCCCTGGGCCCCTGGGAGGGATCCGCAAAGAGAAAGTCCACAAGGGTAGACCACGGCCCTGCAGTGAGCAGGTCAAGTCACAATTTGGGCATCCCAGTCCCAGGGTCCTGCAAGGAGTGGCCCAGCCCCCTTGCCTCCTGGGAAGTCTGAGACAGAAGGTTTGGAGAAGTCTAGACTCTACTCATCAGGAGCACATCCTGGGTTGCTGACAATCAGAGTGGAGAGTCGTGCCCTGTGAGCAGCCTCCTTGTTGTATTTCCCAATCCAAAGGGGCCAATGCCCTGGCTCCACTCTGTATATATATATACATTACTGAATAACTTTGCTGTATACCTGAAACACAATATTTAAAAAAAAAAAACTGTTAAAATTTAAAAAATATATAAAGAGGTCAGGTGACAAAGAGGTCCTATCCAAACATGGCAGCACAAAGGCAGCTCCTAAAGGAAGAGTCAGCCCTAGGGAGTGATTCAGATAACTGCTTTCTTGGTCATCTGGGCCTGGAACCATCTGTGGGTGGGAGGACAAGAAGAGATAACAGCCATGAGGAGGAAATGAAGGACCTGGAAGTGTGTGAGAAGAGAAACAAGCAACACTGAATGACTCTAAGGAAAGCAAAGGTGTTTTGAATTATGCTGGAGACAAGATGGCTGTGATTCTTATCTTCTGGTTTAAATGCAGTCCCTGGATACACCTTGTAAGCCAGGAAGCTTTATCAGACACCCACATCACATTAGAGTGCTAGCCACAGAGAACAGGCCTCAGTAAGCCAGAGTAAAGGCTATTTAACTCCTCTCTGAAGGTCTCTGATGAAGGAGACCATCATTCCCAACAGCCCCTTGCAATTTCAGGCTTCCCTGCTCTGATCCTGCACACACTGTTTCTCAAATCTGAGAATTTCTCCATGCGCAGTGTTGTGTATACAGGAAAAAACATCAAGGCGGCTATATTCCCAGTAACTTTCATTTATGCAGGACTCTATTGAGGTCATTCATCAATCTGTTTCTATTTGAACTGTCCTTGGTGCTTTTCCTCATGGAAAAATGTAAAATTTTATACATTCTTCTTTTAGACTTTACCAATCTTTCACACCATTTTAAGTGTGAAGACAATTTGAGAATAATACTTTACTTAGCTTAAACTCACTTCCCTGGTGTCTCAGACAGTAAAGAATCTGCCTGCAATGCAGGAGACCCAGGTTTGACCCTTGGGTTGGGAAGATCCCCTGGAGAAGGGAAAGGCAACCCACTCCAGTATTCTTGCCTGAAGAATTCCATGGACAGAGGAGCCTGGCCGGTTACAGTTCATGGGGTCGCGAAGAGTCGGATATGACTGAGTGACTAACACTTTCACTTTGCTTCAGCTTAAGCTTCAGTTCAGTTCAGTTCAGTTGCTCAGTCGTGTCCGACTCTTTGCGACCCCATGAATCACAGCACGCCGCCTCCTTGTCCATCACCAACTCCCGGAGTTCACTCAAACTCACCTCCATCAAGTCAGTGATGCCATCCAGCCATCTCATTCTCTGTTGTCCCCTTCTCCTCCCGCCCTCAATCCCTCCCAGCATCAGATTCTTTTCCAGTGAGTCAACTCGTCGCATGAGGTGGCCAAAGTATTGCAGTTTCAGCTTTAGCATCAGTCCTTCCAATGAACACCCAGGATTGATCTCCTCTAGAATGGACTGGTTGGATCTCCTTGCAGTCCAAGGGACTCTCAAGAGTCTTCTCCAGCACCACAGTTCAAAAGCATCAATTCTTCAGCGATCAGCTTTCTTCACAGTCCAACTCTCACATCCATACATGACCACGGGAAAAACCATAGCCTTGACTAGACGGACCTTGGTTGGTAAAGTAATGTCTCTGATTTTTAATATGCTGTCTAGTTTGGTCATAACTTTCCTTGCAAGGAGTAAGCGTCTTTTAATTTCAGCATCTGCAGTGATTTTGGAGCCCAAAAAAATAAAGTCTGACACTGTTTCCACTGTTTCCCCATCTATTTCCCATGAAGTGATGGGACCAGATGCCATGATCTTCGTTTTCTGAATGTTGAGCGTTAAGTCAAACTTTTCACTCTCCTCTTTCACTTTCATCAAGAGGCCTTTGAGTTCCTCTTCACTTTCTGCCATAAGGGTGGTGTCACCTGCATATCTGAGGTTATTGATATTTCTCCCGGCAATCTTGATTCCAGCCTGTGCTTCTTCCAGCCCAGCATTCCTCATTATGTACTCTGCATATAAGTTAAATAAGCAGGGTGACAATATACAACCTTGACGTACTCCTTTTCCTACTAGTCAATTTAACAAAGGTATATTTTTCCCAACTTTATTATTCCTGATATGTCCCTTTATAATGTTGACTCAAATTCCCCCCTTGGCAACACACTGCGTTTTATGTAACCTGCAGCCAGTTGGGCATGCCTATTTCCCTATTTCGTCCTCTTAAAAACTGTGGTTTTTAAGTTTCTATGAGAATTAGACTCTATATGTGTAACTAATGAATTTTATTACAATTCCACAGGATCTCTTTCCTACTTGTCAGAGGCATCTTAATATTTCATATGTATCTCCTTAAGTACAAGTAGTAAAACTGACGTTATCTACTTTTATCTAACTTGGGAAAATCAGTATATTCAATGGAGAGGATGCGAGGGCAGTTTCTATGCAACAGTTGCTGGATCTACCTGGGTTGGCACATACCAGGAACCTGTGGCTGTGTTTCTCAGATGTACATGGGGAAATATAAGCCATGATCAGAGGTGAAAAGGATATATACCACGCAGGCACAAGAATGTTTAGAGGCATAGCAGCTTGAGTCAGGAAGGGAGATGTGGGCAAAAAAAAAAACAGTCATCTTCTAACCTACATTATCCCATGGTTTGTGAGTCCAAAATATGGGAAGTTCTCCTGATATATGTGTGTCACTATAACTCTGCTGGGATTGGCTAGGCTGGTGGTTTCACAAGGGTGACAATGGCCACAATATCCAAGTGTTCCACTAAGCATTTATGACTAGTGAAGTGAAGGAAGGAGTGAGCAAAGTGCTCTCAATGCTGGGACCCCATATCTCATTACATTTCAATTCAGTTCAGTTCAGTCGCTCAGTCATGTCTGACTCTTTGTGACCCCATGGACTGCAGCACGCCAGGCCTCCCAGTCCATCACCAGCTCCCGGCGCTTACTCAAACTCAAGTCCGTTGAGCTGGTGATGCCATCCAACCATCTCAACTTCTATCGTCCTATTCTCCTCCCACCTTCAGTCTTTCCCAGCATCAGGATCATTTCAAATGAGTCTAGGGGGAAGATCAAAGGTTGTATCTTGTCAGCCTGCTTATTTACATGCAGAGGACATCATATAAAATACAAAACTGGGTATGCAGATGACACCATCCTTATGGCAGAATGCAGAAAAAGTGAGAGTGAAAAAAGTTGGCTTAAAACTCAACATGCAAAAGACAAAAATCATGGTATCTGGTCCCAAAACTTCCTGACAAATAGATGGTGGAAACAAGGGAAACAGTGACAGACTTTCTTTACTTGGGCACCAAAGTCACTACAGATGGTGACTACAGCCATGAAATTAAAAGACTCTTGCTCCTTGGAAGAAAAGCTACTACAAAGCAAGACAGCATATTAGAAAGCAGAGACATTAATTTGCCAACAAACGTCCCTCTAGTCAAAGCTATAGTCTTTGGTCATGTATGGATGTGAGTTGAATCATAAAGAAGAAAAGTTGCTCAGTACTGTGTGACTCTGCGATCCCATGGACTGTACCCTTCCTCCTCCAAGGCAAGGGTACTGGAGTGGGTTGCCATTTCCTTCTCCAGAGGATCTTCCCGACTTGGGGACTCAAACCCAGGTCTCCTGCATTGCAGGCAGACGCTTTACCCTCTGAGCCACCAGGGAAGCCCAAAGCAGGCTGAGCGCCAAAGAATTGATGCTTTTGGAACTGTAGTGTTGGAGAAGACTCTTGAGAGTCTCTTGGACTGCAAGATCCAACCAGTCAATCCTAAAGGAAATCAGTCCTGAATATTCATTGGAAGGACTGATGGTGAAGCTCAATCTCCAATACTTTGGCCACCTGATGCGAAGAGCCAACTCGCTAGAAAAGACCCTGATGCTGGGAAAGGTTGAAGGCAAGAGAAGAGGACGAGGTGGTTGGATGGCATTACCAATTCGGTGGACATAACTTTGAGTAAGGTCTGGGAGATGGTGAAGGGCGGGGAAGCCTGGCGTTCTGCAGTCCATGGGGTCCACAAGAGTCGGACACGACAGAGCGGCTGAACAACAAAACAAAGCCATACTTCCCACCGCTCAACGCTTACAGAATTTGGCACGTTTGAACAGTCCTGTTATTGCTGTAAACCGTTCTTTGTGCCTAACTTATTTGGGCGCGCAGTTCCTCCACCGGCACGGTGCAATGGTTTGGCAAGGCGGATCCCTGGCTTCTGGTCGCCTTCCGACCAGAGCAAACGCCGCGTCCCCCGCCACAAACCCGGCGGTGGCCCGCAATTCTACCCTTGGACCTGGGGTACCAGGCATGGGACAGCCCACGAAGTCCCAAGGGCTCTTCTGAGGAAGTTCAGAGTTCCCAGGGCAGCGGGAAGAGGACAGTTGCAAACAGGGAAGGGACTTTTTCTTTTTTTCCTGGTTGGAATTTTACCTCAGGGCAGGAAACTAGAGATACAAGCAGCAAAGGAGCACTTGGGAGAGGCCTGCAAGCCCCCACCCGTCGCTCACCGGAATGGGTCTCCTCTCTCTCCACTGCGTCCAAAGCTGGAGAGACCGCCGCCGGCGGCCAGTCAGGCGCCCCCTGGCGTCGCGAGGACGCAGCTCGCGGCTGAGGGACGAGCGCGGGGAGGGAGGGAGGTCCTGGGCCCGCGCGGCTCCGCTCGGCTCGGCTGCAGGAGAGCGCGCCGGCCGTGTTTCCACGGCAACGGTCAGCACTTTGGACGCTGAATCGTGATCCGAGTTGGCGTCTCGGTGGGACCTTTCCCTCTCGGCCGCGCGCAGGGTCTTTTGCTGGCGCAGCCTAAACTCAGCCTCCTCCTGAAAGCGAGCTGCACCCCAGATGCGCGCTGAGTGCACCTACTCTCCCGCCCCGGCGCCCGACCCGGCCTGCTCTCGGGACCAGAACGTCTGGGTCCCGCGAAGGAGGCCCTGGGCCCGCGTGCTCGGCCGCCTCCCCCTCAGTAGTCGAGGTCCGAAGCCTGCTGCTCTGGGAGGCGCAGGTCCGTGGACCACCGGGAGGTGGGGGCCGAGCCCGGGCGTCCCCGCAGGACCCTGCGGCTCTGCCGCTCACTGGGCATCGGAGGCCCGGCCCCGCCGCCAAAGGGCGCAGCGACCGAAGCACTGCCACCCCCTGTCGGGTCGCCCTGGGTCTCGGGGTAAAAGGCAGCAGCTGCGCCCACTGAGTCCTGCCCCACGAGGGGGCTTCGGACCGCGCGTCTTGTCCCTGTGAATAATGGTCCGGGGCTGTGATGTCACTGACCAGCCAGGGTGACAGCTTTCCGGGCGGGGTTCCAGACCTGAATAGGGAGTACTATGTTTTATTCAGGTGCCCTATTATTCGCAGTTTTGATTGATCCTATTTCCGTTTATTTCAGAACTTCTCGCTCCTAAGTCTCCTTTGGACAGGAAAAGCCGCTGTTAGGCTAAGACTTGAACGTTGACTCCAGGAAATCTTGTCCTTTGATCCCAAACTCAGCCAGAAAGAGGAGTCTGGGCCGTGTATTCCAGCATCTGAATCAGGGGTCGGTCACCCACGCCTTTGAGACACTTGCAGATCTTATAGTCGGGGCCAGAATAGTGAATATAGTCTATTTAGTTAGATTTGAGTTGGAAACAGCATTCACTTTTTTATCATTATAAAAATGATTTTTTAAATGTCACGTCTAGACGTTGGAAACACAATGTAACTTTTGTGGAACAACCATGTGGATGAGAACTATTAAACAGAATAATTTATATGTACCCTGGAACAGTGGCAAAATTAAAAAAAAAACACTGCTTTCCTTAATTGTGTTATTATTGGCATTGTTGGTATTTATTCTTATTCCAAATGATGTGGGGGAAAGCAAAGGAGATTGTATGAAATCTTGTATTTCTATTACTCCCAGTGTCCTTACAAACAAAAGTACTGGTACACGGAAAAGAGTCAGATGAAAGATAAACATTCAATAAGGCCTGAAGTTCTGAATTTGAATATATACATTCTTACAAAGATGAGTATGCATTTCCTAGCTCTGTCCACTGGAAACACCTAGAAATACACCAAATCCAGTAAGCATCTGAAGGTTACAATTTGATGTGGGAATATTTTGCACAAAAGGAAACCAGGGATCCTTAGAAAAATGAGTCCAGGTCAGGGCAGAAAATACTCAGGATCAAAGAGAGCACTTTGTCGTAGTGTTATCAAGAAAGGCCTCAAATACGATCAGAAACTTTTCAAAAGAAACGAGGAGCCAGCTTACAGTCACTTTCACTGCCAAAGAGAGATAATTTGAGTATTGGTGAGAGCTATACTGCAATGAATTGAAATACTTCACTGTGTTTGAAATTTTGAATTCATATAAGCACATGGGGAAAAAAAGAAACAAACGAATTGGTGACCACAGAGGATGCTTGGGGCATTGCTCACTAAGCTGCAGTTCTCTTTACAGAGGGTACCACTGAGTAACTAAAAGTATTTAGTATTTAGGAGAAGTTTCTTTTTATGCAAGTATTGCAGTTAAATACTACATGATGATGCAATATCACCATTTAGTGTCACGTAATCAGTAAACGGATTGAGAGGTCTTGAACTAAAAGGACTGGTAATACAATTTGAAGAAACACTCAGGACTTGATGTCCTCCTCATCAGAGAGCGCACACACTTCTGAAGGGTCTGCCAGGACTGCAAGCCTGACTCTCTTCAGTCTCTGTATCTACAGGTCCAAAACAGGGACCACTAGACCCATGGCTGTTGAGTAGTTACAAAGTAGTGGGACTGAGGACCTGGATTTTCATGTATGATTCATGTGACTGTAACCTTAAAAGTTGGAGACATGCACAATATTTTCCTATTAAACACAACTTTAAAACATTGCTGGGATTATATTTCCTTTGTGTGTGTGCTCAGTTGCTCAGTTTTATCCAGTTCTTTTGGGTCCATGGATCATATCCCGCTGGCTCCTCTGTCCATGGGATTTCCCAGGCTAGAATACTGTAGGGGTTGCCATTTCCTATTCCAGAGGATCTTCTTGACCCAGGGATCAAATCCACATTTCTTGTGTCTCCTGCATTGGCAGGCAAGATCTTGGGAAGCCCCATGTTTCCATTACGGTGTATATAGCTTTATCAGCTACGTAGATTATATTTGAATTGTCAGGCTCTTATACTTTTTAGTTGTCAATGTGGTTACTGGAAAATTTTAAACTACATGTGACTTGCATTTTCGCTACATTACAGCACTGCCCTATATTCTACCACCGAAAAGGAAGTATGAAGGACAGAAACGCTATTAAAGGACACCCTAGTATACAGTTTAGACTGTGGGAATGCGACAGAAAAACCAACTCAGTTTCTCCAACAAGTGAATGATTTAAAGGGAAAACGAAGGACAGCAATAGACCAAGAGAGATGGAGAATGAGGGAGAGAGAAAGCAAGGAAGGAAGGAAGGAAGAAGAAATTGAAGGTAAGCATACATGTAAGAATCCTTTGACTGTGTGGATCACAATAAACTGTGGAACATTCTGAAAGAGATGGGAATACCAGACCACCTGACCTGCCTTTTGAGAAACCTGTGTGCAGGTCAGGAAGCTACAGTCAGAACTGGACATGGAACAACAGACTGGTTCCAAATAGGAAAAGGAGTACGTCAACGTTGTATATTGTCACCCTGCTTATTTAATTTCTATGCAGAGTACATCATGAGGAACGCTGGGCTGGAAGAAGCACAAGCTGGAATCAAGATTGCTGGGAGAAATATCAATAACCTTAGATATGCAAATGACACTACCCTTATGGCAGAAAGTGAAGAGGAACTCAAAAGCCTCTTGATGAAAGTGAAAGAGGAGAGTGAAAAGGTTGGCTTGAAGCTCAACACTCAGAAAACAAAGATCATGACATCTGGTCCCATCACTTCATGGGAAATAGATGGGGAAACAGTGGAAACAGTGTCAGACTTTACTTTTTTGGGCTCCAAAATCACTGCGGATGCTGATTGCAGCCATGAAATTAAAAGACGCTTACTCCTTGGAAGGAAAGTTATGACCAACCTAGATAGTGTATTAAAAAGCAGAGACATTACTTTGCCAACAGAGGTCCGTCTAGTCAAGGCTATGGTTTTTCCTGTGGTCATGTATGGATGTGAGAGTTGGACTGTGAAGAAAGCTGATCGCCGAAGAATTGATGCTTTTGAACTGTGGTGCTGGAGAAGACTCTTGAGAGTCCCTTGGACTGCAAGGAGATCCAGCCAGTCCATTGTAAAGGAGATCAATCCTGGGTGTTCATTGGAAGGACTGATGCTAAAGCTGAAACTCCAATACTTTGTCCACCTCATGCGACGAGTTGACTCACTGGAAAAGACTGTGATGCTGGGAGGGATTGGGGGCGGGAGGAGACGGGGATGACAGAGAATGAGATGGCTGGATGGCATCACCGACTCCATGGAGGTGAGTTTGAGTGAACTCCGGGAGTTGGTGATGGACAGGGAGGCCTGGCGTGCCGTGAATCATGGGGTCGCAAATAATCAGACACGACTGAGCGACTGAACTGAACTGATACATGTAAGAGATTTAAATGCATTACCACATTTAATCTAAAACTTCATTTTTTTATTTGCATTCATTGTTCTCATTGACTTTAACTAAATGTTTTAAATGTACAATAATAAAAGTTTAACATCTCAAAAAAAATAAAATAAAATAAATGCATTACGTTAGTGATTACAGTTTCCGGATTCTATTTGGATCCAAAAGAGAATACTAACTTAGAAACGATAATGGCGGAGGGGAGGCGGCTTCCCTGGTTAGGAATTTGCCTAGCAATGCAGAGGACACAGGTTTGATCCCTCCAGGAAGGTCCCACATGCTGAGGGGCAACTAAGCCCACAAGCCGCAACCACTGAGTGCATGGGCAGCAACTACTGACGCCGAGAAACCAGCAAACCACAGGAGAGGAGCTCCCGGTCTCCACAACTGGAGAAGCCCCGTGCGAAGCTGCGAAGGCCCAGGGCAGCCATCAATCAGTCAATTAATTAAAAAAAAACCCTATGTGTGCAAATAAGCTGAAAAAAATGCTGCATTTTTTAAAATGGAAAATTTGAATAGTCTTTTATGATATTAAAGATTTTGAATTAATTTATGATGATAATGCTGTGATGATAATACTTTCAAAAAGAGTTCTCATTGAGGGGAAACATGCTGACATAATTAGAAATGAAACATGATGTCTGAGATTTCGTTTAAAAAAAAATAGGAAAAGGTAAGTGCATGGATTGTAGTAAGACAAGTTCAACCATAAGCTGGTAATTGTAGACCATGCCTGACAAGATGGGAGTGTTCTGTTCTGTCTACTTTTGTGTACTATTGAAATCTCGGATCTGAAAAAGAATGATAGGAGAACACAGGTCCACCTAGAATAAGAGCAGCTGAACCTCTCATACAATTCTGAGGGCTAGGAGAACAGAGTCAAGGACACCATTCAAAACCCAAACAACCAGGGACCCGAGACACTGTGGACGTGACTTGGTTTGTATTCAGCTAGGTCTGGGAGCCACACGGCAGCAGAGGGATCAGCAAAGGCCCTGCATATAGAGGAGCGCACAGCAGGGAGGGAGTACTCCAGACAGAACTCAGGTAGAATAACTCACGGAAAGAGCGTGTGGATAAACTCAGAGGATGTCTGAGGCATGGCTGGCTCTAGCTCTGGTGACTGGGGAATTGACAGGAAGGGGATCAGTGCAGAGCACCGAGGGGGACAATCTTGAGGAGGCACAGTTACTGGGATCAGCTGAGACCGAGCTGAAGGGAGCATCCTTTGGACACTTGTGGTGATGAAAGAGAATGGTACAACTTGCAGAAATTAAAGGTCCTACTGGAAGAAATAAAATCCCCAACTCAAGAGACACACCATGCCTTTCCCCCAAGTCTTAGTTCGGCTAGAGTAATTGCACAAGACGGACCTAGAATAAAGAAATCAACTAAGCCACTCAAAGCACGAATCCCTTCTGACCTGGAACAACTGACTCTCATTCAGGTAAACCTAGTCATGTGAAAATGAAAACTATATAGCAGACATTTCTTCCAAGGTGACAGAAGAGAAAAGTGTAAATTGAGAGTCAACAATTGCAGCAAATGAAAAGATTGCCTCAGAATTAATCAAAAAACATTGGGGAATGTAAAATGGCATCCATATTTTTAATTGTTCTGAACAAAGCATTTGTAGATACATACACATGGGGAAAACTTCAATATTTTACATAAGAAATACACAACATGAGATAGAAGTAGACAGGAAAGAAGAAATGAGAAATTGGAATTGACAGAGATAAAAAAAAGTTGAGGCTAAAGAAAATTCTCTGGAAAAGAAAATGCTAAATGACAAGGTACATAGAGAACATATTTATCCAAACTTATAAGGGACGCTGCATTAAAAATGGAAGCATCAAACAGAACAGAAATGAACAAAAGATAGTGAGAAAGGGTCAGAAAGTCATAGAGACCTAGGGGAAGTAGACCTGGAATGGTCAGTCTAAGACCTATTCAAGTAGAGCCGAAAGCCTTTATGTAAAAAAGAAAAAATGTCCTGAAGCTCCAGACCACCCTTTGCCTCAGTGAAGAAAAACCAATTTACATTCTACATCTCAGCAGAACATACAAAGTGAGACATTATTTTAAAAAAAAATCAATAGAACTCATTGTGGACAAGTTCTTTATATTTAGCCAAGGTGTCTATACTGTATCAAAGCAACAGAAAACAAGATTAAATATATCAAACTTAAGGAGTCCTCAGTCCATCATGAGAAATCTTTAAAGACGAACTCTGATCATCAAGAATTGACAGGAAACTATGAGTTATGTACATCTGGTCATCACTGAATATATGGGATTGTAGATTTAAACCACTGTGTGGTGGGCCCTGCTCTGGGGGCAGCCTAGGAACACCCTCAAACTTCTACAGGGAGGCTGCTAGTACTCCCAGAGTGGGACAGCCATCCTGTGCCACCAGGGGGTCGAAAGGACCCAGTGGGCCCCTCCTCCAGCTCCTACCTCTACCCTACCAATTAGCACATTAACAAAAAAAAAAGGTAGGAAAAATATAGTTTATAAAGGATATACATTTGATTGGGTTGAAATAATACAATAAGGTAATAATACTATAAGGTAGGTAAAGACAGAAGAAAAAGCAGAATAATGTCCTCCAGCATCACAGTAGTAAAAAGTTGAAGTTGATAGATAACATTTGAAACATATACTTCAAATATTAGAAATGTGACAAAATACTAAAGGACTAACGTGTCAAAACTTTTAGTGCACTAACTAGCTATCCAGGCCTTCCAAAATACCCAGCAAAAGACACACAGACACAAATACGCATACACAAAGAAAATAAACTAACAGAGAAAGAAACCCAGAAGATACACTCTACTACAAATGGGAAACATAGATGAAAAGATGTGAGAGGAGTTTAAGACACAAACTGAACAGGAGAAACAAAGGGGCTTCCCTGGTAGCTCCGCTGGTAAAGAATCTGCCTGCGATTCAGGAGATCCCAGATCGATTCCTGATTTTGTAGGATTCCCTGGAGAAGGGATCGGACACCCACTCCAGTATTCTTGGGCTTCCCTGGTGGAATCCGCCTGCAATGGTGACACCTGGGTTCCATCCCTGGGTTGGAAAGATCCCCTGAAGTAGAGCATGGCAACACACTCCAGTATTCTTGCCTGGAGAATCCCCATGGACACAGGAGCCTGCTGGGCTGCAGTCCATGGAGTTGCAAAGAGTTGGACACAACTGGCAACTAAGCACAGCACCGCACATGAGAAACAAGAGTATTTATGTTGCAAAAAATCATGTTAATAATGGATTGTGGATGGGGGAGGGGTGGGAAGGAGGTTCAAGAAGGAGGGGACATAGTTGTACTTATGTTTGATTCCCACTGTGGTGTGGCAGAAACCAGCACTACACTGGAAAACAGTTATCCTCCAATTAAAAATAAATGCAAGAAAATCATGGATTATAACCCTGAATTTTAAAAAAGCACGAGTCTGCAGTGAAACACAAAAATATTTTTAATTATATGTTAGGGGTAGGGATTGTCTTTTCCACAGCACAAAGCTGGCAATACCACAGATATGATAATTGACACGCATCAGGGATCAATAAAGGGTGGTAAAATTTTTACAGAAAGAGCACCATAGAATACAATATTGATACACCCTCAAATACCACTGATCAAATTGCTCATTACAGACACAAAAGCCTGTCTTTTCAAGAACAGATCTTATAAGCCTCTGCATAACAGTGTTCAATGCTGAAATAATCATAGTGGGGACAGGTAAAGTGGACACTCTTAGCCTCCAAACAGGCTGCACTCAGAATCACACAGCATTCACTAGACGGTGTTCTTGGCAAAAAGGGTTCACCGGAATTTAATCATGAGGCAATGATCAGACAGCTGCAAAATGGAGACCTTTCAGTAGACAACTGACCTGTCCTCTGCAAAGAAGTCAATATCACGACCGTCAAAGACAACTACAAGAAGGTGAGGAGATGTTTGAGGTTCCGAAGGACTAAAGAGATAAAGCAACACGATCTTTTTAGTCCTTTGGGACCTAAAACATCTCTTCTCCTTTTTGTTGTCTTTTTGGTGCAAACATCGACCGTTTGAAGAAAGACAGGCCAGTTGTCTAGTTCAAAGGTCTCAATTCTGCAGTTATCTGATATCTACCTCAATATTAAACACAGGATAAACACTTTCAGCAAGAACAATGCGCAGTAAATGCTGTCTGCTTTGAGCACAGTCCATCTGGTGGCAAAGAATGACCGGGTTGATATGCTGTCTTCTTCCAACTGTTCCCATGCTGGTGTGTGGAGGACGACTATTTAGAGGAGCAGTATTAAGGTCTTTCCAAACTGTGTGTCCATCAAAGCATTGATCACCTTACTGAGGATTACATTCGGAGGCTGATGACTGGGATTACTCGCATCAATTCTGTCCCTTGGAGTGTGGACAGTGGTTGTTGGTTGGGATGTTCATTCTCAGGAAAGGATCCCTCCAGTGTTGCTGAGGTTGAAATCGAGTTGCTGTTGTAGATTCTTTTTCATCAAATGGAAAAGGTAATTTTATAGTGTGGTTTCTCAAATTGACAATATCTTTTTTTAGTTCCTAAAGTAATTGATATCTGTGAAAGAGAGAGAGAGAGAGAACAAACGTGAGTCTTCGTTAGGCCCTGCTGAGCCTGAAGGGATGGCCACATGGTGACTGGGGCCAGGGGCAGACAGAGCTCCTGTTGACAGGACGAGCTGAAGGGAGAGCCACAGGCTGGCTGGAGAGGGAAGTGAGATGCATGATTGAGAAGGAATACCTCCTTAAACTTTCATCTAGCCTGTGGTGCAGCATCTAAGGAACCCTGTCCTCACCCCACCTGTGCTTGGTGATATCTCAGCTCAGAGCTGCTTCAGAGTCTTAACTGGATCCCTGCCACTCAATCCTCAACAGTCATTGGACTCTTGAATCCCCTTCATCTGTATGCTTTCCCACACGTTCAGGGATGGACGTGCTGAGCATCCCTCATACACATTTAGAAACAGACAGCTATGGGAGCAGAGGATCCTCAACTGAGAAAGACACCCTCTTCCACCTCTTCATCCCTGCCTTCTCAGGAGAAGCAGGGTCCTGGAGAGTCCTGGATGTGAGCACCAATAGGGACCTCAGAATGCATCCAAGTCCACTTCCATAATTTACAGAGGAGGAGCTATGTTTTCAAAGGTCTAAGGACTATCCAAAACCACATGACTTGTTACTGACAGCCCAAGCCACAGGCCCTTCCTATATATTTGTGGGAAGGGAGAGGAGGAGAGGAAAGCTCCAATCTGGAGGAGTCAACAGTTAATAGAGGCTGTTTGGTCATCCTCCTGAACAGGAAATAAGGCGTTCCAGGGAAATCCTGCTCCAAAGAGACTGAGGGATGAATGGAAAGAGGGGAAACTTAAAATAAAATTTGCAAAAAGAGAGCAAATTTATCGACAGTACATGATGCGAAATGCTGGGCTGGATGAAGCACAGCTGGAATCAAGATTGCCAAGAGAAATATCAATAAGCTGAGATATGCAGATGACACCACCCTTACAGCAGAAAGCAAAGAGGAACTAATGAGCCTCTTGATGAAAGTGAAGGAAGACGGAAAAGGGTAGCTTAAAACTAGGCATTCAAAAGAACGAAGATCACGGCATCTGGTCCCATCACTTCATGGCAAATAGATGGGGAAACAGTGGCTGACTTTATTTTTCTGGGCTCCAAAATCACTGCAGATGGTGACAGCAGCCATGAAATTAAAAGACGCTTACTCCTTGGAAGAAAAGTTATGATAAACTGAGATAGCATATTAAAAAGCAGAGACGTGACTTGCCAAAAAAGGCCCATCTAGTCAGTTATGGTTTTTCCAGTAGTCATGTATGGATGTGAGAGTTGGACCATAAAGAAAGCTGAGTTCCAAAGAATTGATGCTTTTGGACTGTGGGATTAGAGAAGACTCTTGAGTCCCTTGAGATGCAAGGAGATCCAACCAGTCCATCCGAAAGGAAATCAGTCCTGAATTTTCATTGGAAGGACTGATGCTGAAGCAGAAACTCCAATACTTTGGCCACCTGATGTGAAGAACTGACTCCTCAGAAAAGACCTTGATGCTGGGAAAGATTGAGGGCAGGAGGAGAAGGGGACAAAAGAGGATGAGATGGTTGGATGGCATCACCGACTTGATGGACATGAATGAGAGCAAGCTCTGGGAGTTGCTGATGAACAGAGAAGCCCGGCGTGCTGCAGTCCATGGGGTCGCAAAGATT
Source organism: Moschus berezovskii (assembly GCF_049115385.1). Classification (NCBI taxonomy): domain Eukaryota; kingdom Metazoa; phylum Chordata; class Mammalia; order Artiodactyla; family Moschidae; genus Moschus; species Moschus berezovskii. The sequence continues at coordinate 102,831,234 of NC_142463.1, forward strand.
TGGACACAACCGAGCAACTGAACTGAACTGATAGAAGGGTATGTAAAAGGAAAAATATGGCAGGATAAGGCCTAACATTCATTATGGGGTTTTGGCATAAAGACTATATTCGATGAAAAAAAAAATTTGTTGCATCTGCTGTCCTGAGCCAGTTAGTAGGCTGTGAACATGTTTAGTGAATAGCTAACTGCAAGTTGCATTTTAACAGTAGAAAAGGAAATACTGAATTTTATTCTTGTGGCAAGGGGAGGGTCGATTTTATACTTTGGGGTCTATGTATTTTTGTTTGTTTGTTTTATTGTATCTTGTACCATGAAAATTGTGAGACACTGAATCCAGAGTGATTATCTATCACTCTAACTTAGCTATCTACGTCTCTTTTTTCTTCTCTATCCTCTTCGCCAGGCTGTACAAAATATTTCTGTTGAGAGAAGAATGCAAATTCCCTTACTTGTTGTTATTCAGCTTTTTTAGGAAGCAGCCACTCATAGGCCATGCCATATTCGTTACTTATATCCTATCAGATCCACAGTCCTTCTAATCCTTGATGCATATTAGCAGAGCTTTGAAAGATACTGATATCCAAACCTCATCTCCAGAACTTTAAAATCAGAATTTCCTTGGATTGGGATACGGCATCCATGTCACCTCAAAACTCAACCCGTGTTCATTTTACAGTAGCACCATTTAGAACTACTCACCAGGCCTGCACTATTTCACATCTCTCTCTTTATTTTCTCCTTCTAGTCCAATATGGATTTCTCTCCACTGGCCCCAAAGATCTTTTGGTCTTTCTGTTACTCTCCTATGAATAATTGGCCTTCTCAATTGGATGGTCTGAAGCAATGATTATCTTGTATTCTTGTGTATCTCCCTGGGTCTTCATAAATGTGGCCCAAAGTTAATTCAGTCCAATGCTGTCCTACATGCCCTGGCCTCAGATTTCAACTCAGTTCATTTCTCTGGGCTTTTACTAATATGGGGAAGGAATAATGTGAGTAAAACTGGAGAGGTCTGAGTGCCTGTCCATCTCATGCTCTCTGTATTTTGAAATCCTGGCTTCTGTATCTCCTTTTCCCCAATGTCCCTTTAGGGAGCCATTTACTGTCCTCCACCTAATGCCAGCTCCAGTGAGTTCCTGGAAGCCCCCTGCACATTAGCAAAGTTCTGCCTATCAGAGGCTGAGGGGAATCATGACTCAGGCCAGTCCAGACTCCCACCTATGACCCGGGTTCTTATTTTATTTTAGTAATCAAGGCTTTTTCCTTCAGTCTGGGATTTCTTATTCGGGTGGATAAGCTGAGGGGTAAGGGCTGTCCTAGGTTCATTTCTCCAGAAGCCAACTCACGTGCCAGTGATTCCTTAAGACGTGATCCTGAAAGAAAGAGGCAGTGGACTTGGAGGCAGGGGCAGGGAAAGTAAGGGAAGAAGCCAAGAATGTGTGTGACTTAAGGCCAATGTTTTCAGTGGCCTAAATGCTGCTATTCTGATGAGGAGGACCATGGATCTGGGCTTCCTGTGGCTAATAGGAAAGGTCAGAGGGCATATGAGGACGGTAGCAGTGGGAAAACATAGTGGTCAGAGCCTAACCAGGAGACTGAGACGGAGGGCACTGCAGGGTGGCCGCCCCCATGGAAAAGAGAGGAAAGACCACGCAGAGGCAGTGTCAGCTGCTGAGTGAGCACATGAGGAAGAGAAACGTTAGTGGGGGATTCAGCCACAGCAGACAAAGAGCACAAGGAAGGAGCGCACGGGGTTACCTCCGGACCCTCAGCCTGAAGGCCAGGGAATCTGCACGCTAGTCTCCACTTGCCAAACAGCAGTTTTCTTCTAATAATCTTCTGTTTCAGGACACTTAAGCCTTTAATCTTGTTACAGACTGGACGCTCATGAGTGCTTGCTGTGGAGCCCTCACCTTCCAGCTTGGGAGGGTTCTTCACTCTGATGGAAGCATCCAGCTCTGAAGATAAAACCACAGCCAACAGGATCCATTGTTATTCATGATTTACAAAGACTCACTCCTTCACCCAAGAAGGACATCAGGTACAGAAAGTGTCCAGGAACAAGAAAGGCCATCTGAAAGCCCATGGGTAGGTGAAGACAATGGAGATATTTTTCTATTTTCTTTCTTGCTGATCTTCCTTATACTTCCCAGTATTGTTAAGTGTGCCACAGGGCCATAAATGAGCAAGAAAAATAAAATGGATGACAACAAAAAATTCCTAGGTAGAAAAGACAAAGGCAAGAAACTCCTACAGGATGCAGTTTGTACTGTTGGGAGGGAAGAGATGAAGCAAAGTCAAAGCTGAAGGAAAACCTCATGAGAGAAAAGAAATGGGGAAGTCTAAATTGGAAAACTTTTAAATGTGCATCAATATGTACTTCATATATATGTAAACAGGTTACTTATGATATTTATACATACTTTAAATAAGGCATAGACGATATGATAAAAATGGAAGAAACCTCACAAGTGAGTGTGTTTGTGATGGAATAAAAGAATGAAGGATTTGAGCTACTGAATGGATCGTTCTATTGGCTTCCTGATGAGTTGAATTTGGACAAGAAAATAGAAAAAGAAGAAGAATGAGAAGAAGCTCGTTTGGTGACAGGAACTAGGAGATAAGGGGTGGGGGCCGGGGGGAGTCACAGTGTGACGGGGTGTGAACGTAAAGGGCATTAAAACTACCGTTTGCTGCAAAATCTGCTGTGAGGCCTGGATTTATGTTCAGGTCTCCATGGAAGGTGAGCAGGAAACAGAGTGACTGAGCCAGTGGAGTTCAGTCTTGGCTGAGAGTGTGGGAGGCCGAGCCCAAGAAAAGGAGAGACAAGAGGGAAGAGAAGACAATAAACACAAGACCTGGTGGCTCTTGTCCCGCTCCGCATCCCTGCCCTCCCTGAGCACTTTCCATGAGACTCTCCACGCTGCCACAGGGGCTCCTTCTCATCTCAGCGCCACCTGAGGACCTGGGTCTCTCCTCATCCTCAGACGAGGCCACGGCCTGAGGGAAGAGTGCCAGGCAGCGCCAGGCTCTAGAGGAGGATGTGGAGAGCAAAGGAGGGAAGGCTGAACACGTCCCAGGTGAAATGGATGTGAGGGTCTGAAAGCTCTTTTAAGGAAATTTGAGCAGAGGTGGACTCGGAGGAGATGAAAACTAGGAGACGGACATGGAGATGAGTGGAGAGAATGAATTAAACGAGTGTCATGAAAGAGACTGGCGGGTGTGCTTCAAGAATGAGGGCAGCGCATTCTTTTAAAACGAGGGGAAACTGAGGAAAGGAAACTGGATGTGAAAAGCAAACATGGGACTGAGTTGCAGGGCCAGTGTTGACGCTCCTATTGAATGTTGCTGATACCCGCTAACTGAGAGCACCCAACGGGAGTAAATTGCCTTGATGACAGACGGTGAAAGGAGAGGAAAATACTGGCCAAGCTACTCTCTGAGGAAGCAGGGAAGATGGGGTCCAGAGAAAGTGGAGACCGTAGAGTTTATGCTTCCACAAGGAAGCAACCATTGTGCAATCATTTGGTAAGTGTTAAAGCACCAGAAAGACACAATGCTTAGATATTATATATTCATAGTGGGGATCAAACAAATTTTAGCGAATCAGATGCCCTGGATATTGTATTGTTTAAGATTCCCACCAATATGCAAAGGAGATAGAATTTCTAAAGAGTTCACATGAGGCACGAGAGAGGCAAATACCTAGGAAGATAAATAACTCGGCTCAGGTAAACAGGCAGGAATTTGCAGAACCAGGGCCTGAGGCTGAGCTGTCCTAAGTCCCAGGCTCTTGATCACCTCACTCTGTCAGAGTGTCACAGGTTTCAACTGGGCTGACCGCGGGCGTGGGAAAGCACTCTGCCTCCTCCACCCACAGCTTTGTGATGACCAGCACATGGACCAGAGCTTTGTATTCCCCTTTTCTTTCTTACCTAGAAAGAGTGGTCCTTGGTTTCCAGAGTCAGGGTTGGAGGTAAAGCCCCAGTTGGTGGAGGAAAGACCCAGCATAGCTTTGCTGTCACCACAGTCGAAATGCTGGTCCAGCTGCCACTGCAGACAATCGGTCACGTGGGTGCTTTTCTGAAGCTGTGCCTGAGAAGTTGGCACCTCTGACCCTGGGAAACTCACAGGTCCCTGGTGACAGTCCTCCCAGGTGTCACCTGAAAGTAAAGAGGGCTCAGTGGGACTAATGGAAGCTTTTTCTTGCTAAGCCCTCCCAGAGACCCATTTCTGCTGTCCTAGCCCAAGAGTGAAACCAACCGATAACCCAGACAGCAAAGGCAGAGATCATTGTGCAGATGTCATATTTATGGCTGTGACTGGGGCGCTGAGAAGGCAGGTGCTGGGCTGCAATTTCTTGAAATGAGAGATCACCCACTTGAGTCTAGAGGGTTTGGGTGACACAGGAGGTCAAGCCTCTTATTCTGTTCTTAGCCTTAGTCTTGTAGCCTAGAGAGAAGGTTCTCGACAAGCTTCTAGGCATGGGGGAGAAAGAGTTGTTATCTACCGACAGGAATAAAAGAACAGGGAGAGGCATTTGGCCTGAAGGCTTCAGGTACCACTAGAATTTGAGCTGAGAAAATACAGTACATTCCAGACCCTTCTGAACTTCCTTGCTTGAAATTTTGTCTACCCTTCTGCTCACCCGTACATGTGAATATAGAATAAAATGTATCCCCACGTGGGGCAGAGTGGGGATGGATGGCATAGCAGCTAGTATGAGTGGAGGAGAGGGCTGAGACCCCGTTGGAAACAACTTTGTGTCTCTTTAGAGAGATAATATATGTACACTCCTTCAATACGCGTCCCTCCACTGGTGCCTGGACGGTGCTCCTAATGAAATCTGCTCATATGTCTCCTGTGAAATGAGTACATATCCTCGGAACGTGGGCTAACCAAAGACATGAAGTACCCTCCTCTGGTCCAGGCCAGGCTCATGTGAGGTCACAGCCACCAGGGCCTGCTCTCCTCTCACCTCCCTCTTGTGCAACCGCACCCTCACAAGGTTTGTTTCTTTAACTGTCTCTCATGTGTCTGTCATCTCCTTGTCTTCCAGAGAGCATCTGTGTCTGACTCTCATCAAAGATTCATCCAACCTCCTTCTAACTGCTTTCTCTGATTCAGTCCTCTCCACACTCTCAAAGGTCACCTGTCTTATCACCCCCAATCCTGTTTCATCACGTGCTCCTCAGTTTATGGAAATTCATCCTCCCTTCCCTGCTACACAAATCTGCCTCCTCACTAGCCTTTCCAGTGCTCCTGTCTCTAGTCCCTCTTTCTTCTGCAACGTCACTTCCCACAGCTCCCTCTGCAAATCCTCCTAGGACTCAGGCTGGTCCCTTTCTGACCCCAGCCCTGTACCAGGAGCCTCTGTGAGCTTCCAGGGCTTTTGCCAAAAGCACTTCTCTCAGTCTGATGTACCCTTCATATTTCCACCAAGCAAAGTTCATTAATCGTTAATCATCATATTTTAGGACACTTAATCAGATTTGATGATAATTCACATTGGGCTGAAGGGAAAATCCCTGTACAATATTTGGTGGTTGAAAGAACTCTCAAAACTATGTATCCCGTTATTCTCCAATGTTATTTTGAATCAATGGCTAGGATTGTTTTTAATTATCATTGTGTAATTTCATCATCTAATTTTATTTGTCTTTCCTTGAGAATGGGTTTTATTAAACCAATGCTTTGAATATTCTTTGCAGTGACAGAATATAAAATAACCAAACATTGTATCAAACATCAACAACACTGCCCAATATTGTTAGTGTGGGGAGAAGCCTCCAATGGAAGATCAAGTTGTAATTTAAAAATCAAGTGTTTGGTTTCTGCAGGGTTTCTCCTTGTACAGAGAGGATCGGGTAGACCTGACTACCTGTACCCACATGGCTGCATAACAGCTATCCACACTGTCCTCAGGTTATCATGAGAATCAGGACACAGGATGGACCCCTGTAGAGTTTAGATATTCTATTCATTCATCTCAATCCATCTGTGGGGATTTGGCCTTTCCTGGCCCATTGTGAACAATGGACTCCCATGACTGGGCCAAATCACACACTCAGACCATCTCAGAAACATATCTGATTCACATGGCTGAGCCTCACTCATCCTCTTCACAGGAACCCATCCCCGGCTGTCAGTGTTTCTGAGAAAGAGCTCCACAGTTTTAATGGCTTCAGCACAGCCAAATTCAAGGTCTACCTGGACCTGTCGTGATAGCAGGTGACCTGAGGGCAGGAGATGGGGAGAGGCGTGAACGCTCATCCTGGCTGATTCTCCAGAGAGAGCCCCTGGCTGGAGGAGCCGCTGGCTCTGCTCTTGGGACAGAGTGCACAGAGGCATCTGGAGCTGGCAGATCTGAGTGAGGGACCACAGGGGTGGTCCGCAGCCCTCTGGCAACTTTCTGCTGAAGATGAAGATAGTTGCAAAACATTTGGTTCAGGACAAAGAGGAAAAGGTGGGCACCGTCTTCTCTCAGTCACTGATGGTCCGACTGCTGAGAGGAGACGCCACAGCCTGAGCCAGGGAGTCAGGCCCTGGAGAGGCCAGTGTCCCACCTGCCAGTGACCAAGTGTCTGGGACAAGTGAAGGGACCCGCTGAGCCTCAGTGCCCTGGGCTCCACTGTGAGACACCACACTACCTGAGAGGGCGTCTGGAGGGCTGAAGGGCTTACAGTGCACTTGGAGCTCGCCTAGGAAACAGCACAGCACACAAACAGGTGTTCCCTTCCTGGTTTGTGAACTACTGTGATCCTCAGAAAGCCTTTGCTTCTCTGATCCTCAGGGAAGAATGGGAAATAAAGAAACTGCTACCAATGTGAAAAGTCAGCAGCTGACAGACGGACAACATTTATATGCCAAACATCGTTTTAAAAGAAGTTAGATAGAGTCTGATACATAATGGAATTTCTTCTGGTTTATCAAGATGATCTTATGAATCAAATTCCTAACAGTGAAATGCTTCTGCTAAAGAAAAACTCAAGAAAAAATAGCCCAAGAAGGATTTCATACTAGGTTTTAATCTCCACACCCTATGAACTGCTACCCAAGGGGACCTGGCTCATAAGTAGGTCCATGCCACTATCAGATACACAGGTTATCGATAGTTTCCATGAGATTATACCACTGAGATCACATAAAACATTGAAACTATAACCCACACATGGAAGACTCCTTGTTGCTGCACAAAGGATGAGACACAAGGGTGTTTCTAGACGATGGAAAAACAGAGACTGCTATTTGGCTTCATGGAAATTACAGGACATAGGCAGATTTTATGTTCAGGATCTAGTATCTAAATGCTTCAGAGGGAGGTAGGCAGCCCACCGGCAAGAGGCCGGAGCTGGGGAACAATAGAACATGCATTACAAATAAGGAGCAGACTGCAATCATGAATGCAACGCCAGAGAGCTTGCCAGAAACTACTCAAGAAACAAAATTAGCAACAAAATTTCACGAATATAAGGATTCTTCTCTTGATAAAAAGAGCTCTGTTACACAAATTCCTGCAGGTGAGACAGCGGTAGCTGAGATTCTGCCCTTATCCCTCCCCTGTCCCTCTCTGGTCTGATTTGATACCACAAGCCTGTGCTGATGAGATGAGGTCAGGTGACAGAGGGCAGTCTGGGGCAAGAAGAATGTAAAGGCTCGTGATGCCTTCTAAAAATTAAAACTGAGAACATAGTTCTAATCAACCTGAGCCTAGGTCCTGTCTGGGAGTACTCACCGTTTACATTGAGAGTCAAGAAAACTTCTCCACTCTCTGTTGGGAAGGAGGCACTTCTATAAGGATGACAGGAGCCTGCCAGATGATGGCCAGTAGAAGCAGCCAGATAACATTCATCCAGTGAGCCCGGCTGGACTTCAATCTCTTCTCCCACCAGCTGCTCCACGCTGAGATTTGTGGGGTTGGGAGGGCAGATGGTTGAACAAGAGGGATTAGTCAACCTGGAGCCATAGCTGGTTTTGATGGGAGGGGTAAGGGACAAGTTGCAAAAAACAAATGGGGAGTCCCCTTAAAGGGATGTATAAAAATACCCCACGGCAACAACCCAATCTGGGGCCTGAAGGCACTTGCAAAGGGAAAGGGAGAGCGAGTGAGGGAGAGTGAGCATCAGATGCTCTGAGCACAGAGAAGAAATGAGTTCGAGAGGAAGGAGACGGGCCCCCCCAGGACACATAGTCATGTCACACACGTCCTCAGAACATCAGGGTAATTTCAAATACAGCATACTTTTTTTTTTTTTGAAATTTACATGCTTCATCCAAATGAACACCAACTCTGGCAGCATAATGGACTCCTAGACATCTTGTGTCTGCTAGACCAAGTTTTCTAATACTGCGATAAGACATGAGTATTTTTTCCAAGTTAATTTCCTTGCCATGAAATACCTGCCAAGGTCGTAACCCAGAGTGACAGAGGCAGATAAGTACTGCATGCTGGTTTTAATAAAAAGCAGAAAACAGAGGACTAAAAGAAATCCTGTGGCTGATCAGTAGCCCTGCTTCAATTGACTGCAAGTTACTCTAACTGAGAGGGACTCATAAAGGGTGAAAACAGACAGCCTTGGTACAGGGACAATTTGTGGTTGTCTGAATGGAAGAAACAGGCATGTTCAGCACTTTCCGATTCCCCTGCATGTGAGATGACCAGAGGTCACCACTGATGTCAGACCCATGTTTCTCCATACTTACCTAGAAGAGATGATGTCTTGATCTTCCTCGTCCTCAAGATCAGCAAGATTTTCTATGGATAAATTCAGACAAGTCAAACACTTAGCAGATCTCACTGTGTAAATTAATAGTCCACGGTCCAATACTGCCACGGGGACAACAATATCGGCAGTGAGATGACAGGCTCTTTAAGAAGGATATTCCAGAAGCCTCTAGGTGGGTCTCTCCGATTCTCCTTGGTTTGCTTTCCTGAGCCATCAGGCAAGATCTCCCTGCCCTGGTAGATCCTCACCACAGTATTCTCTTCCAAGTCTGAGTAAAAAGATAAAGATTCATCTTCCCCACAGAGTCTGGGGAATAGCCCAACTGCATTCTAGCAGAATATTGTAATACTCAGGCTTTTCTCACCATATGCTGACTGCTTTATCAGAATGATGAGTGGAATGAACAAACCTCGAATCACATGAATCCTAGTTGTTCCACGGAAACTTCAGTCATTCATCGGGTGGGAAAATGCCAGGGTTCTTCTTTGCTTCATGGAAACATACAAGCAAGGTGATGGGAGGGCTATTTGCATCCTGGTGTCCAAATGATTGGTTTGCGAAGAAAGCAATTTAGACGAGACAAACACTGGGGATGACAGCAGTGACACCAGGGAAGCAACAAATAATTAAGGCTGCTAACACCCCTAGAAAGGCACAGAAATTCCAGGGACACTTTGGGTATGAAAATGGGGGCAATGTAGGCAAGAAGAGACATTTCATGGGAATCAGGAAAAAATACAGTCATCTCCGGACACCTGCACTCAAACAAGGGAGTGAGTGTGTCACAGCAGCCTTGCGTCCATGATCGAACTTGGGGCCTGGCCCACAGGCTTCACCTGAATGAAGAAGACAGCACAGCTCCCAGACTCACCTGAGGTCTGTACTTAAAACTCTACCACAGAGTCTGATTCTAATCACCGTCTACAGAGCTTCCAACAGGGAGGACAAATCTCAGCACCCCAGAAGCGAGGAGTACAGAGCGCACAGTCTACCTGGGCGTCCAGGTGGAGTTCCATCACAAGAAAATACTCACTGGTTACATCCCGGCCATGAGAGACATCCACGCCCTCAAGTGAGAAGACAGCAGCACTCCTATAAGGCCAGAAGGAGTCTGAGAGGCTAGGAAGAACCGAGTAAGTCAGAGCGTATTCATGCAGAGAGTCCCCTGGGACACCGTTCTCTCTCAGCTGTGGCAGCTGTCTGATGAACCTGGTGGAGGAGGGAGGGCAGACGATTAAGACAAGATGATGAGAAGCTGTGCAGTCCTATCTGGTTCTGATGGAATGTTTGCGTGGTGAAGCACGCCGAGGGTCCGATCCATTAGAGAGAAAACTCTGTGTGTGAGACACAGCGAGGCTGACAGGGCAGAAGAAAGGAAGAACAGAAGGTGCTCTGTGCTCCGGCCAAATGACAGGCTGATGAACAGACTGAATTCCCTCTGATGGTGCAGTCCCGCCGCACACACAGGGACACAGAACAGTGGCTTTCACACTTCCATTCACATTGCATTGACACTACTGTGACACACATGCCAGCACGCTAACACAAACAGAAAGCAGATACGCATCTCACTCTAAAACCACCCCTGCGGTAAAAATTGATGCAAAAAACCATTCTGACTTAGGTGCCCTGGGTCAACTGACTTGGGTTTTAAACTTGACAAGTAAATAAGAAATGGGAAACAATAGAAGTACCACAATGAAAGCAGAGAACGCTATCAGAAAGGATAATAGTGGTGGGCAAAACTGATAACACAGTATATTCAGCACTTCCTGTTTTTCCCTGAATCAGAGGTCTGCAGAGGTCATCACTGTGCAAAGAGCCCACAGAGATTCAGAATTACCTCTGGGCAACCACCTCTGGTCCTTTCAGGACATCGAGATCATTCCGATTTTCTGTAAATAAATTAACAGGAGAGTTATATCAGACAAATTCCCTTCACAAATGCCCAAACCTGTACCTATCTTCACATGTGGTAACAGGCTATTGAGACAGAAATAATCCAGGAGACCCTAGAAATAGCCTCAGAAGGCGGCACTGGGTTTCCATCTTGAGCTATTGGACAAATTTCCTTGATATGATATGTCATTCGCAGAGTATCCTGGTCCTGAGTCTGTGCAAATAGCTAAATGCATCCTTTTACTCACAGTTCCTGGGGAACAGCTAAGGTACATCCTCAGCCTGCTATAATACTCAGGGTTTTTCATCTGAAATGCTGTTTCCTAATGGGGTAAGTGATTATACACTAAGATTAAATGGGAGTAGAATCCACACACCATCAAGTCAAATGAAACTCAAAGATGAAAACAGTGGCCATTCATCAGGTTGGGAAGTTCCAGGGCCCTGCCTTACCTCAGAGAATCATACCAAAAGATGACGGTGTGGCTTATTTCTGGTTTCAGAAGACTTCGAACAAGTAAGTCAAAGGAAAAGAGAGAGACTATGGGTTGACAGAAGTGAACCAAAGTAGTGGCATCTCCAAAGATATAAACAAGACTGCCAAAAGCCTTGGACAGGGGTAGGAACTCAGGGACATTACCCAGAAATGAAAATTCAAGCATTTCATGGGAGATAAGAGGTCCATTCAAAGTTAGGAAGCCTGAAAGGGACCTCCTGTGCCACAACTGCTGAGGGACACGTTAGTCTGGCAGGACCGCCTTGGGGAGAGTGGTTCCCCACAGGGACAACTGTGACTGGGAACTGAGCAAAGTCCGTTCACAGAATGTTTCATTGTAAATGCAGTGAGAGTCTGGTTCAAATCAGGCTTCAGTATGGAAGCACAGGGTCTCTCAAAGGGGGCTAATTCTCCCAGAGTAGACTAACAGATATATTGAAGACTACCTGGGAGACCAGTTGGAATTTCATCCTCTTCAGCATGAGAGCAACCACAGGCTCCGTCTACGGCAGACGCCACATTCTCTTCATCAAATGCAAATTTTCCATCACTGTAAGGCTGGTTGCAGGCAGAACCTTACTGGAGAGTTGAAGGTACTGAAACACATTCATCTTGGGGTTGCTGGAACACCACCTTCTTTTCATCATCTTGCAAGTTCACGCTGTGTCAGATGGAGAAGGGATGACAGAAGATTAAGAGGATTTCACCCCAAGCCATCTGACTGGTTTTGCTGACAGGCATTGAGAGTGGTCACAGAAAGCAAAAGGGCAGGCCCCTTAAGGAGGGAAGTAACTCCTCCTGATGTGGAGTGGAGGGTGGCTGACATGGGGTGGGAGACAGACAGCAGGTTCTCTGGGCACTGGGTACACAACCAGCAGTTGAAGAAGGAGACGCAATTTTCCCTACATGCTAACGTCATGGTCCCCAGCACACACAGAGGACTGGGACAGTGGTTCAGACTTTTCTGCACACACTATGTTGACTGGATAGCCTGTGTCCAAGTGAACACAGCTTTTAAGAAGTTAAAGATTTGTTTGACTTTCGACTCTATTTCATTTAATTTTAAACTTTTGATTTGCACAAATATGACTTCAAAATCAGTTTTTCAGAGTTGGAGAAAAAAGTGTTGCTGACTAAATATTCTGCTTTCAAGAAGTATTTTTTCAATATTCTGTTGTAATATGAATACTGTTCTATTTTCTTCCCTTGAAATCCAATATTTACCAACATGCTGATGCCAAACCAGTGCAAGACCCATAGGATCTCACCCTACTTTAACCACTCAGGGGAAAACACATGAATATGGGAACGCCCAGGTTTAGTTATTTCACCTGGGTCAACTCACTGGACATTACTCAACTTGAGGGATTAGAAAATGGAAATGCACAAACTTGGGAAGCATAAATAGACAACACTGTTAAAGAGATAATTGCTGTTGAATGAAAGGATGAAAGAGTTCCATAGAGTACTTTCTCTTTTTCTCTGATCTGAGGTCTCCTGCTGTCACCACTGACATTCACAGCCCACAGATCTTCAAATTACCTGGGAAATGTGAGCTCTTGTCCACTCACTTGCTTGTGATAATTTTCATTGTCTGGTAGGAATTTCAGAGACAGAAGGTCATAATAAGCAAATCAGACCTCGCATATATGTACTCAGTAAATACATGTACAACAAGGACATTAAAATTCTCATTGGAAGAACATAATTGTTCAGCAAGGATATTCTAGGACACTTAAGTCTGATGAGAATGAGACTGGACTGCTTCCAGACCCATCGAGGAAATTTGCTGCTTGATGTGGTATCTCTCCCAACATCCTTTGTTCTGAGTCTGTATAAGCAGTAAAAATGTATTTACTAGAGATGCTAGAAAATGAGCTGTTATGTTCTAGAATTATTTCTATAGTACTGCTTAATCCCATCAGATTACGTGGTTGTTGATGGTTTAGAGGAATTTATACTTGAGACTAGAGTGATGGGTGAATTGTGAAAGGGTTAGCCGCTCAGTAGTGTCTGTCTCCTTGTGACCATATGGACTACAGCCCACCAGGCTCCTCTGTCCATGGAGTTCTCCACACAAGAATACTAGAGTGTGTGCCATTCTCTTCTCCAGAGGATCTTCATGATTCAGGGATTGAACCTGGGTCTCCTGCATTGCGGGCAGATTCTTTACCATCTGAGCCACCAGGGAAGCCCAGTGAATTGTATTAACCTTCAAATCAAAAAGAATCTTTGGTGCCATTCAAGGCTGGAGGAACTGCCAGAGCCCAGCCTTGCTTCATGGAAACATCCAAGCAAGGCAATGGTACAAGTATATCTGTCTTGGTGTTCAGATGGCATCTTAGCTAAGACCTGCCAACATCGAGAAAAGGGGGACTGGGCTGAGAGCAGTCAAACAAAACCTGGAAATCAGCTCTCCTTATAAAGAGGCGAGTCTGTCATCATTTCTGGAGAGGCCAGCAACATTTACAAAAATCAGATCATTGCAGCTAACAACACGCTGGCTCCACACTAGTTCTGACAGACACCTCCTGTGGATTTGCAGCTGAGGTGGGTGAGCGTTGTCACAAGTGATTTGGGTCGAATGCCTGACACTGGGGTCAGGGTGACAGAGACAAGCCTGGAGCAAAAAAAGAATGAAAGCTCCCTGACCCACCTGATGTCTGTGTTCCATAACAGACCCTTGTCCCTGGTTGCAACGAACATGTGTCTATGCAACCTGTCCTCAGAGATGACCTTCCTTGGTCTACAGAGCATGCGAGGACAAATAATACGGGGGTTACCTGAGATATTGGTTGGCATTTCATCTTCTTGAGCATAAGAGCAACCACAGGCTCCATCCGGACCAAGGTCTACTTCCAGTTCATTAAATTTAAGTTTGTCATTACTGTAAGGCTGGTGGCTGTCAGAACTTCCTTGGAGAACTGAAGGCATCAAAACACATTCATCCTTGCATTCTTCAGGCACGTCCTTCTTTTCAACCTCCTGCAGCTCCATGCTGTGCCAGATGGGAAAGGAATGACAGAAAATTAAGTGAAGAAGATCTGACTGCAAGCCATTCTGGCTGGTTTTGACAGGAGGCATGGGGCGTGGTCACAGAGGGTAAAAGAGCAGGCCCCTTAAAGAGAGAAGGAACTATCCTCTCTTATATGAAGTGGAGTGTGTCTGTCTGGGGATGGGAGAGGGGGAGAAGCAGGTACCCTACACACCGGCCACAAACCTCTGATGAGGAAGGAGACTCAACCATCCCAGGAGGGTCCTTTCAGGAACAGGAAGCACAAAGGAACTTCCACAAGTGCTTCCACTGGGTCCTAAGTCATGTTGAATTTAAGACAAAGTAGGCAAGTGAATAAGGGCTTCCCCAGTGGCTCAGTGGTAAAGGATCTGCCTGCCCATGCAGGAAATGCGGCTTCGTCCGTGGGCCAGGAAGAGCCCTTGGAGAAGGAAATGGCAACCCACTCCAGGATTCTTGGTGGGAAAATGCCATGGACAGAGGAGCCTGGTATACTGCAGTCCATGGGGGTCACAAAGATTCAGCGATGACTGAGCAAGTGAGCATGCACAGTGAAGTGAATACAGATATTAAAGCTTTATAAACTCTCTGAGATCCTCTACCTTCTCTTTAGTAATTGAAAGGCCTCCAAGGCCTCTTTCACTTACTATTGTCACAGACAACCAATTTTTGGAGGGACAGTTGTCCTGGGGTTTAATTTTTCTAGTTGCTTCTCTACTCATCCCTTTGCTACTTACCTTCCTTCCAAGTATCCAAAACAACTGTGTAGAAATACATATTTATCTCACTTGGACTTACTTTAGAAGAGAACAGAGGCTCTCTGTGTATAGGAAATCCTAAGGGTGTGCATTCACCTTGGGTCATACATACAAGTAGCCAGAAAGACAACAGACTCAAGTTACAGGTTCATTTCCATGAGGGTTGAGTGAAGTAAATTAATACCATGTGCAGTTGTGCTTATACTTACATCTGGCATGTCACTCTCTTGAGTTACTTAGTGTTCTTTTGTGACCCTGTCCATATTTTCCCTACACATTACCAGCTCCTGATAGACAGCCTGAAAACCACAATCACAGAAAACTAACCAATCTAATCACATGGACCACAGCCTTGTCTAACTCAATGAAACTATGAACCATGCTGTGTCGGGTCCTGGTGGAGAGTTGTGAAAAAATGTGTTCCACTGGAGAAGGGAATGGCAGACCACTTCAGTATTCTTGCCTTGAGAACCCCATGAACAATATGCAAAGGCAAAAAGAAAGGACACTGAAAGATGAACTCCCCGGGTGGGTAGGTGCCCAATATGCTCCTGGAGATCAGTGGAGAAATCACTCCAGAAAGTATGAAGAGATGAGCCAAAGCAAAAACAACACCCAGCTGTGGATGTGACTGATGCTAGAAGCAAGGTCCGATGCTGTAAAGAACAATACTGCATAGGAACCTGGAATGTTAGGTCCATGATTCAAGACACATTGGAAGTGGTCAAACAGGAGATGGCAAGAGTGAACGTCAACATTTTAGGAATCAGAGACCTAAAATGGACTGGCATGGATGAATTTAATTCAGATGATTATTATATCTACTACTGTGGGCAAGAATCCCTTAGAAGAAATGGAGTAGCCATCATAGTTAACAAAAGAGTCCGAAATGCAGTACTTGGATGCAAGCTCAAAAATGACAGAATGATCTCTGTTCATTTCCAAGGAAAATGATTCAATATCACGGTAATCCAAGTCTATGCCCCGGTCAATAATGCTCAAGAAGCTGAAGTAGAACGGTTCTATGAAGACCTACAAGACCTTCTAGAACTAAAACCCATAAAATATGTCCTTTTCATTATAGGGGACTGGAATGCAAAAGTAGGAAGTCAAGAAACACCTGGAGTAACAGGTAAATTTGACCTTGGAGTACAGGGCAAAGGCTAACAGAGTTCTGCCAAGAGAACGCACTGGTCATAGCAACACCCTCTTCCAACAACTCAAGTGAAGACTCTACACATGGACATCAGCAGATGCTCGACACCAAAATCAGATCGATGATACTCTTTGCAGCCAGAACAGGAGAAGTTCTATATAGTCAGCAAAAAGAAGACCGGCAGCTGACTGTGGCTCAGATCATGACGCCCTTATTGCCAAATTCAGACTTAAATTGAAGCAAGTAGGGAAAACCACTAGACTATTCAGGTATGACCCAAATCATATCCCTTATGATTATACAGTGGAGGTGAGAAATAGGTTTAAGGGACTAGATCTGATAGAGTGCCTGATGAACTATGGATGGAGGTTTGTGACATTGTACAGGAGACAAGGATCAATACTATCCCGAAGAAAAAGAAATGCAAAAGAAGCAAAATGGCTCTCTGAGGAGGTATTACAAATTGCTGTGAAAAGAAGAGAAGCGAAAAGCAAAGGAGAAAAGAAGAGATATACCCATTTGAATGCAGAGTTCCAAAGAATAGCAAGGAGAGATAAGAAAGCCTTCCTCAGTGATCAAAGCAAAGAAATGGAGGAAAACAATAGAATGGGAAAGACTGGAGATCTCTTCAAGAATATGAGAGATACCAAGGGAATATTTCATGCAAAGATGGGCTCGATAACGGACAGAAATGGTATGGACCTAACAGAAGCAGAAGATATTAAGAAGAGGTGGCAACAATACACAGAGAGGAACTATACAAAAACGATTTTCACGATGCAGATAACCACGACTGTGTATTCACTCACCTAGAGCCAGACATCCTGGAATGTGAAGTCAACTGGGCCTTAGGAAGCATCACTACAAACAAAACTGGTGGAGGTGATGGGATTCCTGTTGAGCTATTTCAAATCCTAAAAGATAACGCTGTGAAAGTGCTGCACTCAATATGCCAGCAAATTTGGAAAACTCAGCAGTGGCCACAGGACTGGAAAAGGTCATTTTTCATTCCAATCCCAAAGAAAGGCAATGCCAGAGAATGCTCAAACTACTGCGCAATTGCACTCATTTCACATGCTAGTAAAGAAATGCTCAAAAATCTCCTAGCCAGGCTGCAATAATATGTGAACCATGAACTTCCAGATGTGCAAGCTGGGATTCGAAAAGGCAAAGGAACCAGGAATCAAATTGCCAACATCCGTTGGATCATCAAAAACACAAGAGAGTTCCAGAAAAACATCTACTTATGCGTTACGGACTATGCCTTTGACTGTGTGCATCACCACAGACTGGAAAATTTTGAAAGAGATGGGAATACCAGACATGACCTGCCTCTTGAGAAATCTGTATGCAGGTCAGGAAGCAACAGTTAGAACTGGACATAAAGCAACAGACTATTTCCAAATAGGAAAAGGAGTATGTCAAGGCTGTATATCGTCACCCTGTTTATTTAACTTACATGCAGAGTACATCATGAGAAACACTGGGCTGGATGAAGCACAAGCTGGAATCAAGATTGCCAAGAGAAATATCAATAACCTCGGATATGCAGATGACACCATCCTTACGGCAGAAAGCAAAGAAGAACTGAAGTACCTCTTGATGAACGTGAAAGAGGAGAGTGAAAAGGTTGGCTAAAGCTCAACATTCAGAAAACTAAGACCATGGCATCTGGTCCCTTCGTTTCATGGCAAATAGATTGGGAGACAGTGGAACCACTGGCAGACTTCTTTTGGAGGGCTCCAAAATCACTGCAGATGGTGATTGCAGCCATGAAATTAAAAGATGCTTACTCCTTGGAAGAAAAGTTATGACAAACCTAGACAGTATACTTTGCCAACAAAGGTCCATGTTGTCAAGGCTATGGTTTTTCCAGTAATCATGTATGGATGTGGAGGTTGGACTATAAAGAGATCTGAATGCCAAGGAACTGATACTTTTGAACTGTGGTGTTGGAGAAGACCCTTGAGAGTCCCTTGGACTGCAAGGAGATCCAACCAGTCCATCCCAAAGGGAATCAGTCCTGAATATTCACTGGAAGGACTGGTGTTGAGGCTGAAACTCCAATACTTTCGCCATCTGATGCGAACATCTGACTCATTTGAAAAGACCCTGATGCTGTGAAAGACTGAAGGCTAGAGAAGGGGATGAGATGGTTGGATAGTATCACCGACTCAATGGACATGAGTTTGAGTAAACTCTGGGAGTTGGTGACGGACAGGGAGGCCTGGTGTGCTGCAGTCCATGGGGTCACAAACAGTCGGACATGACTGAGGGACTGAGCTGAATGGATAGTGAATTGTTACCTGAGGGTTAGTGTTTCTTGTGCTTGTTCATCGTCTTCATCTTCATAAATTTCTGCAAACAAAATAAAAAATATCCAGTCAGCCTCTAGTCACTTCTCCCACTGCAAACACAGGGACTCATATGGTCACAGAGGCATAAATATCTATGTGTGATTTAATACTGTACGGAAGTTTTAATGTATTGTCTTTAAAAAACTGCTCAAGCATAGATTTCTGATCCAACAGGCAGTCTCTTTCTAAACTGGTAGATCATCCTCAGGACACCTTCTGCTTGAAATTGGGCAAACATTTGAATTGTCTTTTCTTCCTTATATCACCTCACATTGTCCACCTTCCATCTCCACTCCTGCAAATGTATCGTCCATCCTGCCCCAAATTCCGCCAAAGACACAGCCTCCATAAACCTTCTCAGGTCTCACAAGGTGCCCTCCTTTCTCTAAGCAGAACAACCACGTCCCACGTCCCTCCATCTGGGAACATCCTGGCTCTTCAAGGGGAATCTCTGGGAAAGTCTCTCCATGGAAAGTGAGTGCTCCAGTTTAAATCATTTTCCCAGCACCAAGTCCAACTCTATCAAGTACCTAACCAACACGACAAAGTGAACGGTTTTCTTTTTTCTGCAGTATATTTGTAAATATTCCCAAATTTAATCATTATAGCTACCATCAACAGATTATTCATCCATTTTACAGATGAGAAAACAGTTACTAACATGACAAAAATCAATCATTCTCACATAGTTAAACACACAGCACTCAGCCTGGAACCTGGGAACTTCCAAGCTTCATCTAGGGCTCTTTTCACTCTCACAAGCGGCCTCCTGTCACCTCCTCCTTTCTGGCTTTAACGCTGGCTGGATGTTGCCTCCTGCCCCAGTGGCCATGGTCCATCAGGGAGGAAGCAGACCATTGGGATACAGTGACCTCCACCCTGTGCATTTCTCCTCTGTCCTCTTAGACAATCCTGCTCCTACATAGCCCCACATAGGACATGAAACAGGAAAGCTGATAAACATTCCTAGTGGAGGGGTTCATCTTATCTACTGGGGACCTAGGAGAGGATCAGTGCTATCAGGGCCTGTGGCCCCCTCACCTGGGCTGAACTTGCAGGCAAGGCGCTCTGCCAGTCGGTATCCCTCAGACAGGCTCTCTCGGAAGCCCTTTTCCTGGTGGTTGTCCAGGTCATTGTGGGTGAGGAGGTCCTTGAGGCGCTGCTTGAGCAGGACAGAGTCATCTTTCCCATCCCGTAGTGTCTGCCGTAACTGGGTCAGCTCTCGTGCCTGACTTCGAATTAGGACAACACACGTCCTAGGTGGAAAAGAAGACACAATTGTAAAAGGCAAAGAGTTAGATGAAAGACAGGGATTTCAGTGAGAACATCCCCAAGGAGACCTCGAAACAGAATTCTGGCACATATCTGATAACCGGCTCAGTCACTCAGTCGGGTCCGATTCTTGTGACCCAATGGACTGCACCAGTCTCCTCTGCCCATCGGGTCATCTTGCCAAGAATACTGGAGTGGGTTGCCATTTCCTACTCCATATCTGATGACTGGCCTTTGTCAAAGAGAAAGAAGGTAAACAAAGGTTTCCTCTGCATCAGAAAGTACTCCTGCAAGATTCCGTGACATTCCAGTCATCTTGTCTTTCTATGAAGATAACCTAATGTCTTCCCTGGTGGCTCAGCTGGTAAGGAACCTGACTGACAATTCAGAAAACACCAGAGATGCAGGTTTGATCCCTGAGTCGGGAACATTCCCTGGAGAAGGAAATGGCAACTCATTCCAGTCTTCTTGCCTGGAAACTTCATGGACAGGGGAGCCTGGTGGGACAGTCTCTGGGGTCACAGAATCAGACAGGACTGAGCGACTTCACTTTCACTTCAAGCTCTCCTTAGTCTAGGTTTCCTGCCATATTCAATTTTTGTTACTAGCACATGGTCCTCTGGCAACCACAATGATCTAAATACAGCAAAGAATCAGAGAACAAACAGAAAAGTCTTCTGTCAGCCAAAATGCTGTCACGAAATCCATGCACTAAAGGTCCCAGACTCTGAAGCCAGCCTGCCCGGGTTAAAACAGCTACAATGAATATGTCTCCTATGTTCAAGAAGAGAGAAGAAAACAGAAACATGATGAAAAACATAGAAGATGTAAGAGAGACCCAAATGGAGTGCAGACGGAAAACAGACTATCTAAACTGAAAACTCTGATGTGAGGAACACAGTAGATACAAGAGAAGGGGGGAAGTGAGCGAAAATGAACACACAACATTTTTGAAACTATCCAGGAAGAGAGAAAAAGACCACAGGAAGACGTGGGACAACATTAAGCAGTCTAACACATGCAATTGGGAGTCCTAGAAAAAGGCAGAAAATTATTTGAAGAAACAATGACTATTTCTTCATATTTGATTAACACCTATACTCACTATTGCAAGAAACTCAATGAAACCAAAGCAGACGAAAACATAAAGAACTAAACCAAGACAAATCATAAACAAAATTGCTAAAAAGAAGTGTTAAAGAAAAAAACCTGAGAAACAGTCAGAAGAGGTGGGAAAAGACAATTTCACACAGAGGCACAAAATTAAGAGGGACAGCAAACTGATCATCAGACACTATGCAAGGCAGGACACAACGGAACATACTTAAAGCATGAAAACGGGGAAAGGGTCAATCTAGACTCTGTGAGAGGCAAAATATCTTTCAAGAATGAAAGTGAAAATAAAGCCTTATTCAAAAACCAAAGGTAAGACAATTCACATATTAGCAGACTTTTATCTGAGACACATTGGTGCAAGTTCCATAAGCATAAAAAAGGACTGCCAGATGGAAATTTATATTTCCCAAGAGTGAAGGGCATGCAAATAGTAAATATGCAAATAAATATAAAAGTGCCTTTCCAATTTTAATCTCTTTAAAAGACAATGGACTGCCTAAAACAAAAACAATAAAAGTATATTTTGGAGTTTATAACATATGTAGAAATAAAACATTCCAACTAAATATAATCCCCCAAGAAATAGGATGAGAGAAATTGAAATATACTCATGGAAGGTTCTTACACTGTACATGACGATGAATAATACAATGTGAATGCAGACTATGATGAGCTAATTATGACCATTATACACCCTAGAGCCAATAAGAGCCAATGTAGATACATGGTAAATTGAAATCATTTTAAAAATATATTCAAATAATCTGAATAAAGGCAGGAAAACGGAGGGAGAAGAGTGAAGGAACAAACAGAACAAGGAGAAAACAAGTATCAAGGTGGTGCCCTTGAACCCAACCACACTGGTAATTACGTAACATGTTAGTAGTCTGAATACTTCAGTTTTAAAAAGACCTTACGATTAGCAAGCTGTCTATAAGAAACATGTGTTAAATGTAAAGATAAAATGTGAAGGAACGGGAAAACATTAACCACAGAAACGGTAATGGAAAGAAAGCTGGAGTGGCTATCTGAATATCAAACACATAATTTCAAAACAAGGAAATTGCTAAGACTAAAGGCCATTAAGAGCAAAAGGGTTAATTCACGAAAAGGACGTAAAAATTCTAAATATGCATGCACCGAATAAAAGACTTTGAAACAGATGAAGCAAGAACAGAGAACACAATAGGAAACAGACACATCTCCAGCAACAGTTGGTGATTTCAACACTCCTTTCCTGTAATTTATAGAACAGGGAGACAGAAAAGCAGTAAGAATATATTAAATACAACACTTGAGCAACAAAAATGTTTAGTGTTGCTTAAATGAAATAGTAAATATTTAAAACATTTTCAACGTTGTACTGACGTATGACTCTGGAGTCTCTAGGAAGTTTTAGGAGTGCACAGTTGCTGAGCCCAGACAGGGACAGGAATACAGGTGTGGAGGGAAGGGTCCTGTGATCTCGCCCTGCCCACCCACCTGCGCTCTCCATCAGGAAAACCCAGGGCCTTTCAGAAGCCAATCGCCCGCCTGCAAACACGGGACCGAACAGAGTTGCACACCTCTTTCCCCACCTGACGCCCAGGGCAAAAGGGAGGGACAGGAGCACACCCGAGTCATCAAAAGAAAATGCCTGTCTGCCCTGCCGCCACCATCACCTGCACGAACTTTGCCACACAAACCTGTCACATCTCTCTAGGAGACTTCCTCCTAAACCACCACCAGAGAACTTTTTTCCTATTTCGGCTAAAGCTGGAAACAAAGAGGAGGGTGAAGAAATAATGCTTTGGTGGAGCAAGTCAGCATAGGAACGTGAAAACAGTTAAAACTCATTAGATTTCTGGTCAAGATGCAAGACCGCCGTCCCCCCAAAATCAAGCAATCTATTCTAATTGGGTTCCCATGGTAACTGTACAATTGGGCTTTTCGATATAACATCCCGAAGGCCCAACGCGCACTTGTAAGATATACTTTGAACTGCCTGAAGTGTTTTCACCTTTCGGCGCTCCCAGACCGATGGCTGCACGTCCCGCCCTGCCGGCTGGGGCCAGGGCACGCTGGCGGCACTTGGGGTAGCAACGCAAGTCCCGGAAGGAACAGGACACCAGAGCAGGTATATAAAACGGGTCCCATGTGGAGCTCCATCCAATCTGCTCTGGGGACAAACTGGTACTGCTACTGTTACAGAACCCTGTTTACGGACTGCACGCCACACCATGAGGCTCCTCTTATTGATTTCAAGGTTAAACAGAATCAATCACTAGTAATTACAAGAGGGGCCTCAAGGTTAATCATATGATTAGACTCTCAGTACGGAATTAAACGACAAGCACAGCTGTGCTGATAAATAAAACATAACTGAGGATCCAAACCCACGTTTCAGGTGTTAACAGTAGGGCACTAAGCAGAGCACACAGCCCCGCCCCAGACCCCAGCCCCTCCTCGACAAACACAGCAGTCTCTCCCAGCCACCGCTGGGCCCCGAGCGGGCCTGGGAGCAGAGCGCCGGTCACCCTCTAAAGACGCAAAGGGTCGAAGATCAGAAATGGTGAAAGGTCACAACTTCAGCATTCCTTGCAACAATCGTAAAAATACCCACACGTTTGAGACGTTCTACAGACCCACAACACACACTGTGGCTTCTGGCAAACTGGCGACCTGGGCAGGAGTAAATCTAAGTCTCCCACCTTTATTTACTACATCCCCTCACTGATGGCCACAGTTTTAACGTAGGCCAGTCGGGTGAAGTGTGGGCTGGCAGGCTTCCAGGGAGAAGTGCCCTGCTTAGTCCCCAACTCTACAGAGTCCTCCAAAAATCCTCAAGACACCTTAGCATGAAAAGCAGCAAACCGCATGGTTCTTAGGATCCTCGCTAGAGCCCAACAGAATGACCACGTGCTGCTCCTCGGTTCCAGCAGGAGCAGAGTACGAACTGACCCAGGACCGAGAAAAAATAAAAAAGAAACAGAAACTCCCAACTAACAAGCTGAGGCCGTAGGCCAGTACGATAACCCCTCTTCGTGCTTAAGAAACCCAGTCATCCAGTATTTACTCCAGTCCCACCTCCCAGCTGCCCTCAGGGCCTGGGGTCCTGATCGCAGTCCAGCAGGGTCTGCCCAGCACCAGGATGACACCAGGCCTGTCCATGGTCCACTGGCCCTCCGGTGTCTTGACCAAATCTGCTAGATTTCCTTTCTGAAACTTCTGGGATCCCGGTAGTAAGACTTGGGTTTCTGTTCATCCTGTTTTCTTTTACTCTGATACACACATTTTTGGGGATGCCAAGAGCTAAACCTGCAAACAGTCCTGTTTTTGAACACTGATTACCAAGTTATCTTTATCTCCAAATGCCAACTTCATACACAAACCCCTCATGAGTTCTGTGCTTTTGAAGTAACATTATTTAGTCTGCACCTCACCTTGTATTAGTCAGACTGAGCTGCTATAACAGAATATCCCATACTAAGTGGCTTAACAGACAGAAATTTATTTTTTCACAGCTCTGGAGACTGGCAAGTCCAAGATCAAGGTTCCAGCTGATTTGGTTTCTGGTGGGGGCACTCTTCCTGGCTTGTAGGCAGCCACCTGTTGCCCAGTAAGATCACCCTCTCTTTTCATATAAGGCCACCGATCCTACTTGGATCAGGGCCCCTTCTTCAACCCTCATTTATTCTAAATAATCCCCTAATGTCCACATCTCCCAGTACAGTCACAGTGGGGGTCAGGGCTTCAACATGTGAATCTTAGGGGCGTGTTCTATCCATAGGAACCTGTGCCCTGAATCCTTCGCTGGGCCGTGCATCGGGTGGAAACCCCACACCAGGCCACGGAGAGTTTCCAAGACAGAATGCCAGCTTCAAGAGACAAGAACAATACAAGTCAACCAGAAACCCGAGTGTACGTGTGATGAGCCCAAGGGGAGCAGACATTACAGGGGCTGAAGAGGCTTCTAGAAGGGTGGGGCCTTGGGAAGGATTCAGGGAGAGCCTGGGAACAGACAGGGTCTATGATCAGGCTGAATCAGAAGAGGATCCCTAGGCAAGAGTCTCTGGAGCCTCCCACCCTTTACTCTGAGATCAAAGAGCAGATGCACAGGTTTCTAGAGAAGCTGCCAGAACAAACCTGGAGGGCCTTGGGGCTAAAAGTGGTGCCAACAGGAGCCAGGCAGGCTCGTGTTCCTCTGGGGCCTGGGTGGGAAAGAGGATCTCCTGGAGCATCTCCACACCCCTGCCTCCAACAGGAGGAGGAGGACGCGGTCCTCACTCCCTGTGTCCGCCTGGGAGCCCAGCGTACAGGGCCCCGTGGGGCAGCAGGGCTCAGGGACAGAAGCAGGGAGACGGCGTGGGGTGCACCAGGCAGAAAGGACCCAGGCAGCGGAGGCTGGAGCCAGGCAGCACCTCCATCAGTGGCGAAGGGACAGGAGATGGGAAAGGTCAGCCGTATGAACCCAGAGTCCATGTGGACTTTTCTCTCCACCCCAAGAGACAGCCTCCAATCTGAGAGCTGACAGAGCCAGCCTGGCCTGCACAGCCTGGCTTCCAACAGGTGAGCCTCCAGACGAGCTCAGCCCCGGGCAGCCCGGTGCCAGGGCCCCATTGTGCCTAGCCACAGGGCAGCAGTGGGCACCCAGACAGCAAAATGGAGCAGACACCGCACAGCCAGGCCTCGGAGCTTCCCTAAGAAGTAGGCTTTGCCACACGAACACCAGAGCAGGACTGAGGCACGTCAAATAGCTTCTTCTACATCTGAAACCACTGGAAACATGATTTCCGGCCAATGCAAAAGAATATCTCACTAACCTTCTCCAGAATCCACCCCGCCTGGATTGTCCACAGCCATGTGTAAAAGCACCCCGGGCCCAAAGAAGGTCTCTGAGCAAGAAACCTGAATAGACAGGAGAGAACACCACGAGGAAATCAGAACTGTAACCTTAGGAGGCTTTTCTGGCCTGACAAACGGTCCAGAGGATACCATGGACAGCAGCAAGTTCTCAGTCCACAAGGCCAGGACAGAGGCTCCAGGACACGTTCTCATCATACTCATGGCAAAAATAAACAGGTTAGGAACACCTAAGAGGAAGCCTTTAAAAAAGCCCGTACTTTTAGTTTAGGGAAACTGAACTCCTGATTGTGACTCAGGGCCCACGTGGGTTCAAGCTGGTGGTGGGGCGACAGCGAGCATGTCACCCCCAACCCAGGACTGAGCGTGTCCAGGGCTATCAACCACTCAGCCTGCCCAGGGTCCCCAGTGTCAGCCCAGAAAAGTCCTGCATCCCATTAAACCTTGGCCGCCCAGGACGGACAGAATGCACGGCTCTCCGGAGCCTGTCCTTCTGGGGGCAGAAGGCAACCACACCAGTAGTCAGAGGGGTGGATAATGCTGCATTTCAAAAATATTTCATTTTAGAACCTGCATTTGGTTCTAAGTAACCATTCTTGCAACAAATTTCAACAGCCCCCTGCTGGGCACAGCCACCCTTCAGTGAACCCCCACCCTGCCCGCCACTGCCCTCCTCCCCAGCAGCCCCTGCCCTCAGGGCGGCCCGGAGACGGATGGTCGGTGCGGGTCCAGCAATCAGCCAGCGGCCGCCTCGACTCACCATCCATCTGAGTCGACAGCTTAATCTGATGATAACACAGTGGTGACAGAAACAGATTCTTCTGTACAATAAAGAATAGCACACATGGGCTTTGCTCAGGATGGCTGGCTAAATTCAGTAACTTTGGGAAATACATCATTTCTGTGCCTCGCACTTTATTCAAGGAACTTCCACTTGAGTGTGGAAAGCCTCAGGAGGAAGGGTCGCTGTTCACTTCCAGGACACCGGCTCCTGGAGTCCCTGTCCCCCCAGCACCACCCCTCCAGCATGCCGGAGCCAGGCGACCAGTGCGGCACGTGGCAACCTCGGGCGGAGTCTGGCTGTGGGCATGTCGCCAGGCAGCACCTGTTCTCCCCCTTCCCCCGCCTCCCTGATCACACCCACTGGGACCAGCAGAGACCACCTGGGCCTCCCTCCCTGGCCGCTGCCTCTCATCCTCCAGCGTGGGCTCCCCGGCCACTCAGCCAGTCCCACGGTCTGTGACCTGCATCTGAGGAGGCTGAGCATGCACCTTATTGGTAATCTACATTCTGATGTGATTGCACACCCCAGGCTTGACAGTTTCATTGTACGGATTCTGAAACTACCTGCAGGAAAGCACAGGTAACCCCATGGAATGCGGGCTGGGGATGGGGAGGCCTGTTAATGAGCTTCACTCCTCCCCACTGACATTTCTGCCCAAACGAACAGGTACAGTAAGGCAATCTCCCAGCTTCAGAACACAAATGCCAGGCCTGACAGACAGGGCCTACTCCCCTCCACAGCCAGCTTGCCCCTACTTCCCACTTCCCGGAGGACTGTCTTATGGGAATAAAACACATACACACCAAACGCTGGATCCTCTCTTTAACAAAGGGGATCCTTAACTTGGGCCTCTCCCCCACTGTCCCTCCATCACCCCACACTCCCCACCAGAAACGCCCCCAAGTGGACCCCAAAGCACTAGCCCGACAGACTGCATGTGACAGCACCTCCTGAAATACAGGCATGTATCTTTACACCATGTTTTGACCCCGAAAAGGACTTCTGACAGGACCCCGGTTTCACGGCTGCAAAGGTGGCTTGCAAGGTGAATGGGAAATGCCCGCACTAGTTACAAATAAACCTGGGCTGATCACTCCTACTCCAGGGCCCTGTGCAGGCCACACACTCACAGGCAAGACAAAGACCCTGAGTGTCCCCCTCAGCAGTGACCTCGAGGATTCCCTGGGACTGACTGGGTGAAGTTCCCAGCAGGCCTTCAAAAAACTATGAGGGTGTCACCATTGCACTGGCCAGAACCTTCTGGAATGGTATTCTATCAGGCTGAACCCAACATGAGGGTAAAAAGACCCAAAAATAAGGCCCACTTCCCCATGCACACAAAAATCACTGCAGATCAAACTCTGACAAAGCTCACCTGCCGGCCCTCATTACCCTTCACGCGGGAAAGTGAAAGTGAAGTCGCTCAGTTGTGTCTGACTCTTTGCGAGCCCATGGACTGTAGCCTCCAATCTGAGGAGTGGGTTGCCATTCCCTTCGCCAGGAGATCTTCCCGACCCGGGGGTTGAACCCGGGTCTCCAGTACTGCAGGCAGACGCTTCACCATCTGAGCCCCCAGGGGAGTCCACGCAGGAAGACAGTGTCATATGCTGGTGTCGCTGCTGGTTCCCGGCCGTGGCCATAGAGTCGGAGTCCGGGTCTGGTCCTCCAGGAATTTCTTTCAATTTAACAGGTTAGGTCAAACCTCCTGAAGACAGTGACTCGGGACCATCGCAGCCGGGAGGTGCCCACTTGGGAACGCGCTCGCTAAGCCCCCCGCCGGCTCCACACCCACAGAGCACAAGCCGGCCGTCGGCAAAGCACCTCTGGACACTCAGAGCTCTGCCACTGAGCGGAAGCACCTGGAGGCCAGCCACCTCGGCGGCTCCCAAATCATCCACTGTAAAAACTGCCAACAGGCAGCTGGGCAAACCACCTCCTTAGAGACGAAAGGGGTTTTAGAGACTTGGCAAATCAGGACCAGGCTTCATGACCCTCCAGATCCTCCAGATCCAACGGGGCCACAGACACGCGGGTTCACAGACACAGCGGAGGGGGAGCCCAACCAAGACCCCACCCCCAGTCCTGCCTCCACCAGAGACAGTTTTGTGGCTGAGTTAACAAATACCAGCTACGGTCATCATTCAGTGTTCTCCACGCGCCAGGCCTGGGCTGATTCCCCCTGGATGGAATTCTCTCCCAATAACCCACAACAGCCCTAAGAACGACAGTGCCATTCTCCTGGGTTTTGGAGAAACCAAGGCTTAGAAGACGTTAAGTGCCCTCACTCAGGTCATACACAGTAACTCGTAGTACCAGGTCCAAACTGAGTCAGTCTTGTTCCCAGTGGCTACAACCTTAACCTTGCATGTGACACCCCAAGTGAGGGCTCAGGTAGTGTAATCGTGTAAAAGTAGGATGCTGACTGGTTGGGGTGGGGTATATGGACGAGAATACTGACTGGATGAGGGGAAAACAAGGATGCTGACTGGACCGAAAGTAAAAGACCCTGATGCTGGGAAACACAGAAGGCGGGAGGAAAAGGGGACGGCAGAGGATGAGATGGTGGGATGGCATCACCGACTCGATGGACATGAGTTTGAGCAGCTCCAGGAGATGGTGATGGACAGGGAGGCCTGGCGTGCTGCAGTCCATGGGGTCGCAAAGAGTCGGACACGACTGAGCGACTGAACCGAACTGAAAAGCAGGATGCTCACCAGACGGGAGGGAAACAAGGGTTCTGGTCGGTTCCTCGCCCTTTTCACAGTAAGTCTCATCGTCTTATGAGTCTACGGCTCCAAATTAAAAGTTCCATCCAGGTTGTGCTTCCTGCTTCACAAACAGCCATCCATGACTTCCCGTGCTTACATTCGTCCAGGGGGGCCGAGTCCATGTGATCACAGCCATCCCACAGAAGAGGAGGCGAGTGGGGGGTGAGCAGCTACCCAAAGCCACCCAGCCAGGAAACAGCATCACCAGAACCCCTCCCATGGTTCTCCCACCCACAACTCCAGCACATCATCAGTAAAAATTCAGTTCAGTTCCCCAAAAATGTATTCGCTTGTACATATGGAAGTTAACCCTGACCTGAGACCATAAAAATGCTTGTACCCAGAGGGTGAAAAACACAGGCCAGCCACTCAGAAGGAAAGATGGGCGTGAAATATAATACGGCTGTCACTGCTTAGCATTTGTTTGTAAAACTAATGCCAAAGTTTTGGTAATATCTGCATCTTCTGTCATAACCACAAGACCGAACACTATAAAGCTGGGATAACATGTCGGGTGTGCAATTCGAAGAGATTCACATGTCTCTGAGGACTTACAAAACCATACACAGATCCACAAGCACAGGCGACTTAGAACAGTGACGCCGGCTGCGGGCAGACCCATCTGGGAGGGAGCCCGGAGCCCGTGTGGGCTGGAGAGCTCTTCTCCACCGTGATAAGGGGGGTGGTGGAGACTCTAAAGACTGCCTGGGAGATGCTCAAACATTAGGGTCCCTGGCGAGCTTGCAAAGACAGCCTCCTGGGTTCTGATCCAATAATCTCCTTTTTAACCAGCACCCTCAGTAATTCTGAGACAGCAGAGCTCAGACCACCTCTGAGAAATGCTCTGCTACAGCTCATGAATGTCTCATTTGAAGAGGAGCAACAAAGCCCACGTTTCAGGGGGTGGCTCTTACTTCTGACACCAACAAGAGGGCCAGATGTGAATGGGACACCCTCAGCCCCTTACAGTCCTTTGGTTTGGGGGGTAATCTGTAGCTCAAGTTTAAAAAACAATGAAAAATAATGAGTTTGTTTTTTTTTTTTTTTTAAATTAAACTACAACATTTAAATGCCTTGTCCCATATTCTGCCCCGAGATTCAGTTCCCTCTCCCATCCAGCTAAAACCTCTGAACGTCCAGGGCTGGAATTGCCCGATCCGTCAATAAGGTAAGAGTTTTCTAAACTACTATCCATATGACTCAGTTTGTCAGTAAAAACTGCCAGCAGCGCTGTGCTTACAGAAAAATGTCCATAAATGCATTATTGCGACTGGCAGATAGATGTCTATAATAAAAACAAATAGATTTAACAAGTGCTGGCTTTTACGAGTCATGCCATTGGTGGACCATGCATTCAGTTTCACCCCTAGACTTCTGGGAAGAGGCAGCAGAGCCTGGCTGATACTCTGCTGACTTCACAAGTGTTCCAGGTAGGAAATTATTCTAACAAGAAAATTTTCCAAGTAGGAGAGCAAGCATGCTAGGCATTTACTGCTCTCTCACAATTTGTTTCACGGCCACACACATACACACGTGACAATACGGTAACAACACTAAGAAAATGTTTCTGCAGAATTTTTAACTGGTTTATATCACAGCTATGTCACAGACCACATGAGTTTACTCCAGGCTGGGAAGACGGGCTATAAAAGGGGGACGTGAAGCCTGGAGACCCCCACTCCTCTGCTAGGCCTTCAATCTCACTGAAAACAACTTGTAGTATCAGAAACAAGTGTCCACATTTAGCACGTGGCCAAGGATGTCAAAGGCTTCCTAGGTGGCCCAAGTAGAAAAGAACCTGCCCGCTGATGCAGGAGACATAAGAGACACAGGTTCGATCCCTCGATTGGGAAGATCCCCTGGAGCAGGAAATGGCAACCTGCTCCAGTATTCTTGCCTGGAGAACCCCACGGTCAGAGGAGCCTGGCAGGCTCCAATCCACGGGGTTGCAAAGAGTCAGACATGACTGAAGCGACTCAGCACACACATACACAAGGACGGCACTGCTGTGTAGCGGCCCCTGGGGCAACCTATGTGTTTAGATATTCAGCTGGAGCAGACATCATTAGGGTGGCAGCCACAGACTGGCTGAACTGCCAAGGATTCTGAGCACTTTGACATGACACTGTCTGTGACCCATTTACACGTGAGCCACGTCTGCCAAAACCACTCTGGTTCCTTCAAAAGTTACAAAATGTCACAGAAATGCTTCATTCCTTTCCTAAGCAATTCATCTTAACAGTGTTATAAAGGAGTAAGACATTCACTGGATCCCGTATATTCTTGATGTGGCTTTCACCAAACCCTACAACCCTCCTATAAGTAAGTTTAAGTGTTGCAGTCCATGGGGTTGCAAAGAATTGGATATGACTTTGTGACTGAACAATACTGGTATTTTAAGAAAATTTAAAAGAAAACTAGACCATTTCTTTCCACTGACCAGCAGATAAGCAGCAGTTACCCAAATGCCGCAGAACACACATCTCACAGTATTTTGTCTCGACCAGTGGATGTCAAATGTTCATCTACCAAAGCCGAATACAGGGCTTCCCTGGTAGCTCAGTGATATAAAGAATCCACCTGCCAATACAGGAGACACAGGTTTGATCCCCAGATTGGGAAGATTCCTGGAAAAGGAAATGGCAACCCACTCTATTATTCTTGCCTGGGAAATCCCATGGACAGAGGAGGCTGGCAGGCTACAGTCCACGCGGTCGCAAAGAGTCAGACATGACTTAGTGACTGAACAACAACATGCCCAAGTCAGGCCTCCAGAGCTGACGGAATGGGAAAACTGATGTCAAAGAAGTGAAAACTAGCCACCCCACATAGCTCGCACCTCATTCCCTCACCCAGATAAACCAGGAACACTTTCAGACCAACAATGGGCACTGGCTTGGTTCATTCACCGTGAGTATACATGAAAAGGTCACTTTCCTCCAATGGAACACTGGGTTAGCCAAAAAGTTCATTTGAACATTTTTTTTGGCCAACCCAATAGTATATGTTTATATGTCTCTGATTTTTAAATCTTCAGGTTTCATTTAAGTGATGATCTGTGGTAAGACCCAAGCTCGTTCAGTAAACAGTTGTACCAGAAACTACGCAGGAAACAGGGGGTCAGAGGGGACTGTGACAAGAGCCATAGGACCCCAGACACAAGCCTCAAGCACCCAGAGGTCCCACAGGATGTCAGAAGCCTCAGGGAGAGTGGCCAGAAAAGAGGAACTGCACCCTGAGGCCGGGAAGGCAGGCGGGCTCAGAGAGAAAACAAACCTGGCAAACTGAGCGAACGTGAGAGTCATTCCGCTGTGCCCACCTCTCTGCGGCCCCATGGCCCACACAGTCCACGGAACTTTCCAGGCCAGAACACTGGGGCGGGTATCCTTTCCCTTCTCCAGGGGATCCTCCCGACCCAGAGATCGAACCAGGGCCTCCTGCACTGCAGGCGGATTCTTTACCAACTGAGCGATCAGGGAGGCCCGGGGAGAGGATTTACTGGCAAAGAGAATCCAGAAATCACTGTTTTGCTTCCTGCTTTTCCTACAAAGGAGAATATAAGCTGAAAATGGCATCGATGCCCCCCAAAAAGGGAGCTGAAATAACAACACTCTTGGTTTGAATCACTGACCTCTAAATGTTTGTCCTCTGCAAAATAAGAATAAAGACAGTTTGGAAGTTTATTAAAAAATACTGAGAACGGTAAACTGGTGTTCCTGAAAAAGCAAGAGGAGAGGCCTGGAGGAGGAAGTCCACAGGAACGCTTCCTCAGGCCTGCCTTGCCCTCCTCTCCGCAGGAAGGACAGAGGGGCCCTGAGTGGGACCTGTAAGGGAAACCATGGAAGCGCAGGCCTGAGCTGAGGATAAGGCCCAGGTGAGGCTCCACTGGCACTCAAGCAAGACCAAGACAGACAGGAAAAGAAAGGTTCAAGAACCTTCACGGCTGAACAAGATAAGACGTTAACCACTGTCCACACCTGGGGCTTTTATTTCTTTAAACCTGGATCTCCGACAGTGAGGCCTTTTTAAAGCAGCATCTAATAACACCAGTTAGGTCTAGTTTGTGTGATACGGATGTGTTTTAATGGTAAGAAAGCTCACCGAGAAAAGTACCTTCATATAGCTCTGCCCTTGAGGCCTACTTCACCCTGCCCCCAGACTGTAAGAGACACGACTCTCCTAGCTCAAACCAAGAAACCAAGGAGAAATGAAACGCCTCCCAGAGCCAGGCCAGCTCTCCTCGCGGGCTCTGGACCTCAGCAAGCGTGGACCTGGCATCACTGCCTCCTGAGACAAGCTTGAGTTAAAAGGTTATCAACCACCAGCTGCGGGTGGGATGAGGCAGCTCAGACATCCTTTTCCTAAAGACGATCCCCCCCAGGGCGTGCTAAGCTTTGTGAGGTCTTCTCTACCTCCCTGAGTGTTTTCTGCACTGTGGGACTCATGAAAGCAACTCAGCCCCCGCCCACCATCACGTCCTTGGCTGGGAGATGAAGAGACGCATCTGGCTGACATACTGGGAGTGAGGGCGCAGAGTTCAAAGCCAGTCTAACCCTCAGCTCTTTATGTTCAACACCTCCATGTTCTTCCGCAAACAGCAGCGGTGACCCTTCTCTGGACAAAGGAGTCTCCCTCTGCCCAGTGACCATCCACACAATCAAGCCAAAGCTGTGCTCGCGTATACAAAGCGTGCTTCCGGAACAAAGTCAGCCAGGGCTGAGACACAGAGAGAAACGCCACGCTTCGCTTCCTCATGAGCCCAGCCAGCGAGGAGTACAGTTGAGAACTGCTCTGCTGTGCTAATCGCGTGCTTGGGAATTACCGTGCCCAGCATATGTGGCTCTCAAACTTCCACTTGCTCTCTCCACGTGTTAGTGTTTACAGACGCAATGAGGGCACAGTGTATACAAAGGCGGGCCCTCCTCTCACACCAAGGTACAGGGCGTGAGGCCTCTGCATGGGGGGTTTGCTAAGGTCCTCCTGCGAGGAGGGCCAGAGAAGGGGTTCTGGAAGCTTCCTGGGAACAGAAGGCTGGGGAGCAGCGCAGAGTAGGCGGGCTTTGCAGGTGTTGACCAACTAGAGGTTTGGCAGGAGCAGCTCAACTCCCAAGCCAGGCCACTGTCATTCTACTTGGAAGAAGAACCCCAGGCTGGGAGAAGGCTGGGAACCCCTGGGCACACCTGGTCGCTCCTGGGGCTAGCAAGGGGCGTCTGGGGGTCGGAGCGGGCCCCACCACCATGGCAAGGGGAGCGGGGGAGGGCCCGAAGGACCACTGGGGGCTGGACTGCCCCACGGGCTGCAGACGCCTGCTGTCCCCGGGGAGAGCCCCGAACTTCGGCCGGAGGTGACCCACACAACTCACCGTGCTGCCGAAGCCGCCAACCACAAGGAGCTCGCAGCGCAGGAGCTCACGGCGCAGAGGGAGCCTGGCGTTGGGCGGGGGCGGGGTGGGGATGGGGCCGAGGCGTGGGGGTGGGGCCTGGCAGAGTGTTCGAGACCCGCGCGAGCCGGGATTCGGCGGAAGCGCGGCGAGGACGCGGAGGGGCGGGACCAGGCCGAGGCTGGGGGCGGGGCCCATGGCGGGGGCGGGGCCTCGGCGCCAGGGCCGCCTGACGGGACGCCCGAGGCGGCGGGGCCGGACCTCGGCTGGCGGGGGCGGGGCCGAGAATGGGCCCCGCCTCCCCGCCGGTGCGCGTCTGGCCAGGTCGGAGCATGCGCAGTGCGGCGGCGGTGTCCGGGCCGACACCCCGCTCTGCGCAGGCTCGCTGGCCCGGGAGTGTCGCCTGGCCAGGTTCATGCTGGCTGCCAGGGCCTCGCGATCACTTTGCTGGTCCTTCCTACCCGGCAAGAGCTGGGCCGCAGCGCCTTCCCACCTGTGCCCCCTGGGTGCTATCTCAGCTCTGCGGGGTAGGAAGGACCAGCAAAGTGAGGCACGTTTGCTGTCTGGTTTTTTTCTGTTAGCTCACTGTGAAACTTTAGGACGTGTTTTCAGCTTCTCTAATCCTCGAAGTCATCATCTGTGGGGCTTCTCTGGTGGCTCAGTCGGTAAAGACTCCACCTGATATGCAGGAGATCTGCGCTCCATCCCTGAGTAGGGAAGATCCTCTGGAGGAGGAAATGGCAACCCACTCCAGTATGCTTGCCTGGAAAAATCCCATGGACAGAAGAAGAGCCTGGTGGGTTACAGTCCATGGGGTGGCAAGAGTCGGACACGACTTAGAGGATCTTTGTAATAATCCTCTGTATGTAGGCAAGCGCATAGGGCTAATAAATATCAGGGACAAGAATACACCAGTCTTCCTATAATCTGTACCTACCAGGACCCAATCAGAATTGGGATCCCAACAGAACTGAAGAGGGAAAATAACACAAAAGTTGGATCAAGATGCTTACCAACATCCTAACAAGTGTACTGTGATGTAGCTGGACAGGTCATACATGTATCCTACTTTTCCATTATCAGCATCTCTGATTTCCACCCCAGGAAAGAGTGCCTGTTGAAGTGCATTATGTGGCGTTGGGGAAGACAGGTGAGAAATAGTGAGGGGAGGGCAGCATCCAGGGGCCAGGCGGGCACCTGGCTATGCTCAGCAGGACCCCCTCCTGGGGAGGCTGAGAGATGTTCCAGCCGCCTCCACGGGGGTGACTCCAGGGGCAGAAGCCAAGGGAGGACACAGGAAAGGCCACCACCAAGGACTGATCGTCCCAGAGTCTAAGACTCTATCTAGAATATGACTCTCCCCTGAACAGAACTACAATCTGCATTCCCTGTTCTTCCTGGTAAGTTCTTTCCTTCTTGGCGATAATTTTCAAAAACTCAAAAAGTTTTTTTCAAAAGCTCCCCTCCACCACATGCCCTTGTCCCATCACACCCGAGCCTCATCTACAAGCACAAGAATGGCTCCCAATCAGAGAGCTAGCCTACTGTGTGAGGTTCACGGTTGGGCGGGGGGGGGGGAGTCACAGGATGCCGTCTCTCTATGCAGGCCACCTGATCTCTCTGTAGGATGACAGCGTTGCACAGCTGGGTGAGGTTCCTTTGGGCTTTGCCAATAAATCATATCCATTCTTCTCTGGACACGGGTTCCCATGAATGACTTTTTAGAAAAGATGTGGAAAACCCCAGAAGCCTTCGCTCACCTTCACTCTGATTTCTTCACAGACCTCCTGGGATGTCCTTTACCATAAGCCAGCTTTCTTGTGGGCACTGGAAACAGTGTTCATATGCATCACTTCTTTAAACATACAAATGGATACTGGGTTGAACAAATGAACACAGCATGTGATTGCTTCCAATGATTTGCAACCCAAGAAACTTGTTTAATAAGCCTGTCTTTACAAGCTGCTTTGTGACATTAGAGACCATTTACAACAAAGCTGTCTTCAGTAGTCAAACTTAATCCTTACTAGCCTGCCTTTGGGAAAAGAAAGGATTTTATAACGATCACTTAAAACCTTGTGTGGTTTGAAAGCCCTGAACTCCGGACAAACGTGTGAAAGTCTTGGAACAAAAGAAACATTACAGAGCTCACCACTTGCCACTTT
Organism: Moschus berezovskii; assembly: GCF_049115385.1. Classification (NCBI taxonomy): domain Eukaryota; kingdom Metazoa; phylum Chordata; class Mammalia; order Artiodactyla; family Moschidae; genus Moschus; species Moschus berezovskii. The sequence goes on from NC_142463.1 coordinate 102,867,968, forward strand.
GTTTTACATACGGTTTTCTTTAGGACCTCATCTCCAGTGGAGAGCATTGCCTATTAACACAATTGATTTTCTCAGCCCCAGTGTTCTATAAAGGTCGGAGCCAAAAGCTGGCCGGAGTCAGCATCCTGGGCCTGGGTGATGTGGTCAACCAGCCTGAGAGGACAGGAGCACGGGGTGTTCTGGAAGGGGGAAAGGAGACCCTCAGGCCCTGGGGGTGGGCTCTGGTTGTCTCTGATTACACTCTGCTCTGCACTGGTGGTCAGCACAGCTGGAGCCAGTGTGGTGTGGCTGCAGCAAGGAAGTCTTCTGAGAGGGGGAGGGGCCTTGGGCTCCATCCTTCTGCAGGGGGGAGGGAAGCAGGTGGAGGAAGGCAGGTGCAGCCTTACCTGGAAGGTTCCTCACGCTCAGCTCTTGCATTCCTACAAAGAGGTGAAAAGTCCTTCTGCCCAGGGGCCCCTGGTTGCTTCTGTTGACATCTGGAACTGTTTCAGGCTTACCTTGGGTTCGGGAGGGCTCTTCCGGAGGCAGCAGGAGGCCTCCGTTCAAGACTCCTCCTGAGACCTGTGTCAGCTGGCCTGCTTGCTGCAGGGCTGGAGACGCGGTGTCTAATGGGATGACCCCCACACACGCACATCTGAGTGGGGCAGACAGATGAGGAAATGGGGTTTGCAATCTGGAACAGCGGCTGGGACAGTGGGCCGGCACCGCAAGGCCCCTCCCCGCACCAAAGATCCCCTGCGGGCCTGGCCCTGAGCAGTGGGTGGCCCCACGTGGAGCAGAACTGATAAACAGCCAGGGTCCCTGATGGGGTTGAAGGCTTGATGTAAGGAAAGGCCTGGAAGACAGTGAGTAACAACATTTTCGTTGCCCACCCCACCCCCACCCCCCACCCCCCACACACACAGGTGAAGGACCGCTGTTTTTTGCAGACTTTGGATCCAGTTGTCCATTGATTGTTGGACAGAGAACATCTGAATCTTACATACCCTTCCTTCCAAAATGTGGTGACTTTAGGTAATTAAATATATATGTAAATGAGTGAATACAAGTCAGCTCTTCCTGAAGAATACATTTGCATAAGTTGCTTAAAGAACCACTTCTGCCAGTGTGAACGTGGTGGGGGGAGTTTTCCCACCCTGAGTCGGCCATCGGGTGTGGGTCACTCAGGACCCGGGATTTCATTAGATGCTGGCCCTTTTGAAAGCAGCTCCTTCACTCATTACAAAGTGTTTCTGATCCATTTTCGGGTAGGGCTCAGTTGGTAACACACTGTTGGCAGTTTGGGCAGAATCTTTTAAGTGGTGTGAAGTGCTGGGGAGTATGCACCTGGGCTGCCAGGAGGAGGCAGGTCTCCCCCCACCTCTGCCCTTCTGGAAGGGGTGAGCTGGAAGCGCCTGGGTTTTTGTGACTTGGAAATTAAAGCCAGAGACATGGGGATTCTGATGCTGCGATGGTGACTTGTCCTCGTTCTCATCTTCCTGGGAAACTGCAAAGGAGAATGCAGACAGGAAAACCAGCCATACCAAGCGTTCTGTCTCAGCCTTCAAAATATTAATCTGAAGAAGGAAAAGTGGTGTCTTCCCTCTAAGGGGGACATCTTCAATCTATCTCCAGTGCACTGATCTATTGATTTAAAGTGCCGTGCTTAGTCGCTCAGTTGTGTCCAACTCTTTGACACCCCATGGACTGTAGCCCACCAGGCACTTCTGTCCATGGGGAGTCTCCAGGCAAGAACACTGGAGTTGATTGCCATATCCTCCTCCAGGGGATCTTTCCAACCAAGGGATCAAAGCCAGGTCTCTGGCATTGCAGGTGGATTCTTTACCATCAGAGCCGCCAGGGAAGCCCATTGATACGAGGTCACACTAGGCAAAGATGGAAAGATTAATAACCGCATGCAAGGCATGGTTGGTGGTGAGGGTGGTGTGGGGGGCTCCCTGCCCAGCTGTCCCTTTATCTGCTAGCATGAGGTGACCCAGCCGAGTCTGCGGAGTCAGGAATGACGAGAGTGAGGTCCTGGGAGCAGTCTCTCCATCTGTCTCACCAGCAGCCCCTAGAGATGAAGCCCTCCTTGGTCCAGGAGGCCACTGGACAGGAAGAGACAGAGTTCTCATTCCTGGTGGGAAAGGGAGGAGAGCTGTGAAGCTGGAGAAGGTCACTCCCCAGGGAGGAGCCTGTACCAGTTGTCAGAGCTCTTTCTGATGCAACTCGGAAGCCATTTAATAAGCCATGCAAATAAAGGGCTTTTAAAAGGAGGCCAGCCAGTCCAGCTCAGAGAAGTGGAGGAAGGAGGGCTTCGGGGCAACAGAGAAGCCAGCTCTCCTCTCCTCTTCAGCTCCAGGCAGGACCCTCATCTCTACCTTGACCTCAGCACTACCTCCTTTCAGCTCTGCTTCCTCAGAGATGAAACAAATTCCCTCTCCCAGCTTCCCCTGGTTGGGAAAAGAAAATCACAGGGAAGGGCTCTGATTGGCCCAACACAGGTAACTATGACACATTCTGGACCAATCACAGCAGCTGGGGGATGAGACACCATTCCAGGGGACACATGAACCTGTGTGGTCAGGAGAACAGATGTGATGAGGGCGGGATTGCCAAGAGGTAGGGAGCCACCTTGCTTGTACCCTGCCTGCTCGCGGGGATGGGCCACCTACTGTGTGCCTGGCCCTGGCACATCAGCTCACATGCTGTCTCTTCAGTCATCATAACTCTCCATCACTGTCTGTGGGTGGGTGGGTGGGGCGGCCGGGGTGGCGGAGGGGAGGTGCTGGGCTTCCTACAGCCCCTTCTCCTCCTGAGGCGTAGAGGTGTTCTCTGCCACCAAATAAGTACCCAGATGGGCTTGGCCCTGTGCAGTGGCATCTTCTACAAAGTCTGTGGACAAGGGGACCTTTTTCATGGGGCTTACGAATGGAGACCACTTGGTGCTATCCTCGAGTTGAACCCCCATCACTCAAGGCCAAGCAAAGCATTACCAAATGGTGCCTAAATTCATCCAAGATGAGGTGCCTTCATCTTAGGGATTATCTTCATTAGCACTTCATTGGATTCATTAAATTATTCAAACCCTAGAAAGATAAGACTCATAGAGATTAATACAATAATGATAGCTGAATACTATCAATGGCTTATTAGGTAGCAGACCCTGGGCTGAGTCTTTGATGCTCATCATCTTTTTGAATCCTCACAGTAACCATATAGGGTGGTAGTATAGATAGTTATCATTATCACAGTTTTGTAAATGAGGAAACAGAATAGTTGAGTAATTTGCCGAGGCCACACAGCAGTGAGTGTTAGTATTGTTTCCATCTTGGTTTACTGTGTCTTGACTTGCAGAAGCAGTACCAGAATAGGGACTGTGTTCACTGGGTTTCATGGGGGGACATTGCTGGCTCTCTCCTTCAAGCTCTACTGTCTCCACTGTATGTGGCAAATCTCCCATCAGACCACCTGTTGGACCACTTAGATTCTTGCCTGGGTAGATGTTCAGTTATTCGCTGCTGGGGCACCAAGAAGGGACCGTGTGACTTGGCCATCTTTGCTAGGAAGGAATCCTATCAAGATAAAGAAAAATGCCCAGACCACACTGTTGAACCCCTGGATCCAGCCAGATCTGAAGGTAGTAGCCACCCTTGGACTTTGTTGTGTGACAGTGAATTCTTTTGTTTGAATAGGCAAGTTTGAGTTGTGTTTCTGTTTTTTTGTAATCGCAAGTCTTGGCTGTTGTAAGACTCAAGCATCCTACAGATGCTGTTCTGTACATGTGTTATCCTTTTAAGAATTCACAAGTTTGTGACTCAAACATCATTACATTTAATGTATAATGAAGAAAGTGAGACTTTCAGAGGTCAAGTTACCTGTGCAGTCACTCGGATATAAAATGGCAGAGGTACAGCTTGCAGAGAGTTATTGATCCTCCAAGGATTAAAATTCTTAAGAATTTTCCCAATTCTTAAGAATGTAGGATGGTGGAAAGGAGGAAAAAGTAGAGAGGAGAGGGAGGGGAGGGCGGAAGTAAGAGAGAGAAACAGAGAAAGCACTCTGTTAGCTTTTTTGAACTGAGGCATTTAAAATCTTTTGGCAGCAAGTTATGATGGTGTGTTTCTAAGGCTTAGGAATTTTATCCTGCTATTTGTTCTTCAAATAAAAGAACCAGAGTCACTGACTTAGTTTAAACCAACTCCAAAGACTGCAGAGTTGACTCCTGATTAAAAACTTGTCTTTATTGGTCGGAGAGAAGAAGAGCAGATATGACTTCCCTGAATGTGTTGCATCTTGCAAATTTGATTTTCATTTGTAGCACTTGAGAATGTCGATGATTGGAAACATGAAACTTGGTTATTGCCAAGTTAGAAATAGTAACTGAATATTCACTCTGCCATCTACCGTGCCTGTATGATAAAAAATAAATTGGAGGAAGTGTAAACATGACATTATAGGTGATTCTAGAATCATTAGTCTTGCAGTTTTTGTTGCTCCATACTAGGGAATCTGGGCCTTCTCCGGAGGCGCTAGTGGTAAAGAACCTGCCTTTTCATGCAAGAGACTTAAGAAACAGAGATTTGATCCCTGGGTAGGGAAGATTCCCTGGAGGAGGAAATGCAACCCACTCCAGTATTCTTCCTTGGAGAATCCCATGGACAGAGGGGCCTGGTGGGCTACAATCCATAGCATTGCAAAGAGTTGGACAAGACTGAAGAGATTTAGCATGACACAGCACAATTGGGAGACCGTGGGCTAATTCTCAACTATACTGGGCTCCTAGATTAATGGACTCTCTAGATGATAGGAGATGAACCCTGACTATTCATTGGAAGAACCGATGCTGAAGCGCCAATACTTTGGCCACCTGATGTGACACAACTTAGTGACTGAACAGCAATATATGTGTCTGGGCCAGAGATCCAAAAGTCAATAAGACCAGTTAGGTCTAGTTGCAGGAATAATCACACTGCAATCTGATGTCTGCAAAGAGAAGCTTGCATCATGTGCCCGGGCCCGGGGAGCAGGGGGTGGGGAGGCTGCTGGTGACACTTGACAGAGACCTGCAGTCCAGAGGAAGGACACTTCTGGTGAGATGCGGAAGAGACTTCTGGGTACCAGGCCTGGAGTCAGGAGAGGGCCGGAAACTGGCCCTTGAGGTAATTACGCCTGATATGAAAGCATTTGGACAGCTGGCACTGCGTCATCCCGCTAGCACGGAGGAAGTCAGGCACTGACGCCCCGGTGCGGGCCGGGGAGTTTGAGGTGGGCAGCCCCGCTCACAGGACACAGTCAGTCGCAGAGCTTCGGGGAGTCAGGCACCAGGGTCTCCCTTTTACAGACAGGAAGACCGAGACTGCGCAGGCGCGGGGCCGGGAGCGCGCGGCGACCAGGAGCGCAGCGCGGGGGCCAGGGCGAGCGCAGGGACGCCTCTCTGGAGCCATCCTGGGCAGCGAGGCAGCTACTTTCTTCTCAAGGCACCAAAGCAAACTAAGGAATTCAATTATTTAAAGGTTGTTTTTGGTTCCTTATCAAAACACGAGTTGAAATCTCTGTTGGCAGAGTTTGGCTCGAAGGCAGCTATAGTTCATCAGTTCCGATCACTGGACATGAATCCAGGGACCCCCTGAAAAGGCTGGGTGTAGCCATAGACCCTGGTTGGGGAGGGGGAGAGCATATCTAAAAATACTGGCATTTGCTAATTAGAAATTTTTTAAAATCTTATTATTAACATCTCTTTTGAATTCAACATTCAAATAATTGTACTTACTGCTTGAGGAACATTTTGCTGAAGAATGAAATAAAATGTGGATGCAGGAACATTTTATGAAAGCATGACCATTAAATTGCCTCAGATTATGTGCCAATTATTTTCATTTCTATGTTATTAAGAATTTAGGGATAAAATAAAAAATAATTTAAGCTAAATTCCCAAAAGTTGTTTCCAAAATGAGTCTTGTAAGTTTTATGTTGGTAAACGTGTATTTTGCGGCATCTATTAGATCATCTTGATTTCTGGGACATCACTGAGAAGCATCGCATGTTTTGAAATGACGGGCGTTTAACACTTCTGTGCGTTGAGAGCCAGCTCATCTTTCTTCCTTTTCCCTGCTCTCTTGTCTTTGTGCAGGTTTTTCATCGAACCCAGAGGAACAGGAACACAGAACCTGTTTCTACCACCCTCTGGGCATTTCCTTCTCTTTCCTAGTGCCCACTTTTTCTTCTCTGCACCATGATGTCATCTGTCAAAACCCTAAAGAGTTTCTCACTTGGCTTTCTAATGCTGAGCATCAGTGCTTTGTTTTTCGCAGCAACACCAGTATCAGAGAACAATTCATGACGTCCACGTACTTGTGCCATTTTTGAAATATTTTCTGTCACTGAGCATCTTCGAGGCAGAATGACAAAAGTGCACACACGGACCTTTTCATGAGAAACTCCGGAACTAAAATCAGCTTTTAATAAGTGCTTTCTGGTAGTCATCTTTAAGGAGCTAATTTTTCAAGCTGAGAGAGAGACAGAAATAGAGAGATTTCTAAGTTTCCTCTTCAGGTAACTAATAAGGAAAATTGATAATTTAATAAATTTACTTTGGCACATTTTAAACCATATCTGGACTTCCCTGGTGGCTCAGATGGTAAAGAATCAGCCTGCAATGCAGGAAACCCAAATTCAATCCTTGGGTTGGGATGATCCCCTGGAGAAGGGAATGGCTACCCACTCCAGTATTCTTGCCTGGAGAATGCCATGGTTCTGGTATAAAATCAACCTCCCTTTGGTTAGCAGCAGAGGTATTTTCATTTGGGGTATTGGATTATTTTTGATTTCTACTTATTATACCATATTATGAAATCTATTTCAACTTTTATGGACATCCCTGCTTCCTCCAGGGGCTTTTTTAGGCATTTGGTTTATTGGGGAAGAGTCATTTATTCCCGGCAACGGTGCCCACGGTGCTGGCACATTACAAGAAAAGAAAATAATCCACAAAATTCAAGTTCTTATTGCGGAATAGTATCAACCTTCATGATTCTCTTAAAATAATGAAAAATGTTAGAATATGACATCCCAGGGAAGGCCAGAAGATTCTTGCGTATCTAATCAAAATGTTATCATCCCAGAAACATAGTTGTAATATGACCTTTGTCGGCTGCCTCATAGTGAAGAAATCCTTTCAAAACGGCAAAAGTTTTCAACGAAGCATCACGGGCTGGAAGAAATCCTCCAGAAGAAATTGCATTTTCAACAAGAGAGCTTCAAACAGCCAAGGCTGCACTCGGGAGATCCCCAGGACCCTCTTGCCATTGTCTTAAACCGTCAAAGTTTGACTCGTTTTGGATTTTTGAACAATTCAGAAAAGATACTTTCATAAACAGCTTCATCAATGACAGCATATCTAATTCCTTGGCTTCTGAACACTGAGCTGAGTACAGCACAGGGCCGATGGAGAATTTCTCCCAAAGCCATAAAGCAATCTAGGAGGTAAGCTGCCAAGCTGTTGACACAGGGAATGGAAATGGAAATTCTCCAGGAGTCTCCCAGACGCTCCTCCTCCACTCTGCTGGCCTGATACTCGGTGATTGGTGCTGTATATCTTGATGTTAGTATCCCATTTCAGAAATGTTCTGACATTATCTATTTGGAAGTTTGAAAAATAATATAAAACCCCCAGTGTATTTGAGGCCACATTGCAACACAGCAATCATAATACCCATCTCCACTGATGCAAGATGCAGGCTTGAACCCAATTCCAATCACTGCATTTCTAAGTCGATGGGAAACTGAAAATCTTTTTGTGGCTACCAAGGTTAGAAGAGCCTGGCTCTCTCCTTCCTGAATATTACCGTATCCCTGTCCTCAGCCCTTCCCAGTGTTCAGCAAGCAGGGGGCTTGGGTTGTAGCATATGTATGAAGGGACAAATAATCAGGAAAGATGCTTTGGGAGAAATGTTTGAGATAGCAGAACTGAGAGAAAATGAACCAATGAGGATTTGAAAAATGCAATGTAGTAGAGGTTTATGCACTAAAAATGACTGCACCTCTCTGAAAGAGACAAGAAATAAAATGGCTGGGATTTGTTTACTTCTTGAAAGACTCAGGCTCAGTTCATAAACGCAGAGCTCACTGAACCCTAAGTGACCTTCACATTACTATCGTGTGTTGTTGTTCAGTCGCTCAGGTGTGTCAGAGTTCTGACTCTCTGCGAGCCCATGGACTGCAGCACACCAGGCTTCCCTGTCCTTCACTGTCTCCTGGAGTTCGCTCAGACTCAAGCCCGTTGAGTTGGTGATGCCATGCAACCATCTCATCCTCTGCCGTCCCCTTCTCCTCCTGCCCTGAATTTTTCCCAGCATCAAGGTCTTTTCCAATGAGTTGGCTCTTCACATTGGTGGCTGAAGTATTGGAACTTCAGCATCAGTCCTTCCAGTGAATATTCAGGACTGATTTCCTTTAGGATTGACTGGTTCAATCTCCTTGCAGCCCAAGAACTCTCAAGAGTCTCCTCCAGCACCATGATTTGAAACCATCAACTCTTTGGTGCTCAGGCACATCAGAAGTAGCAATAAATAGTAAGAATTAACTGTTTATATAAAAGAACAAAAAGATGGATATGGTCATTTTCATTTTTAGACAACATTGAAAACATAATTTCTAACAGAAATCCCCTTCTTTCCTGTCCTGATACTGTTGTGGTTTCTTTCTAAATAAATATATGAAGAAGTACCAGGTCTGTCCTTTTCTCCAGCCCTACCACCAGGGCCTTCATCTAAATCTGAACCATCTCCTCCTTGGATGACTACAGGAGGCACTACCTGGTCTCTGCTACCAATTTCCCTTTCATAACCCAGGTGATGTGCCCAAGGTCAATCTGATGAAATCTCAGTGTAGCCAAGGATCCAGGCCCTGTCCAAACTTACCTTTGATTTCCTCGGCAAGTTTACCACCCAAGCATCCTCAGAGGACTCAGAGCTCCAGCCAAACCCTAAAGCAAGACAACCCACTCCTGTGATGGTGTCTGTCCTTCCCTATTCTGACTTGAGTGGGAATGGGGCTGTGTCTTCTGAAAGTGCAAGACTGTGATTGTTCATCATGTGTCCTTGACAGCTGGAATAGTGTCTGATGCTTGAGGGGCTTCATAAACATCTGATGGACAAACAAACAAATGAGCAAATGAACCCAGGAACCAATAATTCTACTGAAGAGCAAGAAATCTGAATCCATGTGTTGAGATGGTCTCAGAAGGCTTTCTGGGGCTTCCCAGGTGGCACTAGTGGTAAAGAACCTGCCTACCAATGCAAGAAATGTAAGAGACGAGGGTTTGATCCCTGGGTTGGGAAGATTCCCTGTAGGAGGGCATGGCGACCCACTCCAGTATTCTTGCCTGGAGAATCCCATGGACAGAGGAGCCTGATGGCCTACAGTCCATAAAGTTGCAAAGAGTCGGATATGACTGAAGCAGCTTAGCACTCATGCATGCAGAGGGCTTCCTGATGGAGTCAGGACTTAGAATGGAGCAAAGAGGAAATTAAGCTGGGATCAGGGAGCTCTAGAGAGGGGAAAATCTATCCAGAATGGAAGTGGGAAGGTGGGGAAGGGGCACGTGCAGGGATCAGGCAGTCAAACAAGCACTGGGCGTGATGCAGTGCTTGGTGGGGGCCAGGGGGAGCCCGCGGAGGGCCTTGAGAGGGAGGAGGAGACGGGAGGTAAGCCTCTGGTTTCTGGCTGGGCCCCCTTATATCTCACTTAGGACAGGACTGATTCTTCAAATCCCAGGGGACATGGACAGTAGCCAGCTCATTCCCATAGGCAAGGGGAACCTTCAGGAAAAGACCTCCAAAATGCGTGCGTACTAAGTCACTTCAGTCATATCCAACCCTGTGCGACCCCATAGACAGCAGTCCATCAGGCTCCTCTGTCCCTGGGATTTTCCAGGCAAGAATATTGGAGTTGGTTGCCATTTCCTTCTCCCCAAGAACAGCTAGTGTTTAAAAACTTTTTTTTCTTATCAAGTCTATGGGGGAAATATGGATACAACAGCTGTAGTAAAACAGTGATGATCGGCCCTAATTTATTTTTATATTAAAAAAGTTTCATTATGAAATCAGGACTCGATCTGAAAATGGCAGCTCCATCAGGCAGTGGGAGGCTCGTTTATTGGAGCTGGTGTCTGCTGTCACTGAGACGCCTGTCAGGCCAACACAGATGAAGAGCTGCTGTTTAGGAGAGAATGTCTTAGGAAGACAGTGTCACAGAAACATGCCCTCCACCTCTGGGTCCTGTGTTTTGACTTCCTCTCATTCTTCTTAGGGCTTACCAGGTGGCTCAGTGGTAAAGAATCCGCCTGCCAATGAAGGAGACCGGGGTTCGATCCCTGGGTCCAGAAGATCCCCTGGAGAAGGAAATGGCAACCCACTCCAGGATTCTTGCCTGGAGAATCCCATGGACAGAGGAGCCTGGCAGGCCATAGTCCATAGTGTCGCAAAAAGTCAGACACGACTTAGTGACTGAAAAACAACAAATTATTCTCAAACTGGGCAAACTTATTAATACGAAGACTGTAGTTCGTTCAGAGTCCATAATCAGAAACCACTACTTTCAGAAAGAATCCATGGACAATCTTTCCCAACCATAAAATCATTTCCATTCTCCAACCAGCAAGTTTTCAAATAGTTTTTGTAGATGCACAAAAATGCAAAGCAAATCTATTTTTTAAAAAAGATGTTGGGATGAAAATGAGGAAAATCAGATCGGGAGACGAGAACACAGCCTGTCAGCTCCCCGCTGGCCTCCGCAGCAGCCCCACTTTCATCATTAAACTACACTTCTCCCCATAAACTCTGAATCATTCTCACCTTCCCAGGAGTCTGTAAGCCAGACAATTGTTAAGGGGAGCAACTGATAATATTCCTGCAAAATTGCACAGTTGAAAGTCAAATAGCAATGATTTTGCTCTGCCAGCCTGACACCACCTTGACCACGACGATAAAAATCCCTGGGCAATGAGCGTGTAGAGCTCAGACCATGATGGTGGCGCAAGCAACTCTTTGCTTTAAAACATGTAAAGCATGTCCTTTGAGGACATGCCTCTTTTTCTCCATCAAGATTTTAACATTACGAGAACTGGGAAATTAATGCTAACAACCAAATAAAACCCCCACTTGTTACAATTATGCTGTGTGTGTATATATGTATGTGTGTATCTTTACATATGTATAACTGGACCATGAGACTTCCGAGGTTGAGAAGCTCCAAGACATGCAGTCAGCAAGCTGGAGACCCCCAAGAGCGAATGGTGTGTAGTTCCAGCCTGAATCTCAGTCTGAAGGCAGAAGAACAGTGCCCAGCCTGAAAGACAGGCAGGCAGAAGGAGGACTTCTCATTTCTCAGCATTTCTGGTTTTTTAAATTAATTTTTATTGGAGTATAACTGCTTTATCATGTTGTGTTAATTTCTACTGTACAGCACTGAATCAGCCATCAGTTCAGTTCAGTTACTCAGTCATGTCGGACTCTTCGCGACCCCATGGACTGCAGCACACCAGGCCTCTCTGTCCATCACCAACTCCTGGAGCTGCTCAAACGCATGTCCATCGAGTCGGTGATGCCATCCAACCATCTTATCCTCTGTCGTCCCCTTCTCCTCCCGCCCTCAATCTTTCCCATCATCAGGGTCTTTTCCAATGAGTCAGTTCTTCACATCATGTGGCCAGAGTATTAGAGTTTCAGCTTCAGTATCAGTCCTTCCAATAAACATTCAGTACTGATTTCCTTTAGTATTGACTGGTTGGATCTCCTTGCAGTCCAAGGGACTCTCAAAAGTCTTCTCCAACACCACAGTTCAATGCTTCAAAAAAGCATCAATTCTTTGGTGCTCAGCTTTCTTTATAGTGCAACTCTCACATCCATACATGGCCACTGGAACAACCATAGCTTTGACTAGACAGATTTTTGTCAGCAAAGTAATATCTCTGCTTTTTAATATGCTGTCATGTTTGATCATAGCTTTTCTTACAAGGAGCAAGTGTATTTTAATTTCATGGCTGCGGTGATCATCTGCAGTGATTTTGGAGCCCCCCAAAATTAAGTCTACCACTGTTTCCACTGTTTCCCCATCTATTTGCCATGAAGTTATGGGACCAGATGCCATGATCTTGGTTTTTTGAATGTTGAGCTTTAAGCCAACATTTTCACTCTCCTCTTTCACTTTCATCAAGAGGCTCTGTAGTTCTTCTTTGCTTTCTGCCATAAGGGTGGTGTCATCTGGTATCTGGGGTTATGGATATTTCTCCTGGCAATCTTGATTCCTCCTTGTGCTTGACCCAGCCCACATTTCTCATGATGTACTCTGCATACACGTTAAATAAGCAGGGTGACAATATACAACCTTGACGAAATCCTTTCCTTGTATGGAACCAGTCTATTGTTCCATGTCCAGTTCCAACTGTTGCTTCTTGACCTGCATACAGATTTTTCAGAGGGCTGGTAAGGTGGTCTGGTACTCCCATCTCTTTAAGGAATTTCCCACAGTTTGTTGTGATCCACACAGTCAAAAGCCTTGGTGTAGAAAATACAGCAGAAGTAGATGCTTTCCTAGAGCTCTCTTGCTTTTTCAAAGATCCAACGGATGTTTGCAATTTGATCTCTGGTTCCTCTGTCTTTTCTAAATCCAGCTTGAATGTCTGGAATTTCACAGCTCATGTACTGTTGAAGCCTGGCTTGAAGAATTTTGAGCATTACTTTTCTAGTATGTGAAATAAGTGCAATTGTGCAGTAGTTTGAACATTTTTTGGCATTGCTTTTCTTTGGGATTGGAATGAAAACCGACCTTTTCCAATCCTGTGGCCACTGCTGAGTTTTCCAAATTTGCTGGCATATTGAGTGCAGGACTTTCACAGCATCGTGTTTTAGGATTTGAAATAGCTCAACTGGAATTCCATCACCTCCACTAGCTTTGCAGTGATGCTTCTTAAGGCCTATTTGACTTCACATTCCACAATGTCTGCCTCTAGGTGAGTGATCATACCATCGTGGTTATCTGGGTCATTAAGATCTTTTTTGTGTAGTTCTTCTGGGTATTCTTGCAACGGTCTTCTTAATATCTTCCACTTGTCTAGGTCCATACCATTTCTGTCCTTTATTGTGCCCATCTTCGAGTGAAATGTTCCCTTGGTATCACTAGTTTTCTTGAAGAGATCTCTAGTCTTTCCCATTTTATTGTTTTCCTCTCTTTCTTTGCATTGATCACTTTCCTATCTCTCCTTTCTATTCTTGGGAACTCTGCATTCAGACGGGTATATCTTTCCTTTTCTCTTTTTCCTTTTGCTTCCCTTCTTTTCTCAGCTATTTGTAAGGCCTCCTCAGACAACTATTTTGTCTTTTTGCATTTCTTTTTCCTGGGGATGGTCTTGATCCCTGTCTCCTGTACAATGTCACGAACCTCTGTCCATAGTTCTTTAGGCACTCTGTCTATGAGATCTAGTCCCCTAAATCTATTTCTCACTTCCACTGTATAATTGTAAGGGATTTGATTTAGGTCATACCTGGATGGTCTAGTGGTTTTCTCTACTTTCTTCAGTTTAAGTCTGAATTTGGCAATAAGGTGTTCATGATCTGAGCCACAGTCAGCTTTTGGTCTTGTTTTTGCTGACTGTATAGAGCTTCTCCATTTTTGGCTGCAAAGAATATACTCAATCTGATTTTGGTATTGACCATCTGGTGATGTCCGTGTATAGAGTCTTCTCTTGTGTTGTTGGAAGAGGGTGTTGGCTATGACCAGTGTGTTCTCTTGGCAAAACTCTTGTTAGCTTTTGCCCTGCTTCATTCTGTAATCCAAGGCCAAATTTACCTGTTACTCCAGGTGTTTCTTGACTTCCTACTTTTGCATTCCAGTTCCCTATAATGAAAAGTATATCTTTTTGGGGTGTTAGTTTGAGAAGGTCTTGTAGGTCTTCATAGAACCATTCAACTTCAGCTTCTTCAGCATTACTGGTTGGGACAGACTTGGATTACTGTGATATTGAATGGTTTGCCTTGGAAATGAACAGAGATCATCTGTTGTTTTAGAGACTGCACCCAAGTACTTCATTTCGTACTCTTTTGTTGACCATGAGGCTACTTCATTTTTTCTAAGGAATTCTTGCCCACAGTAGTTGATGTCATGCTCATCTGAGTCACCCACTGCAGTCCATTTTAGTTCACTGATTTCTAAAATGTCGATGTTCACTCTTGCCCTCTCCTGTTTGACCACTTCCAATATAACTTGATTCATGAAACTAACATTCCAGGTTCCTATGCAATATTGCTCTTACAGCATTGGACTTTGCTTCCATCACCAGTCACATTCACAGCTGGGCATTGCTTTCACTTTGGCTCCATCTCTTCATTCTTCCTGGACTTATTTCTCCACTGATCTCCAGGAGCATATTGGTCACCTACTGATCTGGGGAGTTCATCTTTCAGTGTCATATCTTTTTGCCTTTTCGTACTGTTTGTGGGATTCTCAAGGCAAGAATACTGAAGTGGTTTGCCATTCCCTTCTCCAGTGGGCCACTTTTTGTCAGAACTCTCCACCATGACCTATCTGTCTTGGGTGGCCCTACATGGCATGGCTCATAGTTTCATTGAGCTAGATAAGGTTGTGGTCCATGTGATTAGATTGGTTAGTTTTCTGTGATTGTGGTTTTCATTCTGTCTGCCCTCTGATGGATAAGGATGAGAGGCTTATGGAATCTTCTTGTAGGGAGAGACTTACTGTGGGGGAAACTGGGCCTTGTTCTGATGGGTGGGGCCATGCTCAGTAAATCTTTAATCCAATTTGTTCCCTCTCTGTTCTTTGACCTGAGACCAAGCTATCTTGGAGGTAATGAAGACAATGGTGGCTTCCTTCAAAAGGTCCCATGCAGGCACTGCCAGGCTCAGTGCCCCCGACCCTGAAGCAGGCCACCCAGAGCCACACCTCCACTGGAGATCCCTGAATACTCACGGGCAAGTCTGGGTCAGTCTCCTGTGGGGTCACTGCTCCTTTCTCCTGGGTCCTGGTACACACAAAGTTTTGTCTGTGCCCTCCAAGAGTCTGTTTCCCCAGTCCTGTGTAAGTTCTGTAATCAAATCCCACTGGCCTCCAAAGTCAAATTCCCTAGAGGTTCTCAGTCTCTTTGCCAGATCTCCAGGTTGGAAAGATGGTTTTAGGTCCTAGAACCTTCTTAACAGTGCAAGAATTTATTTGGTATAACTGTTCTGCAGTTTGTGGGTCGTCTGCTCGACGGCTCTATGGTGGGGTTAACGGCGACCTCCTCCAAGAGGCCTTATGCCACACCCAGAGCCCCTGCCCCTGCGGCAGGCCACTGCTGACCCGTTCCTCTGCAGGAGACACTCGAACACTCAAAGGCAGGTCTGGCTCAGTCTCTGCGGGGTCTCCTGGTGCACATAAGTTTTTGTTTGAGCTTCAAAGCATCTCTGACAGGTATGGGGTTTGATTCTAAATGTGATTTCTCCTCTCCTACCGTCTTACTGGGGCTTCTCCTTTGCCCTTGGATGTGGGAAAAATGGATTCATTTCTATTCAATATGACAGAGTAGAAGGACATGCACTCAATCCCTCCTGTGTGAATCAGCCATACGTATACACATATCCCCTCCCTTTTGGATTTCCTTCCCATTCAGGTCACCACAGTGGATTAAGTAGAGTTCCCTGTGCTATACAGTAGATTCTCACTAGTTATCCACTTAAACATAGTATTAATAGTTCATATGTCTGTCCCAATCTCCCAATTCTTCCCATTGTCTCTTTTCTTCCATATTATCCATATATTTCTTCTCTACATCTGTGTGTCTATTTCTACTTTGCAAATAAGATCATCTATGTTATTTTTCTAGAAGCCACATATATGTGTTAATACATGAAATTTATTTTTCTCTTTCTGATTTACGTTACTCTGTATGATAATCTCTAGGCCCATCCATGTCTCTAAAAAGTGACCCAATTTCATTCCTTTTTCTGGCTGAGTAGTATTTCATTGCATGTATGTACCATGTCCTCTAGCCATTCCTCTGTTGATGGACATATTGTCTTCAGTCTTTTGATAGGTTGGATGTGTCCCACCCAGACTACAGAGGACCATCTGCTGATTCAAATGTTGATCTCCTCCAGAAACACCTTCCCAGCCACACCCAGGATAACATTTAACCAAAGATCTGGAACCCTGTGGCCCAGTCAGGTGGACATATTAACCTTCACACGCTGGTATCAGACAAATGTATTGGCTATTTTAATCCACTCCTCCATCATCAGTAACTCAGACCACACAACTTGAGACCCTGTGTGGAAACCCAGTTCTTGGACTATTTCTCAAAGAGTTCCCATAGATCTACAGATGGCACAAGTATACTCACTGACACGCCCCAGAGAGTAAAGGAAGGCAGGTGCTTTCCTTGCATCCACATGTGCTTAGTCGTTCAGTCATGTCTGACTGTGACCCCATGGACTGCAGCCCGCCAGGCTCCTCTGTCCATGGGGATTCTCCAGGCAAGAAGACCGGAATGGGTTGCCATGCCCTCCTCCAGCATATCTTCCCAACCCAGGGAGTGAACCCAGGTCTCCCGCACGGTAGGCAGATTCTTTACCATCTGAGCCACCAGGGAAGCCCTGCATCCACATGGTCTGAAATTAAGAGCGACTGTTCAGTATTCAATGTGTGGAGCATGAACCTCTTAGGAAGTATTGGCTGAGCTCCTTGCTATTTCTGAGCGAGAGCCAGCCTCTCCTGATCAGCGCCCTTGTCCTCCTCTCCCACGTCCTTCTGTTCCTCCTTCCTCACTTTCTCCTACAGTCTGAGGACCCACTTTGGGCCGCTGATGATGAGAGCAGACTTGAGAGGAGCCAGGAGTGGGAAGACCCTCCCTTGTTCCTTGTCTGGGTCCTTCATCCCTTCCTTCGTCATTCATTCTGCAAAGTCATCTGTCACGTGGCTGGTAAGGAGCTGACGGCAGATCTGAAGCCTGGAGGTGGCACAAGGGAGTGAGGGTTAGGATTACTTGACACAAATGTTGAACTAAGAAGAGGGTGGGGTAAAGGAAGACAGGCAAGGTGTGTGAAGCCCATTGGCCAGGGAGGAGGAAGTTAAGCAAGAGACAGTGACCCAGGAGCCCAGCTGGAGGAGCAACCTAAGGACAGACAGTCACCATGGTGAGTGAGACAAGCTTAGAACAGCAGGGAGGAAACATCTTGTGTTCTTTGAATACATGCAGCCCGTGGCACCATGGGCTGCTCTGTGCTGGACCGACCACCATCCCACTGCAGACCTGTGGGAACCAGCCAGGCCCAAGAAATGGGGCATCACCAGTTCCTCCGTCTCTTGGTCCCTCATCTTGTCTCCAATTCTTTTAAAAACATCTCTTTTTTATCTTAAAGTTTTTGGTAAAATATGCATAACATAAAATTTCCCATATTACCCATGGTTAAGTGTCCTGTTCGGTGGTATTTATTAGTGTATATTACCATGCACAACATCTCCACCCTCCACCTCCAGAACTCTTTCTATTTTGCAGAACTGAAGCCCTGTCCCAGTTTAACAAAACCTCCCCCGCAACCCCCGCTGTCCTCAGCCCTCTGCAGTCACCATTCTGCTGTCTGTCTCTGCGAGGTGGGCTAACCCGAAGCGTAGGTTTCCCCTGATGTCTGAAAGCGGAGCACTCCGACGAAACCTGTCAGAAGCCGAAATGGTAGAAAGAGAAGGCACAGTGACCCCAGGACCCATCTTGCTAAGGGATGCACAAAACAAACGGAGAGAGAGCACAGATGCTCAGACACACTGTCTGCACCTCTAGCGACTGGGTGCCGAGATACCGAGTGTGCTCCCGGGGAAGGAGGCTGGTGGGGGCTCCCTCACTGCTCACCGTGTGCCGCCTCTGCAATGGCTGCTGCAAAGAAATGGGGAGTCCCGTTCTCACTCTTTTCATGACAGTGATGTCTTTCGATTCGCAGGAATACGTACTAACGCAGGTCTTGCAGCAAAGCAAAGTCATAATGTGGACTTCCGAAAAGTGGGTGACACTGTATTTCATTCGAGTAGAATCATCCAGTACTTGTCCGATAGTAAGTGACATTTCACTTCCTGTAATGTCTTTGAGATTCAGCCATGTTGTAGCCTGTGAAACCTTGTGTCAGAATTTCCTTCATGTTTCAGTTCAGTTCAGTTCAGTCGCTCAGTCGTGTCCGAATCTCCACAACCCTATGAATCGCAGCACGCCAGCCCTCCCTGTCCATCACCAACTCCCAGAGTTCACTCAGACTCATGTCCACAGAGTCGGTGATGCCATCCAGCCATCTCATTCTCTGTCGTCCTCTTCTCCTCCCGCCCCAACCTTTCCCAGCATCAGAGTCTTTTCCAGTGAGTCAACTCGTCGCATGAGGTGGCCAAAGTATTGCAGTTTCAGCTTTAACATCAGTCCTTCCAATGAACACCCAGGATTGATCTCCTTTAGAATGGACTGGTTGGATCTCCTTGCAGTAAGGCTGAATAATATTCCATTGTGTGGATTTGCCACATTTTGTTTATTCATTTGTCTGCTGACAGACATTGTTCCCACTTTTTGGTTACTGTGAATAATGCTTTCATGAACTTGTGTGTAGCAACCTCTCTTTGAGTCACTGCTTTCAGTTTTTTGGGGTATATATCCAAGAGTGGAATTGTTTCAATGTATAGTAATTCTATTTTTAATATTTGGAACAGTCATCTTACCATTTTTCATAGCTGCTGCACTATTTTACATTCCTATGAACAATGACCAAGTAAATTTCTCCACATTCTTTCCGATATTTGTACAGTCAGTCAGTTCAGTCACTCTGTTGTGTCCGACTCTTTGTGACCACGTTAGGTTTCCCTGTCCATCATCAACTCCCGGAGCTTGCTCAAACTCATGTCCATTGAATCAGTGATGTCATCCAACTATCTCATCCTCTGTTTTCCCCTTCTCCTCCTGCCTTCAATCTTTCCTAGCATCAAGGTGTTTTCCAGTGAGTCAGTTCTTCTCATCAGGTGGCCAAACTATTGGAGTTTCAGCTTTAGCATCAGTCCTTCCAATAAACATTCACTACTGATTTCCTTTAGGATGGACTGGTTGGACCTCCTTGCAGTCCAAGGGACTCTCAAGAGTCTTCTCCAGCACCACAGTTCAAAAGCATCCATTCTTCGGCGATCAGCTTTCTTCACAGTCCAACTCTCACATCCATACATGACCACTGGAAAAACCATAGCCTTGACTAGACGGACCTCTGTTGGCAAAGTAATGTCTCTGCTTTTTAATATACTATCTAGGTTGGTCATAACTTTCCTTCCAAGGAGTAAGCGTCTTTTAATTTCCTGGCTGCAGTCAGCATCTGCAGTGATTTTGGAGCCCAAAAAAATAAAGTCTGACACTGCTTCCACTGTTTCCCCATCTATTTCCCATGAAGTGATGGGACCAGATGCCATGATCTTTGTTTTCTCAATGTTGAGCTTCAAGCCAAGCTTTTCACTCTCCTCTTTCACTTTCATCAAGAGGTTTTTGAGTTCCTCTTCACTTTCTGCCATAAGGCTGGTGTCATCTGCATATCTGAGGTTATTGATATTTCTCCCAGCAATCTTGATTCCAGCTTGTGCTTCTTCCAGCCCAGCGTTCCTCATGATGTACTCTGCATATAAGTTAAATAAGCAGGGTGACAATATATGGCCTTGACGTACTCCGTTCCCTATTTGGAACCAGTCTGTTGTTCCATGTCCACTGTCACTCTGTTTATTTGACTTCTGTGCAGAGCACATCTTGAGAAATGCCAGGCTGGATGAATTACAAGCTGGAATCAAGATTCCCAGGAGAAATAACAACCTCAGATACAGATGTTATCACTCGAATGGCAGAAAGTGAAGAGGAACTAAAGAGCCTCTTAATGAAGCTGAAAGAGGAGAGTGAAAAAGCTGGCTTAAAACTCAACATTTGAAAAACAAAGATCATGGCATCTGGTCCCATCACTTCATGGCCAATAAAAGGGTAAAAGTGGAAGCAGTGGGTGTTATTTTCTTGGCCTCTAAAGTCACTGTGGATGGTGACCGCAGCCATGGAATTAAAAGAGTCTTCCTCCTTAGAAAGAATGCCGTAACAAACCTGGACAATGTGTTAAAAAGCAGAGACATCACTTTGCTGACGAAAGTCTGTTTAGTCAAAGCTATGGTTTTTCCGGTAGTCATGCACAGATGTGAGAGTTGGATCATAAAGAAGGCTTAACACCAAAGAACTGATGCTTTTGAATTGTGGTGTTGGAGAAGACTCTTGAGAGACCCTTAGAGATCAAACCAGTGAGAAGACAAACTAGTCAATCCTAAAGGAAATCAACCCTGAAAATGCACTGGAAGGACTGATGCTGAAGTGCCAATACTTTGGCCACTTGATTCAAAAAGCAAAGTCATGGGAAAAGACCCTGATTCTGGGAAAGATTGAAGGCAGGAGGAGAAAGGGGAAACAGAGGATTAGATGGTTGAATAACATCAGAGACTCAATGAACATATGTTTGAGCAAACGCCAGCAGATAGTGCAAGACAGAGGCGCCTGGCATGCCGCAGTCCATGAGGTTGCCAAGAGCTGTGCACAACTTAGTGACTGAACAACAAGTCCAATGGACTCCAACAATCCGAGGAGCAGAGAATCCTATCTTCAGAGAGGATTTGAAGCCCAGCTTGAAGAAAGCTGATCGCCGAAGAACTGATCCTTTTGAACTGTGGTGTTGGAGAAGACTCGTGAGAGTCCCTTGGACTGCAAGGAGATCCAACCAGTCCATTCTAAAGGAGATCAGTCCTGGGTGTTCATTGGAAGGACTGATGCTAAAGCTGAAGCTCCAATAGTTTGGCCACCTCATGCAAAGAGTTGACTCACTGGAAAAGACTGTGATGCTGGGAGGGATTGGGGGCAGGAGGAGAAGGGGACAGAGAATGAGATGGCTGGATGGCATCACCGACTCGATGGGGGTGAGTTTGAGTGAACTCTGGGAGTTGGTGATGGACAGGGAGGCCCGGCGTGCTGCAGTCCATGCGGTCGCAAAGAGTCAGACACGACTGAGCAACTGAACTGAACTGAACTAAACCAGGACATACTGTTTAAAAGCATTTCCATTTTATTTAGGGTTCAGATATACCTGGTATCCTGCATTTCCTCTGGCTTCCCAGCACAGGAGTGAGCAGAGCCATGCCCTGTACTGTGAGCAGAGCTGGAGCAGGAGGGGGGCCAGCCCTGAGAGAGGGTCAGCGGGCTGCACAGCGAGGAGGCGGCCTCAGGGGCTCCAGGGGCCTCGGTCCATCCCGGGGGCAACTACCCTGGGACTGTGGCAGCTGGGGACTGCCCATTCCTTGCTCTGCTTGCTCAAGGAGTGGGCATCCGCCTGCTGGGTCTGCCATCTGCCGGGACTGGTGGATGAGTCAGCCCACGTGCGTCACCAGGACCCCCAGCTCTGGGGCAGAGGCAGGCCTGTCCCAGCCCGGGTCATGCCACCTGCCCTGCCCAGTGCCCGGGACGGGGCCAGGGTCCACAGGCTGAGGGGCTGTACCTGCATACACAGCCCAAAGGAGCCACGTGGAGCCCTGTCCCCAGGGGGCCCCTTCGTCCCCGTGACAGCGCGGTCCAGCCGGCGGTGTACTCCCCTCTTCTCCTCTCCTTTATTCACGTCAGTTCAGTCGCTCAGTCATGTCCGACTCTTTGCGACCCCATGGACTGCAGCACGCCAGGCCTCCCTGTCCATCACCAGCTCCCGGAGTCCCCCCAAAGCCATGTCCATTGAGTCGGTGATGCCATCCAACCATCTCATCTTCTGTTGTCCCCTTCTCCTCCTGCTCTCAATCTTTCCCAGCATCAGGGTCTTTTCATATGAGTCAGCTTCTTTATTAACTTGTATTAAATTCTGTGTGGCCAATGACGTTAGCTTAAGAAACAAAGATTGATTGTATGGTGCCTTTGCCTCTCCTTTGAGGAGTGTAACTACAGCATTAAGTCAAAACGAAACTGTCGGCAGAGGGGATGAGTCAGCATGTCGTAAGGCTCTAAGCCAGTTTAGATGCCTTTGCAAATTACACAGAACTGGTCTGGGCTGCTGCTTCCCGAGGGTGGTCGCATTTTTTCAGAAGCACCGATGTTACACTGATATCACGTGACACAGAACAAGACCTTGCCCTGTCTTCACTGGACTTCCTGGAGTTCCTCTCACCTTGGGGATGTGACTCAGCCCAGGCAGGGAGGCGAGGGTGGCTGCAGTGTCTGTACGAGTCTCTCATAGCCCGGAGGTGGCTCTTTTCTTGCTCTCCCTGTCTCCATCGTGGGCACGAGTCTAAGACAGATGAGCAGAAGCCCTGTTCCATGTTGTTAAATGATGTCCCCCGTCCAGCCTTCCGCGCCCCCCTGCACTCCCCATCGCGGCCCTTTATGGCCTGTGCGCCGGCGCCCGTGGTCCAGGCAGACAGCATCGCGGCTGGACGCCGCCAGGGCCCGGCTCTCCTGTCCTGGAGGCCCCGCTCGGGTCGGGAAATGTGGCTCACAGGAATAAATTACTGTGCCTTACGCGCCCCCAACACTGCGGAAGGGCCGAGACTCTTCCTAGGTGTGGTTGGAATGCTTCCACAACCCTGGAGCGCTGTGGGGTCCGGGCTGCGGGTCCTCCTCCGGGAGGCGGTGACATGATGACTGAACGGCCCCGCCGCGTGAGCAGGAGCAGGACGCTAGGAGGGCGGCGCACAGACACGCGCGGCAGGAGCGCTCCCGGGGAAACACGGGCCCGCCGAGAGGGAGGAGACGCCTCCGGGTGGTGAGAGGAGCTGGACCTGTTTCCAGGGGCCGCAGGGTGACGCGGTCACGAGCCCCAGGCCCCCAACTCACCTCTGGCTGCTCCGGCTGGGCCTCCGCACTGCTGCCTGCACTTGCCATTCCCAGCCGTGGGTCCAGGGCCACGCCCGTCCCTTCCTTCCCCGCCCCCGCCAGCACCGCTGAGCCCCGGGGCCAGAGCTCAGCCCGTCCACACTGCAGTCATGGAGAGTAGCTGTTCATTTCCAAGATTTTAGTTTTAGGCAGTTTCAGGTTGACAGAAGTCTGGGTGGAAAGTGCAGAGAGGTATCCCCCATTCCCTCTCTCTCCCTCACTCCTCAGCTTCCCCTCTTATTAACTATCTTGACCTTGGGAAGTTCATTCCTTAGAGTTGAGGACCCAATATTGATACATTATTATTATTCAGTTCAGTCCCTCAGTCGTGACCGACTCTTTGTGACCCCATGAATCACAGCACGCCAGGCCTCCCTGTCCATCACCAACTCCCGGAGTTCACTCAAACTCATGTCCATCGAGTTGGTGATGCCATCCATCCATCTCATTCTCGGTCGTCCCCGTTTCCTCCCGCCCCCAATCCCTCCCAGCATCAGACTCTTTTCCCGTGAGTCAACTCGTCGCATGAGGTGGCCAAAGTACTGGAGTTTCAGCTTTAGCATCAGTCCTTCCAATGAACACCCAGGATTGATCTCCTTTAGAATGGACTGGTTGGATCTCCTTGCAGTCCAAGGGACTCTCAAGAGTCTTCTCTAGCACCACAGTTCAAAAGCATCAATTCTTCGGCGATCAGCTTTCTTCACAGTCCAACTCTCACATCCATACATGACCACTGGAAAAACCATAGCCTTGACTAGATGGACCTCTGTTGGCAAAGTAATGTCTCTGCTTTTTAATATACTATCTAGGTTGGTCATAACTTTCCTTCCAAGGAGCAAGCATCTTTCAATTTCATGGCTGCAATCAGCATCCGCAGTGATTTTGGAGCCCAAAAAAATAAAGTCTGACACTGCTTCCACTGTTTTTCCATCTACTTCCCATGAAGTGATGGGACCAGATGCCATGATCTTTGTTTTCTGAATGTTGAGCTTCAAGCCAACCTTTTCACTCTCTTCTTTCACTTTCATCAAGAGGCTTTTGAGTTCCTCTTCACTTTCTGCCATAAGGGTGGTATCATCTGCATATCGGAGGTTATTGATATTTCTCCCGGGAATCTTGATTCCAGCTTGTGCTTCTTCCAGCCCAGCGTTCCTCATGATGTACTCTGCATAGAAGTTAAATAAGCAGGGTGACAATATACAACCTTGACGCACTCCTTTTCCTATTTGGAACCAGTCTGTTGTTCCATGTCCAGTTCTAACTGTAGCTTCCTGACCTGCAAGCAGGTTTCTCAAGAGGCAGGTCAGGTGGTCTGGTATTCCCATCTCTTTCAGAATTTTCCACAGTTTATTGTGATTCACACCGTCAAAAGCTTTGGCATAGTCAATGAAGCAGAAATATATGTTTTTTTGGAACTCTCTTGCTTTCTCCATGATCCAGCGGATGTTGGCAATTTGATCTCTGGTGCCTCTGCCTTTTCTAAAACCTGCTTGAACATCTGGAAGTTCTTTAGCTTGGGCTTCCCAGGTGGCGATCATCATAAAGAACTCACCAGCAATGCAGGAAACTTGGGTTCAATCTCTGGGTCGGGAAGGTCCCCTGGAGGAAGGCATGGCAACCCACTCCAGTATTCTTGCCCGGAGAATCCCATAGACAGAGGAGCCTGGCAGGCTGCAGTCCATGGGGTCGCAAAGAGTCAAACACGACTGAAGCGACTGAGCACGCACACAGTTTAGCTGCGGGCTTCCTCTTGTGCTGTGCGTTCTATTTGTTGTTGTGTTCAGTTGCTCAGTGGTGTCTGACTCTTTGCGACCCCATGGACTGCAGCACGCCAGGCTCTTCTGTCCTACACTATCCCCTGGAATTTGCTCAAATTCACATCCGTTGAGTCGGTGATGCTATCTAACCATAAGTTTTTCCAAATATGTGACTTCCTGTCACTCATCTCAGGGTCACACAGGCTAGTCTCACTGCCCTCAGGACCCTCTGTACTGTTTAGTCCCTCTCCCCTGCCAGCTCCTGGTCTTCTACCGTCTCTCCTGTTTTGCCTTTCCCAGAATGTCAGAGTTGGCATCGTGCAGTATGCAGACTTTTCAACTGCCTTCTTTCACTAAGCAACATGTGTTTAAGCTTCCTCCACGTCTCTGTGTAGCTCGACGGCTCAGTTCTTTTAATCGCTGGATAATATTCCTTTGTCTGGATACACCGTCATCTGTTTATCTGAAGGAGCTATTTTAGTGTTTATTTTAACATGAGGTGACTGAGCCTGATGTTGGGTAAGCTTTAGATCACACCGTTTTGGGGCTATATCAACAGGATTTGAGCCCAACCCAAGGTGTTTGATGCCAAATGCTGCACGACGCTGTTCTCCATCTGGAATGGGGAGTCTGAGCCACCGTTGTCCTTTACTTTCTGCACCCGAGGTGGGAATCATTCCATGGTCATTGGTGTGGCTCTTAACGTTGCTTTCCCAAGTGAGACCAGGCATCCTGGGACTCTGGGCCAGACTGGTCCTTGGCGTGGAGGTGGTGCGGGGCGTGTCTGGTGTGGCCAGGAGATGCTTGCCTGAGAGAGGACCACCCTGCAGTCCCCAGGGCCCACGTCACCCCCAAACACGTGTGCAGCAGTGGCATGTCACAGGGACAGAAACATTTCCTCCTGCTGAAGACGGGGATGAAGCATTTAAAACATGATATCTAACCCTTCCCTTTGGAGAAGGCAATGGCAAGCCACTCCAGTTCTCTTGCCTAGAAAATCCCATGGATGGAGGAACCTGGTAGGCTGCAGTCCGTGGGGTCACTAAGGGTCAGACACGACTGAGTGACTTAACTTTCACTTTTCACTTTCACACATTGGAGAAGGAAATGGCAACCCACTCCAGTGTTCTTGCCTGGAGAATCCCAGGGACGGGGGAGCCTGGTGGGCTTCCATCTATGGGGTCACACAGAGTCGGACACGACTGAAGTGACTTAGCAGCAGCAGTAGCAGCAACCCTTCCCTTTCCCTTCAAAAGCCTCTGGAATCATCTTGCAAAACCTTCTCTCCCCCTTTGTCCTAAGGTCTGGGTGCGAACAGCTTCCTTTGGGAGGCCGTGGCAGGGTCTTAGATTTCACCATCGAGAAAGCCCCGAAGATTTTTGGAAGCAAGCCTCCGATTAGACTGATCTCCTCTGCACCACGGCTGCCCTCCTGCGTCCTCGCTAAGCCACAGGGAGAATCTGCATGTTGGCTAAGCTAGTTGCGGATGTCTTGCCGTGTGCATTTCTGCTTGCTTGGTGCAGCCACCCAGATTTAGCTATTGAAGTTTCCCTCATAAATCAGACACTCTGAACATCCTAATCATCTCCCTCCACTTTGTCTGTAGCTCTCTGCCCTCCAAGAAATAAATTACCCGCAATTACTTAAAGTTAGTAATTGAATTTATTTTAGTGGTAGAGAGAAAATTTATCCATTTTGCTAGTAATTTGTAGTCATTTTTAGTAATTGTTAGTAATTTTCTAGTAAATACTAATTAAATGTTTCACTAAGTAAAAGAAGTACAGACTAATGTATTCACTAAGCATTAGTATTTCCAATTTATCTTTATACCAACAAGTGATTTAGGTTGAGTTGACAGGATCCAGTAGAATTATTCTCATTGTGTTAAGCTTAAAAAAAAAAAAAAGCCACAGCAGCGAAGAATTAGAGAGTGTGTGCCCAGGGGTCTGCAGTGTTGTTACAGATGGGTAAACTGAGGCAGGGGACGACCAAGATGCTTGTCCAGGATCAGTTGCACAGTCGGTGGAAGGAGAGAGGCCCTGGACTTCAGACTTCCTGTCTCGGAATCTTACATTTGGCTCCATGCAATCTCCCAGAGGACGGCACGGAAAAAGACAAAAGCACTCCAGAATAAAGGTGTCAGCTCCCACAGGCGTGGCTGGTGTGGCCCAACCACAGAGGCGTTCTCAGCTCAAGTGACCCCCAAGACCTTGACTACGATGCTGATTGATCCCTGCCTAGGTCAAAAGAGCTTTATTTGGGGCCATTCTGAAGATGTGCTAATTTTGCAGGTGGATCTGCCAATAAGATTTCATAGATGGACAGCAGAAGAAGTTATTTCACCAAATGAATCTATTAACACTTGTTAGGTGACCAGTGCTTACTTTTTAAGCAGTAAGTTACTTTGTTTTTTGAACGTTATTCTCAGGGACTACTCCATGTGGGGGGCATCACATTTATTATATGGCACCAGAATCATTCCTTGTCTATTTTTCCAGCCAGACCTTCAAATCATGTTTGTTGGGTGGAAGAGAGAAGTGGTGATATTCCCCAGGACACGTTCCTAGTTAGAAAATAATAGCTCTCTAGAATTAATTAACTAATGGGAGTTGATGCAGTGAACAAACATTGACGACAAACTCTACAGAGGTGTTTGCTTCCCACGAATGTTGTGAGGAGCCTGCAGACCCCCTGGCTTCCATTTCCTGACCAGTAAAGTCCTGGAGAAGATGCTTGAGAGTCCTGTGGACTGCAAGGAGATCAAACCAGTCAATCCAAAAGGAAATCAACCCTGAATATTCATTGGAAGGACTGACGCTGCAGCTGAAGTTCTCATACTTAGGCCATCTGAAGCGAAGGGCTGACTCATTGGAAAAGACCCTGATGCTGGGAAAGAATGGACGCAAAAGGAGAAGAAGGCGGCAGAGGATGAGACGGTTGGATGGCATCACTGACTCAATGGAGATGAGTTTGAGCAAACTGCGGGAGATGGTGATGGACAGGGAAGCCTGGTGTGCTGCAGTCCATGGGATGCGGAGCCGGACACGACTCAGTGACTGAACAACAATGACAGAAAGTGAGGGGCTAGTCTGTGAGGCCCGATGGCGCGCTCTCTCCAGCTTTTGTCTTTTTAATGGAGAAGCAACAATTCAAAGATGTTTTTATGTTGACTTCAAATGTAATACTTGGTCATGAAGAATATTGTGAGACCTGAAAAAAAATGACACTGAAATCATCCACTGTTCCTAAGTGTGATTTCTCTATCAGTACATTTTCTCAGAGACTCGTGTTTCCCTGTAGGTTTGTGTTTCAGTAGTAATCAATCAGAAGATAAAACTTCAATTTTTTTATTTTTCCTTAGACAGGAGGCCTAAATACGTCAATATTGTCTTTGTAAATACAGTTTTTAATGGTTAAATAATATCCCATCACATGTAAGGACAGTAATTTGGCTCCGATTTGGTCATCTATTTTTGTGACATTTATTATTTTAAATGTTATTTGCATTTTTCATTGTTTCATTATTATAAACACTCGGATGTTTTCATTATTATAAATAACACTTCTGTGAACATCTTTATAAAGCTTTTCAGATGGTTTTCTTTGGTTATATTCCCAGAACAAAGTTATGAGGTCCAAGGGTACGAGTATTTTAAGGTTCACATTCAGTCAGTCAGTCAGTTCAGTCGCTCAGTCGTGTCCAACTCTCACATTACTTCTTGCCAAATTGTTTTACAGAAGCGCTGTGCCCAACAATATGTGACATTTGCCATTTCACTCATGTTCCGTCTCTGCATTGACTACTATGATGAAAAATTCTGTTAGTTGGATGGGAGAAGAATCGTGTCATGTTTAATATTCATTTTTTCTTCTACCAGGTAGTTAAGTCTTCTTCTTCAAATTAAAATTTGTATTCTCTTCTCTTGGAATTGCTTGTTTCTGCCCTTTTCCTCGGAGAAGGCAACGGCAAGCCACTCCAGTACTCTTGCCTAGAAAATCCCATGGACGGAGGAGCCTGGTAGGCTGCAGTCCATGTGGTCGGTACGAGTCAGACATGACTGAGCGACTTCACTTTCCCTTTCCACTTTCACACATTGGAGAAGGAAATGGCAACCCACTCCAGTGTCCTTGCCTGGAGAATCCCAGGGACGGGGGAGCCTGATGGGCTGCCGTCTGTGGGGTCACACAGAGTCGGACACGACTGAAGTGACTTAGCAGCAGCAGCAGCAGCAGCCCTTTTCCTATTAATCTGTTGGGACATTTATGTGTTTCTTACCCATTTATATGAGCTTCTTATTATATAGAGGTATGAACCCTTAATTATATTTCTGCACATCTTTTTCTAATGGCATTGATTTGCAAGTCGGCTTTCAAGCTCACAGTAATTCTTAAATGATCTAGGGGACAGTGTGGCCTTTCTAATTTCTTTCCTTCAATCGATTGTAAAGTTTAGAAGGACAGGAGCCAAGGGAACAGAAGCCTGTGCAATGAAGATGTTGGGTGTTTTAAAGATCCACGGGAGCCTGGCTTTTAGAAGCCTCTCCCCTCCAGCTGAGGAATCCTTCTGTGAATTAAACAGGAAACTTCCATCCCTCACAAGGCAACCATATGAACCACACGTGTCTGCATCACACCTCGAGGGGAGCTGCCCTGAACACATATGAAACAACTTCAATCCAGCATACATGTCCAGTTAAAGCACAGCCTACAGGGGTCCTGGAGAAGGGAAAGGCTCCCCACTCCAGTGTTCTGGCCTGGAGAATTCCAGGGACACTGTAGTCCATGGGGTCACAAAGAGTGGGACACGACTGAGTGACTTTCACCCACCCACCCACCTGCAGGGGTGGACTGCGGTGCCCCCACGCCTGGGCATAGTCTGCCTGGCAGTTTCTCTGGGCCCAGGTGCCACTGCCTGGGAGCCAAGGCCTGGGCAGAGGGACCCACAGCCCTGCTGAGACGTCCACCTCCCAGGGCAGAGCTGGAACCTCTGAGAGCAGAGGGCCCTGCGGGCAGTCAGCTCAGCAGAGGGCTCTGAAATGACCCGAAAGCAGCCCCTTCTGGGAAAGATCTGAGGGTTGAGTGATGCTTCCACACCCGCAGGTCCAGCCGGGTCCCCTTCTCATCGTTCTCAGCAACAGGGATCCGAAAAGACACATGAGCATCTGTAGGAGCAGTTTTTGTAGAAAAGTCTTATGAACTTAAAAACTTCCACCAATCAAGTCGATTCCCCTTGAGCTCTGTGGGCCTCCTGCCCCTGCCCAGTCATTCCCTGAAGCCAGTCCTGGGCGCCCTGCTGGGCATCCTGCTTTGCCCTCACGTGCAGAAACACACAGGCCTAGAAATGTCGTGTGTGCGCAGGTGTGTGCCTGCACACACGTGCGTCTTCTCATGTTCGTGTACATGCATATGTGCTTATATGCATGTGCGTGCGTGTGTGCATCTCCACGCGTGTGTGACAAGCAGAGCACTGTGCATGCGCTGTAACCCAGTCGTCTCACTTAACCCGGATGGAGACCTTCCGGGTCAGCAGTCAGCCTGTCTCCTGTGTCGCTCCTGTGAGCACCAGAAGGCTGTGCTGGGAAAGAACGTGATTCAGCAGAAATGGAGCAAGGACCACACCTGCACTAAACCCCCAAGGTGAAAGGCCACCAGTGTCCTTCTGCAACTTAATCTTCTTAACTCTGTAAGGACCCCGTCTTCTGCAGTGGTGTGATCATAAGTTTAAAGCAGTTTTTTGACGGGCAAGTCAAGAGATACCTAGAAAATCTGTCAGGAAGAATCTAAAATATTTTTCTGTTCACTATTTAGAAAGCAAATCTCATGATAATGTGCCATTATGTGAACTGGATTATAAAGAAAGTTGAGCGCCAAAGAACTGATGCTTTTGAACTGTGTTGCTGGAGAAGACTCTTGACAGTCCCTTGGACAGCAAGGAGATCAAACAAGTCCATCCTAAAGGAAATCAGTGCTGAATATTCATTGGAAGGACTGATGCTAAAGCTGAAACTCCAATATTTTGGCCTCCTAATTCTAAGAACTGACTCATTTGAAAAGACCCTGATGCTGGGAAAGACTGAAGGTGGGAGGAGAAGGGATGAGATGGTTGGATGGCATCACCGACTCAACAGACATGAGTTTGAGTAAACTTCAGGAGTTGGTGATGGGCAGGGAGGCAGTCCTGGCGTGCTACAGTCCATGGGGTCGCAAAGAGTCGGACACGACTGAACGACTGAACCGAACTGAACTGACTGAAAGTGGCATTTGGTTAACACTGATTAATATGACACCGCTGCATGTATCTAAAAGGGATTTTACAGTATGAAGACTGGTGACATCTCTTGGCACATGATGGGAAACAGTTGGATCCAGAGGCATATGGACACGCAGAGGACCAGAATCTGAGCCTGGACCCCACCTGCTGCCTCATTGGACCTTCTCCCAGTCACTCCCTGCCTTGGTTTCCTCATCTGTATTACGGGGCTGTCTCACATGACTCTGAGAGCAGAATCAAATAACGAAGTATGTGACAGCTTGTGCATAAACTATGAAAGGGCTTCCCAGGTGGCACAGGCTGGTAAAGAACTGGCCTGCTAATGCAAGAGACTAAGAGATGCAGGTTTGATCCCTGTGTGGGGAAGATCCCCCAGAGGAGGGCATGGTAGCCCACTTCAATATCCTTGCCCGGAGAATCCCATGGACAGAGGAGCCTGGCAGGCTACAGTCCATGGAATCACAGAGAGTAGGATAGGACTGAACAAGTGAGCACACACCCACACCCACACACACACACACACACACACACACACACGGCTGGGAGGAAGCTTCAGATTAACAGGATACTGTGTTTCTACCCTGAAGCTGAGCAGTGACCCACAATTTCCCCAAAAGGAGCTGCTGTGGAAGCTTCTTGGGGCCCATCTTGGCTGCCTGGTAGGCCTGGGGTCTGCAGACACACACCCAGTCTGCGGTAGGACCTCACTCCAAGGAAGACGAGCAGCTTTCCTAGGAGAGGAGGTCCTGGGGAGCTCTTCTGCTGGAGATCATGCCAGAAATTCCACGAGTCGCCAGAGGATGTGGGTGAAGCCTGCCTCCTGGAGTGACCGGTGCCCCAGGGTCCTGTGACTAGACCTGTGGGTCAGAGGCCATGGGGTCTGAAAGCCCGGCCGGGTCCTGTGGAGCGGGCATCGCGGGCGGCCTCCGGAGCCAGGTCTGCGCCGCAGGTCTCCTGCCGCTCCCCCGGCTGGTGTGCAGGGCTCTCCGGGGCTGCCCATCCGCTGCCCGCCTGCTGCACCAGCAGCCCGCCCCACCACGCTGCCCCCTGGGCCACACTGACTCCCTGTTCTGAGTCCCAGCGGTCACTGTGATGGCAACAGAAGGGGCACGATGTTCGTCTTTTCTTCAAAGTCCATGTTCTGCTCTATTTAAAGGAAGGTGCGCTCACATCAGTTCAAAAGGAAACCATGTGCACAGATTTTATTTTTAATGTTTCTATCTTTAAGAAAACTTTTATTTATTTTTTATTTTTACAATGTTGTGTTGGTTTCTGTCGTACAAGAACACGAACCAGCCAGTTATACACCCCCTCCCTCCCCCGGTGTCCCGCCCTCTCCCCCAGGTCCCCCGACCCCTCAGGTCATCACAGAGCCCCAGACTGGCTTCCCTGTGCTACACGGCACCGTCTCACCAGCTCCGCTCACTACTGTGTATGTGCTGATGCTACCCTCTCCATATCCTCCCCCACGGGGCCCACAAGTCCATTCTCTACATCTGCGTCCCCATGCCTTTCCTGCAGATAGGTTCAGCAGTAGCATTTTTCGAGATTATATATATGATATATGTTTAAAAGCTTGGTCAAGTAGCCAAGAGGAGCTTGAATGCAAAGAAAGTTTAACAAATACATGTAAAATCTGGTTCTCTCATGAAGATAAACCTTTTCTTAAAAAAAAAAAAAACCCAAAACAAACAAAAAAAAACAACAACCCATAAATAAAACCTTACCACAACAGGCAAAGTTGCGCTTAAAAAAAGTGTGGCATTTAAAATTCAACAATGCTTATCTGCTACAGGCTGATGCATGTTTAAAAAGATCTACTTCTTACAAAGATCTCCTATTTAATTAAGAAAAACTAAGATCAAAGTGTTTTTTTGCATTTAAAATTCGTGTTTAAACTTCTCCTAGGTTAAGTGAGCTTAAACAGTTGCGATTCCTGACTTTAACAGCATTATAAAATACGTTAGAGATTGAGGGGATAAAATTCTGCCATGTTAGGTTATAACCTAACTGCTATTTGCAGTTGTAAGGAGTACTAATGGCACAGGGACAAGATTTATTGTCTCGAAGACGTTCTGCGTAACATGAGCCTTGTCATTCCATTAATAACGACTGCTTATGAGCCATCTCGTTGGCATCTTTGTTGTCCTGAAAACTTAAAACTCATAGCACAATTCTTTACGATACGGTACATTGCCCTCTCTGGATATTTCTGACCATTATCCCATTCGGTTATATTCAAAACTGCTGCCTCCGGAGAGAGCATTGGGCCGACCTTTCACCCCCCAATAGTCTTGGTTCAAATGGCGTAATAACATGTAGTGAATATTTACAAGCACACTTACAATAGAGTACTGCTGTGAACATTAGCACATATTTGCTGCTCAATCAGGCTTTGATGTAGAGCTCTCTGAGCACCCCAGAGAAAATGCAGTCCCTAGTAAGCTGTGCTAGATAGACACCCTTGAACCTGCATGGCTTATGTAACATAAACGGACACGACGCAGAGGAGGCAGGCGAGCCCCGAGTTCCTGGATGCCCGAGCCCTGCCAGCGGACCGCGCCGGGCAGGAGGCAGGGGCCCTCCACACCTGGAATTCGGAATACGTCCGCATGAGGGGCTTACCCAGAAAAAGGAAATTAGAGCCAAATGACGTGGTGGCACCAGGTGGCTTAATACATATTGACCCTTGTCTCCTGTACAATGTCACGAACCTCCATCCATAGTGCATCAGGCACTCTATCAGATCATTTTTAAGTGACGTGCAAGAGGCCCCCAGTTGTGCTCGTGCTGAAGCCTAGTCTGTGTCTTCACAGAAGTGCTTTAGAAAGTGTGTATGTGTGTATAAATGTATGCTATCTATTTATATATGTTGCCAGAGTGACATGTGGAAGGCTGACATAACTGGTGGACAGGGTCAGTGAGAGGAAATGGCACCGTCTTTTTGGTGGCTATTAAAGCAAAATATGTATTAAAAATATAGTTTTCTTTGCCTGCTTAGTTTCCAGTTTCTATACCAGCCTGCAGGGTGAGTGTGTAAGAATAGGAAAGACAAACTGTCACTAAAAAGCTGAGCATCTGAAACAGAATCAAGATGCTGTAGTA